>NC_037321.1:1200000-1800000 GCF_000143535.2 Botrytis cinerea B05.10 | reverse complement strand
TAGTTTAACCTATTAGGTACCTTGATCCATTCAGCTTAAAGGAACAAAATAACATGTGTAATTAAATACAGTTGGAGCTTAGATTAGACTTACCGGTGGGCAGAGTCGGTCTTCTGGAAGTGTCAAGTTCAGACCAAAGTCCCGCTTCAACAGTGATTTTGTGAGCTGCTGAACCGATTTAGGATCGCTAAATTCCAATTGGCCATTTGACTTCAAACTGAGATATGTTCAGCAGGCGCAGAAGACATCTAGAACAAATTGCAGATACGACAACAAACCGAATAAACGATTTCTCGTCGCTGAGGTCAAGAACGTGGAAAGACATTCCTTTGGTTGAGAACCTACAGTTTACCAAAATCTGGGTCTTCATTTCCCAGAGCTACAAAGTCGATCTCCTCTCTGTAGATATTTGCAGCTGCCGACATCTTCGAACTTGGCCAATGAATGTTGATGAGCCAGGTACCTAAGTGATTACTATAGAGAATTCATGGAGGCCGTGTTTGTGATTTGACAACGGGGAGTTTCAGATATCCATAGCTGGAGGTCTAATGAAGAGAGATAAATACTTGTGTTGATTAATAAGCATGAAAAAGGCGGGGCACACGAGAGGGTTCAAGGAGGGGTAGCTTTGAGAACAGCTTCGCATGGCAGGCATTAGAAATTTGGTATCATGAGCTTTAGTATTCCATAAATCTAGCTAACTAGTATCAAAAACCATTACTCCAGGAGTATCATCAATCGTAATCTTTCATAAATCATCACTAGTTCGTATCATCGCTAGACTTCTGCTTCTTTGCAGCAGGTCCTTCATCCTCGATTGGCTCCTTAGTTGGAACTTCTGGAAGCTCAACCTTGCTCGCTTCTGAACCACCCTTGGCTGAACCAGTAACCTTTGCTAACACAGCTCCATTCTCAGCAGATTCAACTTCGTCGACTTCCTCCCAATCGTCGTCGGCGTTAGATTCGGCCGTCGGAAAGATACGTCTGTAAACCTATTGTTAACCCAGCGAATTGTCAGAAAATGGAAGAGACTTACGGAATCCATTCGTTGTAAGCGGCAACATCCTTGGGAACGAAGGTGCAGAAAATAATCTTCTCCATCTTCGAACCCTTCTTACTTTCAAGGAATCTTCTAACAGTCATGAGTGCGACGGGGGCAGCTTCATCACTGGGATAACCATAAACTCCGGTGCTCAAGGCGCTGAACGCGATAGTCTTGCAACCATTCTCGACCGCTAAATCCAAACTTGTACTGTAGCATCCTTCGAGATTTTGTTCAGAAACTTCGGGCTTATAGCTATCGTAGACCGGTCCGACAGCATGGATGACTTTCTTACAAGGAAGTTCATAGGCGTCGGTGATCTTTGCTGACCCAGTCCTGCAACCGTTCAAAGTTCGACATTCCCTCAACAAATCGGGACCAGCAGCGCGATGAATAGCTCCGTCAACACCTCCTCCACCCAGCAAAGAGTTGTTGGCGGCATTAACAATTGCGTCGACTTCGAGATGGGTGATGTCACCACGAATCAAGCCGATGCGATCATTGAAGAATTGATTTGGAGTTGGGGGTAATTCGTCTGCATCAGTTGTTTTGTAGGGAGTCAACTTCTTCAAGTGATAGAGAAGGGATACAGTCGGTATCTCGGTGGCTGATATAATAGACATGATTGTTTTGCTCCTGATCATCTACAATAAGATGTAGATTTCAGATTTGATCTGGAGAGGAAAAGCCTGTTTAAAAGGAAGAGAGTTATGTGATTAATGGACTCAAGGCTACAGTACAATTTAAATATTACATAGTATATATACGTGCTGGGCATGTGCCAGGTAGGTCTAGTAGATACGACGTAACACAAGGCTACAGCTTCCTACACGCCCACGTGACGCCTACCCACAGCCAGCACTTAAACTTTGAAGTGTGCACGGACTCCAGTATCTTGCTCCAGCCACTTGCAGCTGAGTAGATAAGCAACTAAGCCACTCTCGTCTTGCTGCTCGTATCCCTGCAGAGACACCGGGATGTCGGTGCTTTCAGCCCTCTGCTTCAAAATGATTTTGACTCATTGTTGAACCCCTCCATATCAGTTTAACCATCAAGATAATAACTGAAAAATCCTATCCACATCTGAAGCTCCTGAGCCTCGAGATATTTTCAAAAGCTCGAGAGCATTAAACTACACCACAATCTAATCGGTTTGACCTTATCGTTCAATATGGCGGACGCAATTACCGAAGGAACGGCCAAGCTCCAGCTTGATGAGGAGACAGGTGAGATGGTCTCGAAGGCCGAACTGAAGAAGAGATTGGCAAAACGTGCGAAGAAAGCAGCACAAGCAAAAGCAAAATCAGCAGCACCACCTAAAGAAGCTGCTGCAACTAAACCTAAGAAGCCAGAAGAGACCAAAGCAGCAGAGCCATCAAATGTATTCGCCCAAGGATTTCTCTCAGAAGTGTACAAGGAGCGTCCTGTCAAACCAGTCTTTACCCGATTTCCACCTGAACCCAATGGATACTTGCATATCGGTCATGCAAAAGCTATTGCTGTCAATTTCGGATTTGCTAAGTATCATGGCGGTCAGTGTTATCTGAGATTTGATGACACCAATCCCGAAGCAGAGGAAGAGAAATATTTTACAGCGATAAAAGAAATGGTTTCGTGGTTGGGCTTCACACCTTACAAGATTACACATTCCAGCGATAATTTCGATAAACTTTATGAGAAGGCAGAGGAGCTTATCAACTTAGGGGGGGCTTATGTTTGCCACTGTGGTGGTAAGAATTACTTTGCGCATGCGTTTGACACTGGCAAATACTAATGTATTTAATCTAGATGCTGAAATCAAAGCTCAGAGAGGAGGTGAAGCACGGGGTCCGAGATTTAGATGCGAGCATGCGAACCAATCGATCGAAGAAAATTTGAGAAAGTTTAGAGCCATGCGAGATGGCGAATACAAACCTAGGGAGGCATTCTTGCGCATGAAGCAGAACATTGAAGATGGAAACCCTCAAATGTGGGATTTGGCAGCATATCGAGTCTTGGATGCTAAACATCATCTAACGGGAGATAAATGGAAGATTTATCCAACATACGACTTCACTCATTGTCTTTGCGATAGTTTTGAGAACATCACACACTCGCTTTGCACGACCGAGTTCATTCTATCAAGAGTATCGTACGAATGGTTGAATAGTACACTGAAAGTATACGAGCCCATGCAGAGAGAATATGGTCGCCTAAGCATTACGGGTACTGTCCTTTCTAAGCGAAAGCTCAAGAAACTTGTGGACGACAACTATGTTAGAGGATGGGATGATCCAAGACTATATACATTGATTGGAATCAAAAGACGTGGTGTACCTCCTGGAGCAATCCTTGAGTTCATCAACGAACTAGGAGTGACGACTGCTCCTACCAACATTCAACTTTCTCGTTTTGATCAAACTGTTCGTAAGTACTTGGAGCTCACAGTTCCCAGACTTATGTTAGTTCTGGATCCTGTACCTGTCGTCATCGAGGATGCCGAAGA
Source organism: Botrytis cinerea B05.10 (assembly GCF_000143535.2). Taxonomy (NCBI): domain Eukaryota; kingdom Fungi; phylum Ascomycota; class Leotiomycetes; order Helotiales; family Sclerotiniaceae; genus Botrytis; species Botrytis cinerea. The sequence continues at coordinate 1,796,473 of NC_037321.1, read as the reverse complement.
GCTTGAACTTGACATTCCATTCTCACCTAAAGTACCGGCAATGGGCAGCCACAAGGTCAAGTTGACTAGAACTGTTTACATTGAGAGAAGTGATTTCAGAGAAGTTGATAGCAAAGATTACTTCCGTCTCGCCCCTGGAAAATCTGTCGGTCTACTACACGTTCCATACCCAGTCAAGGCAGTCTCATTCTCTAAGGATGGAGATAAGGTCACAGAGATTCGTGCCGTCTACGATAAGGAGAGCAAGAAGCCCAAAACTTACATTCATTGGGTTGCAGATGGTTCAAAAAATGTCGAAGTTAGAATTTTCAACAGTCTCTTCAAGAGTGAAAAGCCAGACGATGCTGAAGGTGGTTTCTTAAATGACATCAACCCTGATAGCGAAGAAGTTTGGCCCAATGCTGTTATCGAGTCTGGATTTGACGAGGTACGAAAACGAGCTCCATGGCCAGAAGCTGCTGGAGAATCGGAGCTCGGCAAGGGAGGTCCTGAATCTGTCAGATTCCAGGCCATGCGTGTAGCATACATGGTGAGACATTCCGTCGATCTTTATACTTGAAACTTTTCTAATTATTTCTAGGCAATGGATTCGGACTCAACGGATGATAAGATTATATTGAATCGCATTGTTAGTTTGAAGGAGGATGCTGGAAAGTAGGGAATTAGGGGCCATTATGCAAGGGTCCAAAGAACTCATCAATTGAGAAGTGCATGGGATATCATGAATGAATGATTTGTTGCAAAGAAGTTTACGTCTAGTCAAGAATATACTGGCCTTGAAAAGCAGATTCATGCGCAAACAATTGAAGGGAATACTGAGTGAACAGCGTATCAAAAAAATCCAAGAACTTCACTTCAATATCTCTTCATCTCAGAAGTAACCAGTCCTTTCTGCGTCAAAAAGTTTTGCATATTTGAAAAATTGAATGGTTATGAGACAATTGATTGATTGGCCGTTTTTGAATTCAAAAGACTTGCGACTTCTGCGACAGCGCACTTCACTGTCACTCCCATATCTTCGCCCGCCATGCTTGTTGGCGTTGATTCTGATAGGAGATGAGAGAATTCTTCGATCACTCAAATAATCTTTTCAAATATGGTATACAACAATCGTGTACTGTACAATGTAAAAAGCCACGGGCGACGCGATTTGAAAATAGCAAGAAATTCGACAGTACTTGCTCAGAAAACATCCATAGGTCCCGTCACTTCTCTCCCACCAACATGGCGCTGTCCTATATCAGAACATGAATATCCCTTATATACATATTCTCTTCTTACAGATTCAAATTCCATTCTACACACCATCCTCCGTGGCTCGGGGTGCTTCCCTCGCAAAAGTTGCCTCCTTCATAAAAGGACTTCTCTTTCTAATCTCCTCTCCCTTAACCAACAACAACACTGGAGCTAGACTCAACACTAATGCTACGAATCCTAATAAAGAGCTTGCCCATTGAAAACCTAAGTTGGTGAAGAGTGCTGGACTTGCTAGTGGCAAGAAGGCTCCAAACGTATTTCTTCCTAACGACGCTGCCGAGAGCGCGGATGCGTTGTATTTTTCGTAGGAATCGGTCAGATAATTTACTACAGCCAGGTAAATGGAATATATTCCAAAGCCGACACAGCCAATACCGAGCGTGGGGACAATCCAGGGGAGAGAAGGATAGGAGGACCATCCGTACCAGAAGAGACCCGCTGTAAATAGAAGAGAACCTGGGATGGAGGAATAGAGGCGGGCTTCTGGGATGGGAGTTCCTGTCTTGGAACGTTTCGCGGATTGCAAATATAGGTGGTCTTGAATCGGATTTACGAAAGTGGCGATAATGGCACCAACGCTAAGAGAGAGCTGAATGAGGGAGGTCTGGAAGGTGTTGTAGTTGTAATTTGTGGAGAAGGTTTGAGTGACGGAGGATTGGAAGAGAAATAGCAGACCCCACGCGAATGATACCCAAAGAGTTTGCGAAAATACCACCCATTCAGTGCAAAGCATCTTGACTGGACGCTTGAAGGAGACCTTAAGCCGGGTAGCCACAGATGGCATATCAATCTCAGCTTCCGCATAGCGAGGCTCTTCGTCTGGATTGTTTTTGCGCCATTTCTTAGCTTCTCTGGCTAAAATTATATCCCCTCGAGTTTCCACCAGGAGAAACCAGAAAACGGGTAGAAGTCCACCGGTGATTATGAGTAGAACCCAGTATATCCATCGAAAAGACAGGTATGTGGAAGTTATAGCACCGCCAACAAAGGGACCCAGCGCAATTCCGATGACGCTTGTCGTTCCAAATAGAGAAAGTGGCAGGCTTCGTTGTTGAGGACCTTTCCAGACGTCTGATATAGTACCGCCAACAATATTAATAGCCACTGAAGAAGCTCCTCCTCCGAAAAATCGACACACAACCATAGTTTCGAAATTTTGTGCTACTCCGCATGGTATCAAGAAAATAAGGAAAACGATATATGCGCCAAAGTATCCGGGCATACGTCCCGAAGTCTCTGTCAATGGAACAAATAGTAATGGAAATACTGCTGCCCCAACGTTCCAGGAAGTTGTGGCGAAGAATAAGTAGGGAAAGCCGGAGTTGCTGACGTTGAATAGAGCACTCATTTCATCATTTCCAGCGCCGTATGCACCCGCTGGGAGGCCGAAAAGAATGGATCTGTAAAGAAATCGTTAGAGCAATTGTCGATTGTTTAATGGTTACTTACACGATAAGGACAGCTATAGTTAGCCTCCATTTGAGCAATCGAGACCAATTGAACCTGTGCTACTCAGTATTTTTCTCCGCACCGAGTCGGGAGGAAGGAGGCCCATTTACGGATTTCTCGGATCATTCTCGCCATCCCAGTCATAAAGCAAAGTCCCATCTGTATTTCGTTCCTCCTGACGACTTTTTTCTATTGTCAATCTAGTACTTCCATCTATACCTTGAAGTCAACATAAGAAGTAGTAGGAAAGTCTGAACAACGTACTACTTCTCCCATCCTCGTAAGGTGTACCCGCGTGGCCGTTGGTACCAACTTGAGTATCACCCATTGCGTTTGTAGGAGTTGAAATCTTAGTAGCTTCTCATTCAGTTTCTTCGTGGCAGTTCAAAAAAGTGCTTGATACTTTCAAAAGATCAATTGATTTGTTATTCAAGGCATAAGCCATTGCGGATCAATGGATATGGGAAGGTTCTTATGTTTATTACAACAGAGATCTGAAGCTCCAAATACTTGTATTGTGCCTATCTTGGCCAAAGTCTTAATTGCAATTTCCTACGTGCTACACTCATAGGACCATGGCGAATCTGAATTTCCGTGTTGATCAGCCGCAGTTAAAGTTTTATTCGAATTAAAGTTTGAATTGATGACAGCTACCCCGCTTTGCACAGCTCTCCTACCAACCTGTGATGTCATATTAGAGTTTGCGGCAATCGCGACTCGGGTTAAGATCGGAGCTGGCCTTTCCTTTTCCAGTAGAGTTGCTTGATCGAACATAAATGTAGTTACAAACATTCTAGATTGACATCATGTTGTTCTCCCGCACCGGGCTAATTCAAGATTGACCAATCGGTATAAAAACGGGAAGAGCTAAGCTCATCTGAACTTCTCCTGAATCTGTTCTAATTCACTTTAATAAGCGAAAACATTAAAGCAATCGAGACATATTAGTCAATACGCGAGTACCTTATTTTGATAAAAGTATTTGAAAACTGCTGGAGCTCTTTTTAATCGAGCTCTTTTATTTCCTTATTCATATCACTGTGATTGTATGACAATAAGTGCGAACCTTTCTTCCCACGATATATAAAAACTAGCCAGAAGTTGGTACTTAAATTGGAATTATCATGTTCAAAGTAAAGCACAAATCAATTCCAGAAGAATCTGAACAATTGACCGATCTGATCTTCATTTCTAGAATTGCTATATAAGCTCTCAAGATTCCAATGAAAGTTTTGAAATCTGCACTTGTTGATTCAAATTTCATTTGTCATTTTCCAATCTAGAATTCGGTATTATATTCCACGAGTAGTAAAAACCCGTACATTTTTCTTAGAATTCAAAGCACAGAAATTTTATCAGTTCAGACACACAAGACCCGGAAAATCCCAGCGGACACGCACAAGAAAATAAATATACGCAAGGCCGTGAGAACTGCATACCGTGACGTGAAAAATCAAATAGATCGTGAAGACCCGGTCCTTCGTAATTCAAGGTTGTCTGTATCAATCCCTGTACATTTGGATAGACACGAGCATGCAAGAAGTGGATATAAAAAGATAAAACCCAGACTTGATGGGGAGTCTATGCTGGAGGACCCGAAATGGCACCAAATGAAAATGTCTTTACCGTTATCCGACCAAAAGAATATCGATATATACCAGGAAACTGCTGTATAAAAGACTTCTTGGAGCTAGAAGGCTCCAAAAATATGGATGGAGCTTTATTTGAAAAGGATATTGAGGTTTCAGAGGAAAACGAACCACAGATAGTCGTGCGGGAGGAAGACAAACCCATTCAAAAAGACCAATTGAACTCAGTTGTAATTTTAAACTTAAGCAAATCCAATGTAATACAAGAAACTGGAAAACAAACGGTCACTGATCAGATAAAAGTGGTGTAATCGCTCGAATTTACCGTCATCGCTGTCTGAACCCAACGAAGATCTAGAGAGGAACGAAGTTTCAAATCAGGAAAACAACTAGATAAATGGTGTTCTCTTTTTTTCCCTCTGTTATTTGGCTTAGAATATCTTTGAAAAGATAATGTTGCAAATTGAAAATAGTCGAAGACAGGTTCAAGTCCAGGGAAAAGGAACCAACCGCAGAAATGGGAATGTTGTCAGGATATATTATTGAAGGAGAGCATGCAACGCCTTAGCCTGTCGACTCTTAACATTGTGGAAATCTATGAATAACAACAATGTTAAATAAGATTGGATTGCATACAAATCAAAATAAGACTTGGAGAATCTTGTTTTTGAAATTTTGAAGCCATCACGTGAACAAACAGAATCGTTACTCACAAACTTGCTACTTCTGGAAGCGGGATACGAGCTGATCTATAAATAACGGGATGGTTTTCAGCTTTTCTAGAAAATGTTGTGACTTGTAGTAAAATAGGCTGCAGCGAACCCGACACCAAAAACTTACCTATGAGTTGTTATTGGCTCCCACCAAACGCCACGCTGAAATGGATGCCAAAAGTCTCATATCGCTCTGGGACCAGCGTAATTTGTGACATTTTGATTTTGACTGCTAATTGAATATATTTCTAGAGCATCGCAAGCTCGAAGTCATACTCATCACAAGCTACTCATAATGACGCTATATACACCTCTAGATTCAGACCTGTGCCAGATTCGGCGCTTGGTCCTTCAACCGGCTGTCAATTTTGATGATCCTCTCCACAGTCATCTCGATGTCATTTCTCTGGAGTCCAGCCCGGATTTTGAAGCTCTATCATATGTATGGGGCTCAACCACACCAGCTAAAACTATCACTCTCGGTGACCGTCTAGTGACCATTGGTCCAAATCTCGACAATGCCCTGCGCAACCTCCGTCTTCTTGCCGCACCTCGTATTCTCTGGGTTGACGCCTTATGTATTAATCAAGATGATCTTGATGAGCGAGCATCACAGGTTGCGCTGATGAGGAGGGTCTACTCCGATGCATCCACGGTATTGATATGGCTCGGACCGGAGGCAGATGGCAGCGAAGAAGCGATGCGGAGTGTTGAAAGGTTTGACAAGGAATATTGGCAAACTTATGACTTCCAGGCCCAATTTATGGAGATTCTATTTCGACCCTGGTTTACACGTATATGGACGGTCCAGGAGTTCGTCATGGCTAAGCACAGCGTTGTGGATGGAAGAATGAAAAATCCTCTATTTGGATGTGGAAACGTTTGCCCTGTGGTGGCAAAGTTAATAATTTCGACGAAAAGAAATTCAATATAAATCCCCATACAAATTTTTCATTCGTACATTACGTTTATAATATATTCAATTCGTCAGTAACGATATAGCCAATTCATTAATAACGAATAGAATCGGCACAGATTGAGACCCGTTTAGTATTGACTTTTAATAGAAAAAAAGAAAATGGGGGTCTTGAAAGGTCTTAGAGATTTCAGGATTGATGGATATTAGAGTTCTAGAAAAGGTGGACGAAAGGGGAGTAAGTGTAAAAGCTAGAAGAAGGGGAGGAGTGAGTATAAAGCTAGGAGGAAGAGGGGAGTGAGTGTAAGAGCTAAAAGGAGAGGGGGAGGCATTAGTCGAAAGCTTAAAAGGGATCACTTATTTCACTTTCAATTTATTTTTTAATCAAAAGCTTTATTATTGTATTATATATATTATATAGAATGTATTATAAAGATACAAATATCATATAGCTTTAATATATATAACGTAGTTTATCAGTGTGCGGGTCATATCAGTGTGCGGGTCATTTGAAAATACATTAAAATTACGCCTTTTTCAATATTCTTATTTTAATAACTAATCATTATTTTGATAAAAGAAAAGAATTTTCAATAACAATAAGAAATTAGCTTCTTATGAATTTAGTTTTTTTATAAATATTTTTATTGTATTCTAAAAAAAGTAGAAATTGTTACGATTTTCGTTACAAAAAAGTTATTTCTATAATAACTATTATAATAATTTGATTTTCTAATAAATAATTAGATTTTTATAATATTTATATAATTAAATTTCAATATTCTCAGATTTTTTCAAATTATATTATTAAATAAAGAAAGTGCACGGTTACGCACAGACAAATTTTGTATATAAAATGAGGTGACCCATTCACTAATATGACCCGCACATTAATAAACTAACGTGTTTTATTACCAAGTGGATCATATCACCAAGTGAATCATTTTCACCTTAATTTACTATTTTAAATTTATATTATTTAATAATAATTAAATTAATTGATTAAAATTATTAAGAATCTAATAATCTAGGATTTATTATATTGTTTTGATAAATTTTTGAATTATGATTTGATTTTCTATATTTATTATAGTATTTATTAGAAAATGCTTTTTTAATAGGATTTCCTTTATTTTGATATTTGTTGTGTTGAATTTAAATATCAATCTTTTGTTGAGATAATATATCAAGAGTTTTTTGTTTAGTAAGTATTCTTTTTTGATATAATTGAGTTTTTTTTGTGTATCGACATTTGCTTAATATTTTATTTGCTGTTTGAAGTATATGAATCTTTGTATTTAAAAGTATATTCTTATGAGTTAATCTTTTTGTATTTTTAGTTAAAATTAGTATAGTTTCAAATATAGGTATAGGAGAGTTTGATTGATAATGAGTTATTTGAGATTTAATTAATATTGATTGAGAAAGAGCTTTAATTGGATTGTAAGGGGTTTGAGAGATTTATTGATTTAGATTGAAAGAGGGGGGGGGTAGATATATAAATTCAAATATCTAACTTCGAAAATATAGTTTTAGGGTTAAATGGTATTAAATCTGTTTTTCAAAATTTTGATTTTATATTTTAAGAAGTGATTGATTCTTTGTATATAGTTTTAAAAGTTATAAAGAATTCAATCTTTGAGATATAATTGATATATGTTTTAATAAATCCATCAATTTGATTATTATATAAATGTTTTAGATTATTAAAACAATTTATATCAAATAGTTGAATTAGATGATTTGAATATAATAATAAATATAAATATATAATATTGTTCTTTTTATAATATATTTGAAAAGCTTTTGATTTGTGGTTTTTATATTTATTTAATATTAATATTTAATATTTACTCTTTCTTTAATTCTTAATATATTTATTGAAATATTTCAATTATTTTAAATCTATTTTATTATTTGTTTATTCATTAGATATAGATTTAATAATTCAATTCACAGGAAAATCGATTTTGATATACTAATTGAAAAGATAAATCTATCCTTGAATTATTAAAAATAAAGATATAGTTTCACCTTTTCTATTATCATATATAATTACTATAACCTATTTTTTATTATCTAATTATATTGCTTTGCTTTTGCTATTTCATTTAATATTAATTATTATTATTTCAAAATATATTATATTTATTATAAAGTCTATTTCATCGAAATTATAAAAATCATAATTGAAAATATTATATTTCACTTATATATTCGAAATTAATTGAAATTATTTTTCAATAAATTTAAAATCTTTATAAAAAGTTTTTTGAAAATTATAAACACAATTAAAATGTATTTTTAATTCGATTCAATATTTTATAAATTGATATATTTAAAACTTTTCAATACACTTTACATCTTTCGATTCAAAAATATAATTCATTATATTTTTTATTATTTTAAATTTAAATAGAAATCCTTTTGAATTTATATTAAATATATATTGAATAATTATTTCCTTTTCTAATTATATAAGATTATAATAATTCATTTGAGTTTCGATATAAAAGATAAAACTATTCATTCTATAATTGAATATTATATATAATAAATTATATAACTTAGCAGCTTTTCGAATATTAAGTTTTTTGTTTTTTTGAATAGCTTTAATAACTAAAAGTATTTGAACTTCTTTATTATTCAATTGTATTTCAATTGATTAATAAAACACATATTGAAATAAGAGATCAACAATTGAAATAAAAGTGATCTATTTAATGATATAATCCACTCAGTAATAAAACACGTTACATTATTCATATCGAATTCAATTACTAATCGAATTCAATAGAAATAAAGTATTAATTATCTTGAGCTAAAATTCAAGAATTTCACTAAGTCTCTTTGGAATAAAAATTTCTAATCATTTATAAAAGAAAAAGCCCTCTAATCAATACTTTAAAAACGCTTTTTTCAATACAATATAAAAATATTGAATATTTTCTGGGGCTGACAAAGCGGCCACTTCGTCAATCGCGGATTCTGCCACCACAGGGTTGGGTTGAGTGAGTAAATGGAAATTTATTATTTCTAAAGCATCAAATGAGCGTTTTGATGCTTATAAGATTTGTGATATGGAGCATTTTTTTTTGGATTATATTGTCACAGACTCATAGATCTCTGAGCAAGTCATGAGTACTAGCTGAGTGACTGCTGATATATTCATTCTAGGTGGCTGCCATTTATCACAGCATGGGCACATTTTTCAGACGATAGAGATGTCATGCAAGATAAATATAAGAAGGCGTATCAAGATGCAGTGGTCGAGACTTTTCGACCAGAGTGGATTCGGACTGCCCACACAAGATCAATAGGCACAGAACAGACTTCCCTAGAAGGTGTAACCACAGGACTGAGGAGTGCTTTTGGAGAAAACTTCTTGCAGAATTTGTCGTACCATACTGTACTAGAGATAGCCGAGGATATTCAGCTCAATCCGCTAGTATGGAGAGCTAGGTATACCGTCATGAGACATTCTCAATACGATTCTGTCGAAGCGAAAGCATTTTGGAGAAGAATGGAGCTCATGAAACGAGTTCCAATTACCTATCACGGATTTCTTATGCACTCTCGGGGTACTATCCACATACGAAAAGAATCTCTAACTCTTGAAACTGTCTTGAAAGGTACAATGAATCTGCGCTCTACCGATCCGCGCGACAAGATATATGGTATCCTTGGCTTGCTAAACGAGAAGGCTAGAGCCGCAATTCCCATTGACTACCACAAGCAGCCAGAATGGACGTTCGTACCGACGATGGCTTATATCATACAGCACGAGCCAAAGGGTCTAGCACTGCTTGGTCTTCTTTGGCGAACGCGTCATTTCAAAACACCCCTACCCTCATGGGTTCCAGACTTCACCATCTCGGCTGATTTTAACGACCAACATAATCCAGTTTTTCTGCGTGGGAGTTGTGTAAACCACGATTGGGAATGGCCTGAAGATCTTAGAGCTACTGTTTCCTCAGACAGAAATAAGCTTCATGCGTTCATGGCCAATTTTGGCCGCGTTACGCATATCGTTTCTTTCATCGATGGAGATCGTGATTACTACGTCTCGCGATTCAAGGAGATTGAGACTCTTCTTACTGTTCAAGCACCCAGAAGCGAGCCCCTTTGGCGCACACTTATTGGTATCCGCAATACTGACCATGAATCAATAGTAACATATCCCAGAGCCTTTGAAGTATTAATGGGGCGGATTCCGGAGCAGGATGGTGAGGCACAAAAGATGTTTCAAGATGCAATCTTGCCTATTTTTCGGAAGCGCAAGTTCTTTGTCACAGATAAAGGGTTTGCAGGTGTGGCTACACCGATGATTCGGGATGGCGATACAATTGCCATTATAGCGGGGATGGGTAGGGCAGCAATACTTAGAGATACTGATTTTAAGGAATTAGAAATTGAGGGGAGGTTATATGAGGGGAGGGAATATAAGCGAATCACAGGGTTTGCATATGTGGGATGCCATGATAGAGATGGATTTGAATCTCTAGCTAACGAGAATATGGGAGACCCGGGAAGACATAGTTGCATTGCGAGAGGTCTAGAGCAGTGTTATATCATCTAAAGTCGAGTCAAGTCGAGCTTTTCATTTGTAGTACTGGCAGAAAACTCTTCCGCTTTCATATGCGGTTGTATTTCATAGATCGATTGTTGACTCGAGAAGCTGCTGTTATCTTGCTTGGAATATTCAGTTTGATAGTGTAATATGAAAGGAGTGATGTGGATGATTACGCAGGCTCGTTTCGAGACTAAATAGCTCGCTCTAATTCATTCATAGTGAAGTAGTTTTAGATGCCGTATTTTTCAATAATCTCTGAAAAATCATTGAGTTGAATGTTTGATCGAGCTTAAACAATCAGTTATTAATTTCAAATCCAAGTGCGGATATTGAAGTATCAATGCTCTTCAAGTATAGACAACCAAGTGATATTATCCTACAAGACTTCAACAGAACCTACTGTTTATTGACTTCCCGGGGATACATTGAATGATCAAATTTCCTATCAAGTCGGCCCCGTCAGTCTTCCGATGATGAATTCACATGATAAAATATTGTGCCCATGAAAAGTAGTATTCGCAGTGTTGAATTTAACCTTGAATATGATTTCAGAGCTAAAATCACGAAACTATGACTGAGTGACATGATCTTTTTTACCCCACCAAGAAACTGTTTGCTTCATTCCCTGTGCACCATGAAAAGCTCATGTACAGTACAAAGATTGATAGTGAATTCAAGAAACATCCACCGTTTGTTAGTAAAGGGTTTCGAAGAATTTTAATCGTTTGCCCATCCTATTTGATGGCGAATTTGACCGTATGCAAGTCACTGCGCATTACCTGATATGTCTACTCTTGTGTGACGCACTGTGTTATTCGTCCTAATTGGCAAAGATATACCAACACTTGTGAGGTTCTCCTCTATGAACCATTTCCTTTAAACCATTTGGACCGCTTAGGAGATTGAGCGCCACTCCTTTTTACATTTAATGAAAAATTCAGATCGGATTCACGTACTTTTCTTCATACTGGGAGACGGATGCAGCAATAAAATGTGATGCATGATATTTGAATGTAAGAAATAACGTGTGTTGAATTACGATAATTTATTGAACAAAAGCGAATACAAAAATGATGTCTAAAATCGAGCACATCTAAATTAAAACTTGATATCATCTCCAGAATTTACATTCTTGTAATATCTTGGTCCACCGATATTCAGTCCAAGTCACTTGAAGTCTCGGAATACATCTCATGTAACTGTTCATCCAGTTCCCATGCAGCCCCACGTTGATGAGTATAGTAGTCACCCCCTGGATGATTCTTTTTGAATTTTTTGTACCATTTAATCATGGTTAGTAGGCAATTTGATTACGTTCAAGAATTTGGGAGAATTTCGTCTATGTACCTCAAGTTTCCAGTCCCATCTAAACCACTGTCTCTCCATTTGATTCCACTTGGGATTCAGCTTTACGTCATCCTTTAGTTTCCAATTTTTTTTTCCGCCCAAAACTTGTACCCATTCCCACCATCTGCCTCTGGGAAATCTTCTTTCTTTGATTTGTATTTTTCCCTCCACCCATTAATCTTTTTCTCAGAGATTTGCACTTGCTTTTTTACCTGCTTTGTCAGATCAATGCCCGCTTCATCACATAATTGAAGAATTTCGCATTGGCAATTCAAGTCAAGATCTGTAGCGGTATTGTCGAAGAATTCTAGAAAGATAAGGCAAATGATGGGTATGTTCTTGATCTCGGAATCTGCGGTGAAAAGATCATGTCCCGAAAGCATTTCAAAAGATGTGAGAATCGTCGTTCCCATCATATCGCAAATTTCTCTCAAACCATCTGCATCATCCACATCTAATTGAGATAGTCAGCCAGCTTGATCATGAAAACACTAATTTTCAAGGGAAGGCAAACGAAATGGGAAGAGGGGAAGAGAAAGACGATCCTAATTCTCGGAAGGAGACAAAGATAATAAAAATACTCATCCACATCAATGGATCTCCAGCTTTGAAGAATATCGCCAAAACTTCAATATAAGACCATTTTGTAAAGGGACTAACTGTTTTCTTATGAATGTCCAGAACAAAGTCTTTTAGCTGCGCAAGAACAAGAAATTAGCCTCAACATAGCATCACGATTCACGTCAAAATCTACAACTTACAAAGTTTTCAATGGCCTCTGAGAATACATAACCGGTAAGATCGTTGAACATAAATGCGGCTGAAGAATTTGGGCGTCTTTTGTCCTGTTCTCCATCAAAATTTTGAGCAAGCTTCATCCCCTCTTCAGATATTGGAAAGCCTATATCAGAAACCCTGGCACACCATGTTTCACCGAGTTCCTCTCCTGGCTCCGGAAGATCCAAATCTTCTTCCTTTACCGATTTGCCTTTGTCATCCCAGGCGTTGAGTGCGAACTGGCCATCGTCACTATTCTCGCCACTCTTCTCACCTTCGCCTTCATCTTCAGTCCCAGCTTCACCGTCTTTATCGTCATCGTTGTTAGCATAATCTGTGGATTGCCAATCAAGAATAACATATGCAGGTTTCTTAGACAGCTGGAAAAAGCCGGGTTAGTTCTGAGACAGATATCAGTGCTGCTGTGAATAAAGGAGTTTCTCACTGTACCAGGGTTTGAAAATTTGATGCTTCGGTCTTTATTTGCCGTTTCGGCTTGTGCACCTGACTTTGGGTTTGTGTTTCCGCTTGATTTGGCGACCTTTGAGGAGAACCGGCGTCGGGGTTATCGCCACTAGCAGCTTTCCTCTTTGGTGGCATCTTGAATTGATCGAGGTTACAGTTGATAGTGGAAGGAAATTTAAAATATATACGGGTAGAATCTATGGCCCTCGCGATCGAGAATGATTTCCAACCCTTTTGCACGATACTTTGAATATCAACGCGTTTGATATCGCGTGCTCAGCTGATTCTCTCGTTGTAAGATAAGGCCGAGGGAGGTAGGGATTACGGGAAAGGGGGCTTTGAAAACTACCGAATGAGGGAAGTTGAGGTAGCAAAAGAATGCACAACACTCGCGGTCGACGGACCAAGTTGTTGACGAGAACATCACGTGATTACGCGATCAACAACCCTTGGTAGTTGGATTTGCATGCCCCGCATTCATCGCGCGCGTTCACGTCACGTCGCGTAAACCTTATCAAAGACAAAGTCTCAACAGAACAAAGTTGTATTGAGACTGGGAACTCACACTCGACTTGCTTATTTCTCAATTATACCCCTTGTCAAACCCAGAATATACTTCATCTCCATCCACTCTGAGGTTCTATTGCTTACGCTTGGGCGTCCAAATTGATATGAAAAGCGAAGGGCAATCTCGTATCTCGTACCAAATGAACCCCAGCTTCCCCGCAACGTAAGACAGAACATTGCCACGATTTCACTGATAAATACTACACCACACTATCCCGCCATCATAAAGCCTCACAATGGAGGAGCATGGAATCGCGTTACATCGCGCGTTCCATGAAAAAGCCTTGACAGTGGCACCAAAGGCTAGGAGAGAACCGGGCGAGTTTTGGGCAGCCGGTAGGTTACTCCTTATATTGATTGCCGTTCGTCAGATTAACCCATTTCCACACAGTGCTTGAGCCTGGTAAGACGGTTTCAAATTTGGATTCGGACAATCTGCATTGGTTCAAGGTCAAAGGCAAACACACTGTTGCAAAAGTACGAAAGGCATTCCACAAGAAATGCGGGGTCGAGGTTTTACTTCATCAAGGACCTCACATGGTATCGTTGACAAGTCAGATGCAACAGATCAACCATTTTAATGACGATATCATCATTTTCTCAAGTCTAAAAGCTGCTTCTGGAGATAATGTCTCTGACATCATGCAAGCGCCATTACAATCAATTGGTAATGCAACACAAAATCGCATGCATCCCGCATCTGAGACACCAACAAAATTGAAGCCCGACCCTGAGCCGACGCCGGCTACGGTAAAGTCAGAACCAGTTGACTCAGCTATCTCTCCCAGCCCCTTCGAGACGCCTGCCATCTCCGGCCCATTGCCTGGAGTTGGACGGCTTCCAGCCACTAGACTGTTGGGATCAGGATCAACTCAACTAAGTGTTCCTGCATCAGAACCTATCTCTGGTTACGAATTATTCGCTGACACTCATCGTGAAAACCATTGGGCGTCCAAAGGTACACCTGGTAAGTTATAGTAGGGTAAAATCTGTATATTCCTAAGCTAATCTAGAACAGCTTCAATCGAGGCTGCTTTGAAAAAGTCATGGACTGTTTTGACGCCTGAATCGCGCGAATTTTGGGGATCTAAAGCTTCAGAAAATATCAACAATGCACTCCCATCGGGCAATGCTTCCACACCGAATTACCTCTTAGGTTTTGATTCCTTTGCCGAAATACATCGGGTAAACTACACAGGCTCAAGCATAACACCTGGTAACGCCTGCTCTAAACCAGAGGTCCCATTCCAGCTTATGCTAACTATAAAGTAGCTGAAGTCGAATCTTCCCTGCGTAGGAGCTGGGATAAAATGCCAGCTCAAACTCGTCAGTACTATTCAACAAAGGATGCTCAAAAGTCGAATCTTCCCTCGTCAAGTTATGGCCTTCCTTCGCCTGAACATGCCGTTGATACCAAGCCTCTTCCAGGAAGTTTCAGTCTCTCGGCCAATGGCCCTCGAGCCTCCAGGGTCGAAGATGAAGCCTTTATTGAGCCCGCAGATTTTGTCCTAGCGACCGAATATGATAATGGAAGCCTAGAACCAGAACCACAAACTGTCGAACTCGCAAAGCTTAGACTTCAGAAACTCATGGATGATAGTTCACCAGAAGTATTGGAAGAAGAGGTGAAGAAAACAAACAATTTCCTGAATGGTTTGAAAAAACATCTTCAAGTACCGGAAGCCCAGGGAAACCAAGATACAAGCCATTGGCTGCAACAAATCGGTAAGTGGTGTTAGTATATTGTGGTTTTCCATCCTGATAATTTCTGCAGAAACTTTACAAGCTCAGGTTGTTGATACACCTACAATTATTGGCGTCGTTGGAAACACCGGTGCGGGTAAGAGTAGTGTAATTAATGCCATGCTTGATGAAGAACGCTTGGTGCCTACTAATTGGTATGTTTTTTGTTCTCCCGAGAAATTGAAATGCTTATAAGTCTCTAGTATGCGCGCTTGTACCGCCGTTGTTACAGAAATGTCATGGAACTCTAACGATGAGCCGGACAAGAAATATCGAGCAGAGATCGAATTTATCCAAGAATCTGACTGGAAGAAAGACCTTGAACTTTCTCTGAGCGAGTTGATTGATGTTTCTGGCAATGTAAGGAAAGAGCTAGCTCTTAATAAATGATAACCCTAACTTCTTGTTAGGTCTCACGAGATTGTTCTAATGCAGAAACCGAAGCTGGAATTGCATATGCTAAGATTAAGGCGGGTAAGTAGAATACTTCATCCTATACAATTTACTTTCTAAATCTGTTCATTAGTCTACCCCAACAAAACGCATGAAATGCTAGCAAAATCCACCGCAGAGGAGCTTCTAGCCGAATTCGACGTTGGCAAAGTTCTCGGAACTACCAAAACTATTGAGAAGTCCTCTCCAGAATTTTTCTATAAGGAACTTCAGTGTTACGTTGACAGCAAAGAAAAGTCTACCAAGGAGAAAGGTAAAACTAGTGAGAAGAAGAAAGAGAAGAAGACTATGGAATTTTGGCCCTTGATCAAAGTTGTGAGGATCTTTGTAAAAGCCGATGCTCTCTCTACGTGAGTACTTGAACCTTAATTATGCGTTCTTTCATAAGCTTATTCATTATTAGTGGAGCTGTTATTGTCGACTTGCCTGGTGTTCACGACTCAAATGCAGCTCGCGCCGCTGTGGCAGCTGGTTACATGAAACAATGTACCGGTATTGCTCCAATTCCCTAGTTCTGTTTGTGAATCTTGTCTAATAAGATACCAGGTTTATGGGTTTGTGCGCCTATCAATCGAGCAGTCGACGATAAAGCTGCGAAGTCTCTCTTGGGAGAATCGTTTAAACGTCAACTCAAGTATGATGGGGTAAGCCAATATGACCGATATTTTCAACTCGCAAATGCTAATCAATAAATAGCAATTTTCGAGGATTACATTTATATGCTCCAAGACTGATGATATTTCTGTCCTTGAAGCTTCAGATTCTTTAGGCCTTGAGGAAGTTATGACAGAAGATAACGCAAAGATCGACCAAATCGACAAGCAAGTTGATAAACTCAACGCGAAAATTGCAGAATTGAAAGAGAGTATGACCATGTATAATGATATTTACCACGACGCAGACGAGAGCTTAGATGTTTGGGATGATCTGAGGCGAGATTTAGATGCGGGTAAGACCGTTTACGCCCCCAAAGCCAAGCTTGAGAAATCTCCTAAGCGAAAGCGATCTTCTTCACCAAAGAAGTCACGCAAGAAGTCGAAGAAGTCCGGATACGAAGATGATGAAGATGAAGACCATTTTATTGATGACGGTGAGGATGAGGACCAGGAAGATGAAGAAGACGAAGTTTCTGATAATGACGCCGAGGTTGAGGAAGAGGAACTCGACAAAGGCGAGCCTTTAACAACCGAGGATATTGAACAAAAGATTGATGAGCTCAAGGACATCAAGAAGAAAGCCCGTAAGGAAAAGGTTGCAATTGAGCTTGCGATTAAAGATGTCAAACATGAATTGAAGGGATTCGATGCGGAAAGAAAAGAAATCGACACCAGAATGAGAGCCATCTGTATTGATGGTCGCAACAATTATTCAAAGACCGCTATTCAGCAAGACTTTGCAACTGGTATCAAGGAACTTGACATGGAAAATGCTGAAGAGGAAGATGCTGAAAATTTCAACCCGGATGAAGATATCAGGGATTATGACGCCGTGGCTCGGAGTCTTCCAGTGTTTTGTGTTAGTAGCAGAGCCTATCAACAGTTGAATGGGAGATTGAAAAAGGATGCCAAAATCCCCGGCTTTCGTAATGCCCAGGAAACCGAGGTATTTTGACTTGGTAGCACTCAATTTTATGAACAACTGATAATTGATTCCTTAGATCCCACAACTTCAAGCACACTGCAAAAAACTCACAGAAGCTGGTCGAAGTGCTGCTTGCCGTCGATTTTTAAATTCTCTTCTCCAGCTTGTGTTGTCCTTGTCCTTATGGTCCAATAATGATGAAACCAATGTTAACCTTTCAGATTCGCAAAAGGCCGCCGAGGCGGGCTGGCTTCAGAAAAACGTAAAGGAGTTGGAGGAAACCCTCGACAAGGCCGTAGGAAAGTGTGTTATGGAAATGAAAGATGCACTGACCGAGAATATTTTCGAAAAGTTCAGCGAAGTAATTCCCTTGGCTGTGGACCAAGCTCCTGGAATTGTTACAAAATGGGGCTCCCCTGTTAACAAGATTGATCGTGCAGCCGGCGGTTTGCATTTCCAGACATACAAAGGTAAGCTCTCTTCAGAAAAATCATATTATTATACTAAAGATACTAGCTGTCACTCGTAGAAATGGTGTTTATGGAAACAAGAGTGGTAAGTCTCTATCTTATAGTTTCCAAAAGAATGCAAAACTTACGGCCAAAGGTACATATGATTTTAATAGCGATTTGACGGAGCCAATCATGAAATACCTGGCAAGCCATTGGGAGAAGAACTTTTCCCGTAGAATTCCCTCTGTGTTGCGTAGCTTTACTACAAACGCCAATCTGATCCTGAAGAAATTTCATCAGGCAGTTGAGAGTAGAAGCTGCAAAAATCGTTCTGAAATTGCTGGCTTGTCAATGCTGTCTCAACAACTTCGAACTTACGAAGCAACTTTCTCGATCTTGACCACGGAAATGGTCGAAGCTATTAACAATCTTCAACGTGATGCCAATCGAGAATTTGTGCCTGTAATTGCTAGGAACTTGGCACCTTCTTATCAATACTGTGCTAGTGAAAGAGGTACGTTGAAATCTTGCTCTCCTATTCATTTTAGTATTGACATTATTTAAAGGAGCTGGCATGTATATGCGCATGAAAGACCATCTGCATGCTCAAATTGATCAGAAACGCATCTTTATATTCAAAGAAAGTTGCGATGAAGTCAAAAGAAGTCTCGATAAGATGTGTAGACGAGTTGAGGAGAGTATGAACAACAAGACCGACGAAGTTTATTTGCTTATGCGCAGAGATTATTTGCAGGTCCTCAATGGTGCTCAAGTTGGTGGTAAAATAATGCCGAAATGGGAACGTCATATGAGATTGCAAGTTGCTCGTGCATTGGAGACCTATGAAAAAGATGAAGCGGAGAAGGTTTTTAACAGCGTGAAGGAAGAAGAGTCTGAAGAGACTGAATCTTTGAAAGAGGATGAGGCCATGAAGGGTTTCAAAGTCGAAGAATTGAGTGATGAGAAGGGTGATGAACTTGTCGAAGGCAGTGAAGCTCGTAATGACGAACTCAATGTTGGTGCTGAAAGAGATGATACGTCAGAGGCAATTGCTGTCAGAAATGAGCATCCCGCAGATGAAGAGACCAGCAATAACGAGGAGTCTGAAACGTATCGAGAAGCTCCTGAAATCGAATCTTCTAAAATGGATATCGATGCTCCAGCTGCTGAAGTTTCTTCTACCACTCTTCCTCCTACCGAGGCTGCCTCAACTGAAGCTGTCTCAACCGAAACTACTTTGACCGAAACTTCTGAGCTCCCTTCCGCCTAGAGACCTCACTGTTTTAGCGTTGCTGCTCGTAAAGCCATTATATACATTATGTTTTTTGTAGGATGTTTGCAGGATATACATATCATTCTCTTACTACTAAGACGGCGTTTACAGATATGACAAAATTTTCAGAACAATTTTGTTTTAGGACGAGTCTTTGCTATTTGCTTCTGGCTGTCTATTACTTTATTTACGAGTATCTGGGTATGAAACTAGCTAACGATGGGATGCGATGATTGAGATTCAACTCAAATAACATGGATTTAAAACCAAATGTTGGGGATTATTTTTTTGAAGGGCCGTTATGATGGGTATTTGCCTAAAAGTATTTTGGTACGATGATGTCTGCTGATTATGAGCCACTGTACGAGGCACAAAATCAATATTTACAAGTCCCGATAGCTGTGATATGTTTCTGTGATCCATTGTGAACACCAAAAAGGAACAGTCCGCATTCATATATTTGGATTGATGACAGCCGTACAAGAAATGTGATTATATAGCAGATCTTTCAAGACGTTCTTCCTGATGACACATTCCAAGTAGCGATTGTTGAGAAGATCTCTGGATGAAGAAGGAGCGAAGGTATGATTTCTCCCAAATATTCATCATTATCTTGAGCGACGACTAGGGTAAGAACCAACGGCAACAAGAGGCAGATTTCTCACTTTAACATTGCAAAGCTCAAACCAATTCATTACCATCATCGTTCACATCATCATTACCCTCGTTCAATATTCATGAATATTTATTTACTTTGCATAGATAGCCACTTCATTACCACTGTCGTTATTACAAAGAAACATTTTAGCAAAGATCAGAGTACTTGGTCAATATGGGTATTCGATCTAGCTTAGCTCTACCATCCGTTTGTACTTTATTGACGGAACCCAAATTATCAGAGATTATTATTCATCTAACATTTACCCCCTCGTCACTTTCGAGAGCAATTCATGCTTTAAGGAAGACATTAAGTCATGGAAAGCTCTCTAACACAATAATCAAGCAATCTATATCCAACACCTTCAAAATCGTGTCAAGAAAACACGAACTTCATCCTTGGAAATTCATCAACATCGAGCTAAATTTTGAAGGGGCAGAATATATACCATTAATTGACGAAACGCTAAAGGAAATTCTTAGACAATTTGCCTGTAATTTGGGGCTTTACGAAGGTTGTCCTGTTTCCGTGGGTACTTCTCGGTTCATACCAGATAGTGGCTTTTATGTTCATGGATTGGTGAATGTAAGTGTTTCTCCTGGTCCAGATTTTGTCTCACCCGAAGTCGAATTTGATGGAATACCCCATCGCTTAGCTTAGTACACTCACTGATACCATATTGATAGCACGATGAACTACTTCACTTCATTCCTCGCCCTCGCATATTCAATGGATATTTGACTCGACAACTACAAACTACAGAAACTTCAAATACCATTCCTTGTAGCAAAGCTGATGAGAAAATTGCGCAATTTACTTCAATTGGTATTCGGCTAAGTGGTATTAAACTACATGGTGATTGCCATCAACCCCCAGCATTCGCGCAAGAATCCAATCCGGACTCGGCATCAGAGGATGGCTCTGGAGAAGAGCCTGATATACGGCCAGATTTCTCCGAACTATCTGAAGAGCTCAACCAACAATCTCAAAAGCAAACGCAGCAACCACTAAAACCTCAAAGTATGGGTGCGATTCCTAATGGACAGCCGACAACTGATTATCAAACTATGCAGTATCAACAAATATGGAAAATGCAGATGCAGGCCAATGCTAAGCATTTCAACTATCAAATACCTATACACATGACAGCCAGTGTGAAACACGAGCCTATAGAAACCACCAACTCTTCTGATGATTCAGATGAGGGTGGAGTCTCAATTTATCTAAAACCAACCCCGGATTGCTTTGAGACGGTCAAAGACTGGGCAGAAAAAGTTGAAACGGAGCGAGAAGATACTAAGGAAAGATCTTGCTCATATTCTTTGCAGAATAACACTTCTGGTACAAATTTTGAATGGCCATGGGCTCAAATCGAGCTATATGAAGTTTTGCAACGGCCTGTCGTGAAGGAAAGTCCCACCCTACAAGTTGATTCTAGGTCGGACAGTGAAGAAGCAACTTCTTTCATTTCAAAAATCATTCCATTTAAGGCATACCCGGAGCAGTTAGCTTCAACTGGCCTCGGAAGTGCAACAAGTTTCGGGACTCCTTGCAATGCTCTATCGATAGCAGATGTTAGAGACTCAACTTCACCTATTTCAGAATGCCGTCCTCATCTTCGTGGAGGGAGTTTACCAAATAGAGACACTTTGAAACAATGCTTAAAGAGGATTAGCGAGAGAATCTCTCGTCGTAATTTTCAGTATGACATAGATCTTGGTTATGGTGGTTCTAGCGTTTCTGCGGAACCGTTTCCTGAGTATGATCCAACGGTGGACATGGCGTACCTGAGTGATTTGAATGGTACCTATCGAATTGATACGAGGCGGAACCTTCGAGGCAATGATTCCTATGCCGAATCTATCGTCAAGCTTCATCCTGAAGATTTAACCCAATGCAATCGGCTTGATACCTCGAGTGCGGAATCTAAATCAAAATGCCATCACGACTTCACGAAGAAGCTCAACAGCGACAATAATTCTACACGATCGTACATTGGCCTTCAAATAGATGCCATTCAATCAAAGGGAGAGACCGGAAATACGACCCAGAGTAGTTCGATTGATAGTCCATCGAAATTATTTATGGCTAGCCACAAACACGATAAATTGCGAGCTATGGTTGAAAGTCCCCTGAAATCTATC
Source organism: Botrytis cinerea B05.10 (assembly GCF_000143535.2). Taxonomy (NCBI): domain Eukaryota; kingdom Fungi; phylum Ascomycota; class Leotiomycetes; order Helotiales; family Sclerotiniaceae; genus Botrytis; species Botrytis cinerea. The sequence goes on along the minus strand of NC_037321.1, from coordinate 1,774,516 downwards.
AAGGGTAAATCTTCTTGCGAGAAATTCAAGAAAAAAGCCCGGAACGGAGAAATTGAAGACAGTGATGGGTACGAAGACAGTGAAGGAATCTGTGATAAATTTAAGAGGCCATTGCAAACTATGGAAAAAGAGGAAAGCGAGAAAGAAAGGGAATCTTCGGAAGACAAACATGGAAAACATGAGCGGTACCCTGCACTTGTCGGAGCGGGCGAAGGTCCACACTTTAGGAATGCATACCAGTATCCTCAGTCAGAGTTTGATACCCACCTCGGACTTGCGGCAAAGACAAGAGGGTTACAATCGGATTCACTCATTATTGGAGAACTACTTTCTGAAGAATGCACCGAGGAGTATCACTCCCGCAATCATGTTAAAGAATCGGAACCGACAGATATTTATAATTTAGGATTGGAAGAGACAATTCAAAAGAAAGAGAAGAGACTCAATGTAGAGAGAATCTACCGGCTGATAAATCATTCCATTCTGAAAGCAAAGCTTGTTATGGGAACAATACAAAAAAAAACTAATTTGGCAAGAATTGCTCAAAGCCAATTGTTTCATGGTCTATCATCTGATCCCAAGCCCTACGGACCCACAATGGTTTACTTGACAAGCAAAACTCAGTTGCGAGGAGGAAGTGGGAATGAGAAAGAGACTAGCTTTTTCACAAGGAACAGGCTAAGGCTTGGGCGATTTTTAAGAAGCCATTCAGAGAGTGAAGGAGCAACGGCGAGACATGCTCCACCGGCGACAGGGAATGGCACGCCTGGCTCAGAAAGCGGACTGCAAAGACATCATCGATATGACAGTGGCATTTCAGGAATGAGTGATGAGCAGAGTCGAAATAAAGATGTGTCTGTTGAAAATGGAACTCCTCGACAAGCCGTCAGTCTTTCAGAACCTGGGTCCCAAACCACGGAAACGGTTAGAGAGGTTGATTCGGACACCTCGGAGGAAGCAGGAAATGCAGCACATTCTGAACATGTCGAACATGTTGAATACGTTGAACATGTTGAAAATACTGAAAATGTTGAAGATACTGATTCTTCAAAACCTTTAGAGCCTAGAGGCGCTCCAAGAAAACGACCTGAAAGACAGCTGGAAGAAGATGAGACGCAACAGCTTCTTAGAAGTGGGCTTCTAGATATATTATGGAGGTTTCTTGCTCTCAAGCAGGAAATCTGGTTTAAGCGTAATGCTATCATACATGGTGCCCCTAGTTCTAAGAACAACTTCGAAGCGCATCTTACCGCGGACGAAGTAGACGATATACGCCAATATGTACAGAACAGTAGAGAAATGATAGAAGTCAGCAACAGACCGCGCGATGCAGATGTTCTTCCTGACCTGGTTACACGCGCAAACAATCACTTATTAAGAACACGTCGTGTGCGGCAAATATTTGACAATTGGTATGCAAGAGAAGGCCAACAGCAAAGACAAAACGTTTCTTCCACTGATGCTGATGAAGGATCTTCAAATATCGAGAGATCCAGTACAGTTCCGACACGGGGTGTGGGAGTTTTGGATAATTGGCCTTTCGCAGCAGCTCCAGATGAGAATTTTAGACGTGATAGAAATTCTAGCGAGACTAGTACAAATATTCCAAGAACTTCTTCTGATACTCAGTTAATACGTAGAAGATCTTCATTGATCTTAGCTCCACTTCCGAATTTGTTCGCAGCGCCTTATCCTGGTCAAGCATCTCGGGGTGAAACACATGGGGAATCTTCACGAAGTGGTGCTAGTGGTGGAAATGCGGACAGTATCGCTGAGAAGATAGATGTCTTGAGGGCTAGGAACAATATATCTCCGAGAACTTCTCAATATGAATCTAGTATAAGTAGTTGTGGAACTCAACAAGGCGGCATGCCTAACTGTAGTGAGCAAAACGAGGACCACGTATATCAGGAACCAATCTCTAAAGAAACCATCCAGAGACTCCAAGACTTGGGAGCGACGCGCGTGGAAGCTGTTAATCTTCTCAATGCTACTGCTGGTAATGTTGAGCGTGCGGTTGAGGTTCTGCAAGATGAAAATCCTCTCAATCAGGAAGATATGAGGAGAATGCTGGTGGATCCGGAGAACGATCTGCATCAAGTTGTGATGGTGACCGGAGTTCCGACCCGGAGAGCTTTTTTAGCATTGCTTGTTAGTGAGAGTGATGTTGGAGGGGCGATTGATCTTTTGACGGGTGAGGCGACTGGTGCAACGATGAATGATGAGGTTATCAGCGAAGACGATAGTGGAAATGGATCGAGTAGTAATGGGATGAAGAAAGATGAGGAAGGAGGGGAGTGTGAGAATAGTAGTAGTAGTGAAGATTCGGATGTGGAAGTTGCTGGAACGGACGAAGGACTTGAGCCTCTTGTTAGCGAGACAGAAGATAACGAGAAAGCAGATGAGTGTGAGAAGGGCGACTGTGATGGAACGAATGTAAACGCTGCTGAATCGGATGAGGAATACCAACCTCTTATTGACAAGGCAGAGAATAATAACGAGGATGATGTACACGATGACCAAGGTGGCATAGATAATGATGGATATGACGATACAGATTCCATTGAACATGATAGGGCAGGCGAGGCTCCCATTATTGAGGTGGAGATGGTATTGTCTTCTCGGAAAGGAAAAGAAAGAGCAGAGGGCTATAATCTTTGATAATTGGGCAGATGTTTTTAAACAGGCTGGGTTTGGCGATTAGCATTCTGTATTTCTTTCTTTCTTTCTTTCTATTTTTTTTATAGGAACATCAGCGGATTGTATATAAATAGCGAGTTGTAGGAAGAGATAATTGGAACACTTTGAGCGTGTGATAGATATATTCCAACGCTTGATTGTGAGAATGAAAGACGGTGGGTTCTGTTTTGAATTTTCAGAATTGGTCGTGTAGTATGAAGAGCTCATTCCGCTCATTACATTCATTGCACCTGCCTCTTATTTGCTTTGAAGCTTGATACATCCGAATGGACGGTGGAAAGACAGGGGCTTGAGGTGGTAAAGGCGAAGAGCTGGCTTTGATTCCTCCTTCTTGATTCTTTCATCTAGAGTTTAGGATAGCAAGCTTCACTTTTGAAATAAGCAATATATCATGCAGAACAGTGGCAAAAGCAGTCAAAATGAATGCGGAGTCAACCAATTATATGGCCGACCGCGCTATATCACAAAACCTCTTCACTCCCCCTCAGTTCTTCTCCTCACTTCTGCAAAATCACTCAACACCTTATTCAATCCCTCTCTGCGCATACAATTCTCAAATTTCCAACTACCCGCCAAGGCATCCAATTCATCTTCACCCAAGCCTCTAAAAAGCTCCGCAAACTCATCCGCAAAACTACTTACAACGTATGTTTGTACTACTCCCCTCAAAAGCTGCCTGTGAGTACCCCACGGTGTCGGATATTGTTCTTTTGCTTTTGGAGCATTTTCTTCAATCCAGTTTACGAGCGGATCTAGTACTTTATTTAGAGAATCCGAAGCAGGGGGTCCCCATAGATCGAGCTGGAGAGCGCGTTTCTTTTCAACAAAGGAGGATGTGAGAGAATTGTATGGGGAGGAGGAAGATGCGGTTACCATGCCTTGGAGTCCGAGATCTTTGTAGAGCCAGATACACCAGGGGATTTGGTATTTATCGTAGATTTGTAGTTGGGCACCCAGGAGAGAGTAGCGCTGGTTGTTTATTTCCGAAGCGTTTGGTTCGACAGATGGATCGGCGTAGACGGGACCGAATTCACCGTTCCAGCTGGGGACCGAGTGGGTATGCATGAATGTGCATTTGCGTAAGAAACTAGCTTCTAGTTGGGCAATCTGGGCAGGGGAGTTGATGAAGGGGGTGCCGGTCGGGAAACCCATAGACGAGTAGTCGTGTAGTGAGTAGGCGCAGTTAGGAAGTATTTTGGTGAAGTGCTTCCATTCCATGGCGAATGTATTTCCGTCTAACCAGAGAATGTGATTGGGGTCTATCTGGCGGATTTCGGATTCGAAACGGGTGTAGAATTCTGGGAGACGATGGTGTTGGGGATCGCAGGGCTCGTTGATGGGGTTATAGCCTGCTACCCATGGGTTGTCACGGTAGCGGGCGGCAATTTGCGACCACAGCCATATTGTACGATCCTGATGATCTTTGTGATCCCAGAAAGAGGCATAGTTTGATGGATTATCGGAATGCCATTCTGGGTTTTGCGAACCGGGGACAGAGTGCATGTCGAGGATTGTGTAGATTTTATGCTTGGCGCACTATTTCCGTTAGTACATTTAGACATAGAGGTTTGAAGTATACTCACAAGATCAACAACACGATCCAGATGTTTGAATCCACTTTCCTTCAAAACTCTAGGATTCATGTCATCTTCAAAATGACGATAATTGAATGGCAAACGTAGACAATTCAAACCCAGGCTAGCAAAAAATTTGGCATCTTCTTCCATGAAGAAATACTCTAGGAATTTATCGAAGAAGAACTCATATTTCTCCTTGCCGAGGACTTTTAACATGGCAGCTCGATGTTGATGTTCTTGGCCAGGAAAGCCGGTGATGAAATTCTCCATGTTCATCCATCCTCCTAAGCCCGCTCCACGAAGAATGACTGATTTATCAGACTTGTCGACGATTTGGTCGCCTTTTACTCGAAGGATGCCGTTAGACATGTTGTAAATGGGAGAGAAGCAGTTTGATATTTTGTACGACTAGAACAAGAGTGCCAATAAATAGTTCTCTATCGCAAGAACTTTCAATCATAAGAATAAAGAGAAAGTTCGCACGTCTCAGAGTTCAAATGCATATAGTTATACATCGTATGTAAATGAAGTCATGATCTTTGCATTTAGGCTGATATTCGAAGTTGTTAATATTACGATTCTAGTATAACCCCACTTGTGTCCCCCCCACGCCCCCATTTTATCCGAACCCAAAGTAGAATTGGATCAACGACAAGACTGTTCAAGCGTGCCAATTAGACTACTGAGTCTTGACATTGAAGCACTTGCTTAAAGTAAACAATTGTTGCTGGGTCAAGTGGTGAGTAGAATACATATTTCGGGTGAGCGGTTAGAGGTTCGGGTATGCATGGAATTCGGAAGGACTTCGGGCTCAATTGATCAAAACTCAAAGCTTGCCGAGAGAATCTCAAGCCAATTCTCTGGTGTGTGTTTGAATGAGTATGGAGAGTAATGCAAAAGAAACCAGAACTCGGGCATGATACCATTTCATCCACCTTGGACGTCTGGTCTGGTTGTAGAGAAGGCAGGCTTGTTCCCAGCTATGGGAAGTATGTGACTATGTAGAAGACAGAAGATGTGACGAGTTTGTATTTTATACGGCCAAGCCTTTGACCCGGCCACTCTCAATGGATGAAGACTTTTCAAATCGGAAAACATCACAATCCTCACATAGAGATCGAACTCTTGGATCCAGGGCAAACAATACGAAGCACTGTATAATATCAGCATGCATATGTGCAGCCATTGTTGGAATAGTCTGCCTCCACGGCAGTGGCTCCCAGAGAGCCAGCGGAGCGTCACCTCAATCGATTGAGGGTGACGACAAGCTCTTCAAGTCTCATCTCACAGCTCGTTGTGTTCGAAAAGACTGCGTCCTTGCACGTCCTATACAGACCGAGGAGAGCATTGCATTCTCTTGTGATCCTCCGAGAGCAGCACCAGTGAGCCCAACATCTTTCAAGTGCCGACCTCGGTCCACCTCCCCACGTGATCCCTCAAAATCATGCCGCCTTTCCTATTCAGGTTTAGTTCCAACGATCGGGAAGCAGCCGGAAACCTTGGTCAACACAAACAGCAGCTTATATGAAGTAGCACACGAAAAGATTCCTCTCCACCGAAAGTCTCTTTTGTCCCTCATCAAATATTTAATCCACACCAACACTCTTTCTTCCTTTCCCCTTTCCCACCCCCTCACCAAATAATAATATATTTCACATCATGTTCGCCGCACGAAGAGCATTGACTGGCGCAGTCCAAACCAGAGCTTTCTCTGCTTCTGCTAGAGATGTAAGATAATCTTCTCCGTCTGATCTTTCTACTGAGCTTATTGGCTTGGCTCCGTCATTTGGTGAATCCCAACTAATTCTGTATTCGATATAGCTCTCCAAGGTGACCGTCCTCGGCGCTGCTGGAGGAATTGGACAGCCATTGTCCCTTCTCCTCAAGTTGAACCCCCGCGTTACCGATTTGGCTTTGTACGATATCCGTGGAGGTCCAGGTTCGTCGAAATTTCCTAAATAAATATTGTTGAGGATTCAGTCAAGAAGAGGGGAATTGGATGTACAGTTATGCTAATAGGGTATTCAATTGGGTAAATAGGTGTCGCAGCTGATATTTCCCACATCAACACCAAGTCCAAGGTTACCGGATATGAGCCAACCCCAACTGGTCTCGCCTCTGCTCTCAAAGATGCCGAAATCGTCTTGATCCCAGCTGGTGTTCCACGTAAACCTGGTATGACTCGTGATGATCTCTTCAACACCAACGCATCCATTGTTCGCGATCTCGCAAAGGCTGCTGCTGAGTCTGCACCAAACGCCAACATCCTCGTTATCTCCAACCCAGTCAACTCAACTGTTCCAATTGTTGCCGAGATCTTCAAGGCCAAGGGAGTTTACAACCCAAAGAGACTTTTCGGTGTTACCACTTTGGATGTTGTCAGAGCTAGCAGATTCGTTAGTGAGATCAAGAAGTCCGACCCAGCTGATGAGAACATTGTTGTTGTTGGTGGACACTCTGGTGTTACCATTGTTCCTCTCTTCTCTCAATCTTCCCACCCAGATCTCGTCGGCAACGAGAACCTTCTCAAGCGTGTTCAATTCGGTGGTGATGAAGTTGTTCAAGCCAAGGACGGTGCTGGATCCGCTACCCTCTCCATGGCTATGGCTGGTGCCCGTATGGCCGAATCTTTGTTGAAGGCTTCCCAAGGAGAGACTGGTGTTGTTGAGCCAACTTTCGTTGACAGCCCATTGTACAAGGACCAAGGTGTTGATTTCTTCGCTAGCAAGGTTGAGTTGGGACCAGATGGTGTTCAAAAGATCTTGGAAGTTGGAAAGGTTGATGCTGCTGAGGAGAAGTTGTTGGAGGCATGCTTGGCCGATTTGAAGAAGGTTTGTTTTCCCATGATACCGAGAAGGTTTATTTCTATTTCACTTGGACTTATACTAACATATCTTTCTTACAGAACATCGCAAAGGGTGTTGAATTCGTCGCCAAGAACCCAGGAAACTAAACTCAAAAATCACTCTCAAAATCTCTTTGATCAATAGTCCGAAATACCCATCTTTCAACAAACCTCATATCCTGAAATGAATTTTACAATGAATCTTTGAGTCCATAAATTCCAATGCGATACTAGCGCTTTCTTTTCGCATGTATGTACACGTATGACGAAATGAAGGAATATAGATAAGATTTTGATTTTTTGATGAATTCGATGGAGATAAGTTTGGTCATGATTTTAGCTATTTGATTTAAGGCAATGTATTATGCAAGCGATGTAAAATTATAATGAAATGACTCCCCTATTATTGACATTATTTGTTAGTTCTTTGTATTTCGAAGTGAGTGTCTGATCAAAAGAGGCTATGTATTTATGTGTATTTATGTGTATTTATGTGTATTTATGTGTATTTATGTGTATTTATGTGTATTTATGTGTATTTATGTGTATTTATGTGTATTTATGTGTATTTATGTGTATTTATGTGTATTTATGTGTTTATATATGCTATTATGTTATCTACCTTAATTTCTATAATCTCGATCCATCCCTTCTCATTCCATCTCATCCACCCGTTCCGAATCCCGCCTTAGCCGTCCGTCTCCTTCCCTTCATTCCGAATCCGAATGTCAATTCTTGTTCGTTTGTTCGTTCGTCACCGTGCTTCATTCATTCATTTATTCGCTTGCTTGCTTCCCGCACCCAAAAAAATAAATAAAAAATATCCATAATGAATTTGATTGATCACTTCCTCAAGATCTATTACTTTGTAAATTACCCCCCCTCTCTCCCGTGATGCTTTCTCCCCGTTTTTTCCCTTTCTCTCTCCACTATATATCCCACTATGTTCCACTCCATCCCACTATATATATCCCATTCCATCCCACTCCATCCCACTCCATTCCACCCACCCACCCACCGTGGTGTAAATAGGTAGCCTACGTAGGTGTGGATGAGGGGAGGCAGGAAGGAGCGTGGAGAGAAGAGAGAAGAGCGCCGAGAAATGATCTCGCACTGAATGATTGTTGACTAACTGGGCTCATTCATTCATGCATTCATCTTCATCTTCATCATCATCATCATCATCATCATCATCATCATCATCATCATCATCATCATCATCATCAACTATCGCACTCAATCAAATCAAACCAAACCAAACCAAACCAAACCAAACCAAATTGATCTCACAATCCCACAACCCCTCTCTCTCTATCTATCTATCTATCTATCTATCTATAACCCCCCTTTTCCCCCTCTCTCCCTCCCCCACCACTGACCAAAAAAAAGAAGAAGAAAAAGAAAAACACCACTCACTCACTCACTCACTCACTCACCCGCCCACGAAAGAAAAAAAAAAAGAGCAAAACCCCAATCCCAAATTCAAATCCCAAATCCCAAATCCAATCCCCCAAAAAAACAAACGCAAATCCAAGAACCCCAAGCCCCCAAACCCCTCCCTCCAAAAAAGAAAAAGAAAAATGGAGATGCCCGGGATCGAACCGGGGACCTTTCACAATCACACATGGGATATCAACTCGTTAGATCTCTTAAGCTAAGGGCTAAAGAGGGCGAGAGAGAGAATGCGAAGCGAACATAATACCACTATACTACATCCCCTGATATTGTTGGAGTAGATATGAGGGTTTGAGGGATTATACATGGATGGATGGATGGGGAGATGTTGACGGTGAGTGGGGTTATGTAGGTAGGTAGGTATGGAATAGATTTCTGGATATCTGTAGAAAAGAGACAAAGAAAATAAAGATAAAAGTAAAATTCATTGCTCTTCATAAAATGGCTAAGCCTAGGGCTGCCTGCTATGCTATGCTATGTAAGTAAGGATGCGTGCAGAAAGTCTCGCTCATGACACAACCCATCCCATCCCTCCTAACCTATCCTATTTTATCCAATCCAAATCCTCACCCCGTGTAATCAGGAACATTTGTTACTATGCTTGAGATTCCCCATTCCATTCCCGTTGATTCTCCATTCGCACACCTCAATTGTTGGTAACCGGAAGCCCCCAAATGTTAAATGAAATCAATCCATAGAAACACACCAGAGTAAGGAACACTGCCAATACCCAAAATTACTAGCGCAACCCCTCCCGCCTTAAAAATTCCTCGGCCAATTCCTCACCAAATGATTAAAATAAGATAAATGAAATAGACAGATCGCTGAAATTTCCTTTTATTTATGCCCAAGGAAATCCCGTTGCCATTGCCCAATCCTCTCCCCTCCGAGCCGTTGCCAGAAACAGAGATAGAAAAGATTTAAAAGTATCCTCTCATAGCATCCTCAAATCCTGTTCCTCCCTTCAGATCCCTATCAAAAGCATTCGAGACATCCAATACACGTTTGATATGTTCCATGGAAAGAGGTTCTTTATTATTGACAGCAAGAGCTTGTGCTGTACGGACTGTGTTCTTAATCTAGAAGGTTGTTAGTTGTGTTCTTACACTAAGTCGTAGAAGGCTGATGGAAAGAAATGTAGTAAATGACAGCAAAACATACCTGTCGTCCATTCAAATTATTCCTCGCCAACGCATTATAATCTTCCTCTGTAAAAGGCATTGTATCAATACCTTCCAAAACCCTAACTCTTTCAATAAACATCTTGAAAACACTCTTCTTTGCTTTAGGACTCAAATCACCATATCTTAATGCGATGTGGATTCTTGATTGAAACGCATCATCAAATGTTTCAACACGATTTGTAGTCAAGAAAAGAATGCCTTGGAAATATTCCAAAAGCCTCAAGAAGATAGAAACCAAAGCATTACGGTGAATATCTTGAATAGTTCTCTTTTCCAAGAAAACATCAGCTTCATCAAGAAGAAGAACGGCACCCCATGCATGAGCAATATCGAGAATTTTCTGAAGTTCTGCTTCTAGAGTACGTGGATCGGTACCAAGTTCTCCGGCTGAAACCATATAGAGGGGGCATTTGAGGAGTTCTGAGATACCTTCTGCGGTAAGGGTTTTACCTGTACCAGGTGGACCATGAAGAACGGCAACAAGTCCTTTACCTTTACCTTGAATAACGTCATCGATGCTTTCGGCTGGGTGGTATTTGTGGGATTCGACCAAAGCTTTGACAATGGCTTTGGTGTTGTCTTCTAAGACAAGGGAATCATAAGCACCTTCGTTCCAAACAATATCTTTGATTCCTGAAACTGTGAATTCAAGCCAAAGCTTTTCAGCAAATGCAAATCCGAGAACAACAGGAGAAGCAATTAAGTATTCCTCATCAGTAAAGACGGGAGGAGCTTTCTTGTCTTCTTCAACCTGTCCCTTTTCATCCTTGTTGTCTTTGTTGTCCTTGATGTCCTTATCGACAACTGTACTTGGAACCTCATCTAGCTTTTCAACAACGACTTCATTACCGTCCTCATCGACAGGAACCTGAACTAGACGAGGTCTCTCCTTTTCATCAAGAACAACCTTGAACTTCGTTTTTTGTTCATCGCCATCATCTCTCTTCTCTAGAGCATGGTCTGCTTGACCATCATCAGAACTCTCATCGCCACAACAGCCACAGTCATCATCCTCACTATCTGAATCGCCGAGGAGATCCGGATCATTAGGCTTGACGGTACTGACGTTGTAATTTGGTAAAATTCGGCGATGAATAGCGGGATCAACCATAATTCTACCATCAATGTTTACTTTGATAATAGCCTTGCGCTTCTTGTAATAAGCCATTCCCTTGTGACTTTTATAATGAACACCTTGTAGAGCCACAAACTTCTTACCTCTCTCAATGAGCTCGGTACGAAGTTTGGCTTCATTCTTGTGATATTTCAGAGGATAACAATTAAGACTTGTGATCTTTCTTGCGCCCTTGAAAGCCGGAACATCACAATCCATGGTACCTGTGATGACGTTAGCAGGTTGATTTTGTGAAACATAAGATGTAACATACCCATTCCCCACGTCTTTCCATCATACTCCAAATATTTACCCTCAATATTATACCAAGTTCCCTTCATGAAACTGGCAATTTTTTCGGCCAACTCGATTTTAAAAGCTCTTGGCTCATCTGCTGTTCCATAAGTTGTGGTATAAGCCAACGTATTGGGTTTGTACAAGGCCCAGAGTAAATCAAATGTAATAATTCCGTTCTCCAGCATAGGATAAAGAGTCTTTTTAGTAGAAGCATAGTCCTTGTCGAGATATTTCAAAAGAACTTTGAGGTGTTTTCTCTTGGTCTCATTTCTCTTCTTAATCTTCTTTTTGCCTTTCTTTTCGGTAACCTTCTTATTCTTCAATTTTTTGCAAGATTGTCGAAGGTCCTCAAGGTAGAGGAAGAGAAGATTAGGATCAATGCATGGAGTTTCTTCGACAAAACTGACACCTTTAACACCATCCATAGCTTCAGTCAGAGCTTCTTTCAGAAGTTTACTCTTGATATCAACGACAGTAGCCTTCAGGATATTAGCTGACAATCTAGCAATGGATCTCGAAGACATACCTTATACTTTCCCTCCCAATCAAATGTTCTGCGAACGTTAAAAAGATATTGATCATATTCCGAACTCTCTTCATCCTCAGCCGTGTCGGTAAGCTTGTAATTATGGATTGTGCTATCCCATAATTGATCTACTCTCTTGAATTCCAACTTACTTCCCCTCTTTTTCTTGCCCTTATCCTTTTTACCCTTTACCGGTTCCTTCCTCCCATCCAACAAAAGCTTTCTACGCAAAGCTTGGCGTCTTGCATCAGGGCGAAGAGGATTTGTTGGTGGAGGTGGAGGTGGCAAGTTCCATATTGTGGCAGGTGGCAATTGTGCACCAGGGTGAGAGATATGATTTCTTTGGGTTGCTTGAAGATGCATCGCTTGAAGCTGCATCACTTGCGCTAGAATTTGATCATTCGTGGCTTCGGTGACTTCATCGGCATCATCATCGGCATCGGCATCACCAGAATCATTCTCGGCTTCTTCATCTTCATCTTCAGAATCGGAATCGGAATCGGAAGTTGAATCGGAGTCAGAAGTATCCTAGAGGATTGTTAGTGTTTGGTGGATTTGAAAATAGAATGGATTGATACCCACATCTTTCTTAGCTCTCTTCTTCGCTTTAGCCTTACGCTTCGCCTTTAATTTTTGTTTAGCCTTCGATTTAGCCTTTCTCTTCTTCTTTTCCTTTTCCGTCTCAGTCTCCGAATCAGAATCAGAATCACTGGAAGAAGAGGAAGAAGAATCTAAATCGGACGATTCATCGTCTTCGCTCTCCGACTCCGTCTCCACCACCTCTTTCTTCTTCTTTCCCTTGGACTTGCAATTCTTATCTGCCTTATCTTTCTTAGATGTCTTGGCTTTACGGAGCTTATCCGTAGTTTGTCGCGGTTTAGCTTCAATTTGTGCAGTCGATGAGCCTTCTCCAACAACCACTGTTGTAGGCTCTTCCCTCTCCGTTGCTTGATCACTACCTTTGCTTGAACTTGGAGTATCCATCTTGTTTGGCCTACCCTTTTTCTTTCCTGCTTTCAATAGGGGAGCCGTTGTGAAGGGAAGAATTTTGGCAGGTTTGACCTATTGTGCAATTTGGAATAACGTGCTTGTGCGGCTGACTGCCTAATATGAGATTGTAAGACGGCAGGCTGTATTTTTGCAGATGGGCTATCGAATGCTCGAATTGAATTGACGACCTGAGTTGATCCCTCTCGAATTAGCTTGAATTTTAAACTGGGCTCAGAACGGGCGCATGTTGCGAATTCACTGATTGCGGCAGAGGTTCTTTGGACGTATATGATATGATTCCTACCAAAGTAGGTACTTGCAAATGGTGGTAGTAGCCGTATGTTGGAGAAATGAAGTGTAACTCTTGCACGGCTATCAATCACCAGGCGGATTGTTTGCTGACGGGTAGATTGATCATCAGACACTTACCTCGTGGATTATTACTTTGTTTCAGCTGCTGCAGGTCGCCTTGGTATCCGTGGATTGGTGAGAGGAAGGTGCAATGGCAAGTCAAATGATGAATCCTCAATCCAGCGCAATCGCAAAATGGGGAAGGGGACGTGTGAAGGGAAGGTGCAAGTAAATAGAATATAGAATTGGTCGTTGGATGGGCGGGTGCAGTGAGGGATGTACTGATTGCAATGGATGCGAATCGGCCAATATACAAGGACTTTCTCCCGTCGGGGATTCCTTTGGTTCAAATAGAAAATGCGGCAAGCTGGGGAAGAGAATCCTTCTCATAAATAGTCTGTCTGTCTGTCTGTAGGTAGGTAGGTAGGTAGGTAGCTCGGTAGTTAAGTTAGGTAGCAGGTAGCAGGTAGCAGGTAGCAGGTAGCAGGTAGCTAGCTAATGGTTCCTCCATCGGTGTGACAGTCATGCATGTAATACTGCTGGGTAATAATAAGTGTACGGGATAGTAAATCGGGTGGTCAAACGCAATGAGTGGGAGTTTGAGGCTTCAAAACGTGCATCCGTCACATAGTTCGCTGAGAAGAGGAGAGAGGACTTTTGCTTTATTTGCCTTTTGGGGCTTCTCGTCGTTGCGAGTGGAGGATCGCTAGTGCAGTTGAGGCAATATCTGGATATGGAGATGTTCCCTCTCGCACGATCATCGTCAGAAGAAGAAGAATGATGGCTGTGGAATTAATGTGTGTCTGGAAATGTGATATCTGCATGCATTTTCATTGGGTGATGGCGGCTTCCTTGCATTTGAAGCTAATCGATAGTGAGAGGGTTCCTTTTATCTCGCAAACGAGGCTGAGCGTCGGCATTTCGAGGTGACATGTACGAGAATGACATTAATGAACAGAAAAAGAAAGAATGATAATAGAAAAGAGTCAAACTTCCTCTCCTTGGACTTTTATTGGCGCTCTCCATGTTCCTCCTCTGAGCGCTACATGCAAAGCATCTCCACCTCGTCGCTCGTGCCTCTTCTGCTGTATGGTGTTGGTGTTGGTAGTAGGACTGGCATTGGTACTGCTCCTGGCACTGCTGGATCGGATTGACTAAAACTTATGTCAAGAGACCATTGTGATATCTAGGTACATCCATTCATACATTCATTCATCCACTCATCCATTCATGCTAGCCTCGGTCAGCATCGAGAGGCACGCCTAGTGCATTCAGCTCAACAAGGGCATTGAAGAGTCCAACGTCTCCCATCGCCTCAAACAGACCCATTGTTTCCTTCGTTGACTCATTCATTCCCCAGCACAGGGAAAATTCCAACGGCAAGAGGCAAACAGAGACCAGGCTTTCCGCAAGACAATGGTTACCTCGTAGGATTCGAGGGGCTGGTGGCATCAAACCGGATTTGGGCTCCACGGAATATATTGGCGGACTGGATCATTCAATGGCAATTGGCAACTCGGTGTGTTGTCAGAAGATTATGTCACATTGTTATTATATTGTATGTATATTGTATGTATATTGTATGTATATTGTATGTATATTGTATGTATATTGTATGTATATTGTATGTATATTGTATGTATATTACATGTATATTACATGTATATTATATATTTAATATCGTCCATATTCGATACGTGATATTGGATATACAGTATAGAACAGACACCTAGGTAGCTGGTAGGGACATTGAACCTCACATTATCTATCCTCATGATTTTTATGTTATCATTCACGGTGAATTATAATGATATATTCATTCCACCATATCACTCATACCATTCATACATATCGTCTATGCAATTCCTACCTCCACCTATATACGCAGACAGCTAGCTACATAGACAACGTACGTTATACGCACTTGCACTTGCATATATCACCTTCCTACCTGTTGGTACTTGGTAACGAGCGATCATCAAGGACGCAAAAGCAACTCCACTCACAATGCTCAATGCACTCTGCACTCTGCACTCTGTCTGCACTCTAGATGCAAGAGAAGTGGGTATCTGTCTCGTACCTAGTATTTCCATCCTTCAAACTTCACTCGCTCACTCCTGCTGCTTTCGCTCCCTATCATAACACAACATCCAATTATTGGCCAAAACAGTATCGTGAAAATTCACATACAACCTGGCCTTCATCAATCTTTACTTGTCTAGAACTTCATCCATCTGTCCATCCATCCTACCAGCCATCCAATCATCATTTCAACACCCTTGGTGTGCTGAGTACAGCATGGTCGATTTTCCGAAGTCGGAAGAAAGGAAAGAAACAATACACATACACATACACATACACAGCACGCAGTAGTTTTGCACTTCTGCAGTCTGACAACCACTACATTTCATACATTCCTCACATTCCCTACATTTCCTACCATGCATATATCGTCGTATGCAGAATGAAAGAATGAATGGTTACCAGCCTTCATGCAGATGCAGCACCACGTAATATACTTTCCACCATGTCTCTCTCATCACCGTCCATCAATATTCGTCAATTCATTCCAGACCTTCTTTCTTTTTACCCAAACCATACAACACAGCATCCCATATGCTTCACCTGTCTCCTTTGGGTCATGATAGTTCATTTTCCCCACCACTACCAGCAGAAATTGGAATCTCCATCAACCCGGATTGGAAAAATTCCAAGAGCTGCAAGACATCATTGATGCATTCCATAGATTAACGGGATCGCCTACTGTATTGCCTTTGAAACTTTCCCCTCGCCTAACATAACCGCATAATCTATCACTTTCTCAACTTCTCCGAAAATGATGTTTACATTACATCTCGTATGCTTTTTGTTTGCATCGAGAACCATTGATTGAATGTTTCTCAACATATCGGACATTCATGATTTTTCTCAAGGAATTCTATCTCCGAAAATTACCCCGCCAAGCCACCTCTCTTCCCCTATCATATGACACTTTGCACTTTTGTATGGTGTGTGAGAAATTGCCGAGTTCCACCACATTATGCCCCAGCTGTACTAGGATTGAGTCGTGTTTTGTTTGCGCAGTACAATGCCTTTATTTGCCTCTCGTTTATCCTGATTCCTAATCATGGCACATAATCATTATCATTCTGCATTCTTCTATGTACCTTTCTGCATATAATCATGTTCTGTTGTATAATCATGTTCCGTGTACAATGATGTTCTGCTGCATAATGGTGTTCTGTTTAGTAATAGAATGTTGTAACATCCGAGCAAAGATTTCGACCTTTTGACAACATCACAACATCCGAGTAGATCATCAATCTCTTGGATCTAGTATGGTAAGATCAAACATTTATGATGCATGATCTGAATCTTTCATCTATCTGATCACGTCCCGATGATTTGTTTTGTATTTCTCCTATGATATCTCGAGAAATCTCGAGATATCTTGACAATATCGTCCCAATTCAACACAGCATTTGATCTCTCATCAATTCTTGATACACATCACATTCTAGTACAATTTATGGAATCACGACTGCAATCAAGATCTCATCACAGTTACTATTGTATCATTCTGACCTGCATTATCTCATCTCAATCATCAATCTTGATATCGTAGCAAGTCCGTTCCCACATCAATTCCGATCATTTACTTGAACTGGATGAAAGGAAACCATTTTCTGCCGTTTTACAACTTCATTTTGTCAATCCGTGTGGTCTCAACACATAGTCATTGGTCTATAGCTATAACATTGAAATCTAAGAGTTACGTTTCTCTCTCTATATTTCACAGATCTTCCGTCTGCACAATCTATCTAATTATTTCTTGGATAGTCAACATATTCATTCTTCACACTGCATCGCCTCATGACTTCATCTCCATTATCTCAATACCACAGGATCTCATTCATTAATGAGCGCTCTATCTTTTATCTCATCTCAACGATAAACCGTGTTATCGTCGATATTGACTAGTATACTTACTGCATCATCTATTTTTCCTGCGTCATCTTTTGTAACCACGCTTGAATTAAGTGTCTTTGTGAGACTGAGATGATCTCGAAGCTCGTGGTGTCAATTTTCTAGTTTCAATCGCATTGTCGAATCACAATATAATGTCAAGATAGTTGGTCATTCAAGCGTCGTCTCAAATTATTCGGAATATTTGTATCTTGCTGAATACATAAATAGATCTCCAGGATTTGCCATGATATCTTCAATATATCCGAGAACTACCAAACAAGGGTTCGTCTTGCTTTATTAGGCAAACTACTAAAGATGTTTTTTATTTGAATTGCAGACTTCCTGTTTCACAGGTTGAAATTTGCAATACAATCTCCTCCCTCTAAACTTGATGTTCTCTATTCTCGGTATCATCAATAGATTTCTTAGAGTGTAATTATAGTAGTTGTTCATTTCTCCTAACCGAACCCAACCCAATTCTCCTCGTGTATTCTGTTCATCTAGAATTCAATGGACGAGATTAATGTAATAGCTTTCGAGTTCGTTATATACTAGCTATCATCTACCGGCAACTCATCGGATCTCAATCACCTTCTTATATTTAATGAAATTTCGTGAGATGATGAAGGTATCATTGAAAACCCCAAAACACAGTATGCACTACTCGATTTGGCATTTGACCAAAAACGTATCCTCAACTCCTCTTGAATCTTTTTCTTTGCCTTCTTCTTCTTCTTCTTCTTCTTCTTCTTCTTCTTCTTCTTCTTCTTCTTCTTCATCAAAAACAAATCAATCTCTCATGTAAATTTTCTCTCTCTTTCATACATTGATATATTCATAGATTAAATTATCCCTCTTTCCCATCCTCCCCTTAATCATCTCCCACCATCCCCTTCTCAAATCTTCAACTTCCACTTCTACTTCCCCCTCCCCTTCCCCTTCCCTCTCAATAAAAAACTTCACCTCATTTCCCCAACTTCTCAATACTCTCTCCTTTTATCATCCATCCATCTACACACAACTGATTCAATCTCTAGAACTACGTAAGTTATCGCATTCTCCATCCCACCCACCTCTTTCACTTTGAATCTGAATCTGAATTTGAGAGAAGACCCAGCAGTAGTGGGAATTCATGCGGATGAAAGTATATGTTAGTGATAGTAGGTTGCGATATGATATATCGATTCCAGATTATGGATGGATAGTACATTTTAAATCCTGATTCTATTCATTCATTCATTCATCCATCCATCCACCGAAAAATCTATTTCATCCCCCAGCCCCCCCCGCCCCCCAACAAACCCATATATCACTCGCATGATTCGATTCATGAAAACAATGAAGGTTCAAAGTAAACGTCTTCTTCTCGGATTCGGAATAAGAATAAGAATAAGAATAAGATGGCTATGAAAGGGATTTCGAGAGCTAGGTATGTAATATATATAATATAGCGCGTCTTGTTTTGTCTTGGGAATTATTAGGGGGTTGGTGGCTGTTTTTGGTTTGAGTTTGTATCTGGGGTTTGGGGGTTGGCGGTTGGAAAGTGCTTGGGGAGGGGAGAAAATATTTGATTTTTTTTGGTTTGAGTAGTTTTGGGTAGTTTTGGGTTTTGTGAAAGAGGAAGAGGAAGAGGAACAGGAAAGGAAAGGAAAGAGATTTTACAGATAAAGTTTGAGAACTTCACAGGACCACCAGTGAGTATACGGAATAACAGGATACTACAAAAAAAAAAACAGACTTGGAAATATCTCTCGAGGTGTTGATTAGAGATTGAACAATGAAAAGATAGATTTTGCTCCATTCGATTCTGACATCAAACAATTTCATTCTTCAATTTTCAAAAATTTCGAAAGGTGAGAGGTGTCCCTCTATACATCCACCTACCTACCCATTTACTGATGGATGCACATAATGAAGAAAAAAATGAGCAAAGATAAACAAATAGTGGGAGATCGAAAGACCGGAACGAGAAGCGAAGGAAAGGAAATGGCTAAAGAATCATACATCACATCACATCATGCATTCATGAGAGTTTACTTTACGAGAAAGTAGCAGGAGAGCGAATGAATGAATGACAAGCAGGATATTTATACGGATTGCGAAATTGGTCGGTTGTAGAAAAATAGAATGTCTCTAGTCGGATGAATGAACTATACGAATGAGGAGACTAACTTAATTGTATAGCTTGATTGACATGATATGCTTATTATCTGATTACAAAGGTAAAGTAAAGTAAAGTATTAAAATATCTGGATTGGATCGGATTGGATTACCTGAAAAGCTGGATTTTCGCTGCACAATTTACTTTCCTACGATCCCCCGCTTCGTTGTGGATGGAATTGAAGATGGAGGGGAGGAGAGATTTGCTACTGCTTGGTTTTAACAAAGAACAGATAGATAGATAGATATCTTCAGACCAAAAAAGAAGACGGATAGATTTGGAATTATCTACATACAATACATACACATACACCGACCCCTCCCCTCCAAAAACTGCAAAAAAATCGCAATCCTCTTATCCCAGCTTCAAACTAGGTATGGAAGGGAAGAATGTTCTTTATGAATGAGAACCTTCTAATAGGAATCGAACCAATATCTCCAGAATCAAAATCTAGTGTGCTAACCATTACACCATAGAAGGATTACTTGTTTGATGTAAGTGATGAGATTATTTATACTTATATTGTTGTGGTGGGCGACGCACTGAAGAGATTTTCTGCGGAGTGGGGCGGGGTGGAGGGCGAAGGACTTTCTTTGAGGGGCGCAAATAAATAGTTTCTATCCGGCACTAAAAGTTAAACAGGGATAAGGGTCATTGCGGAAGTTGAATAGGAACATTAAATTGTAATCGAGAATCCGACGTTGGCACTACTACCATACAGGAAATGTTGTACGCAATTTGGCCCAGGGCAAAATTATAAGAAAAAATAAACGATAAACCAAAATATGGTAAAGTATGTGCAAAATATCCCTTAAGGAACGCATCTTTATCTTCCAAACGAATCCTCTTCATGAAATTTCCTCGAGAACTTTCAAAGTCTCCAAGAATATATACTACCTGGTCTAGGTAGGGATATGTAATGTGTCAACCAACGGACTAAATGGAACTAAAGTCTCGAAGTCTGAAAGAAATACAATATCAATATTGAATCCAGGAATTTTAAGCATTATAAAACTTCTGGTTACATCAGAAATTGAAAGCTTTTGATTGTTGGTTCGTGTATTAAGACATTAAGAGCTTTCAATTATCGGACTGCATATCAAACTGTTGAAAGCTTCTGATTGTCAAATTGCACTTCAAATTATCGAAAGCTCTGGTTGAGACTGACCCTCGGACAACAGCTGTCACCCCGGAAGCTACTTCAGAAGCTTATCAAGCGTCGAAGCAGAAAAGACTTGGATATCAAGACAACTTGAGGAAATTGTAGCTATCATATCCGGCAAATGATATGAGAAGAGCGGTGGAGGAATCTATGAAGGGTGTGCGAGTGAGAGAGGCTCAAAGCGCTTGCTGTCATAGAATACTGCTGTCTCTATCACAATGATCAAGTAGAAAGAGAAGGATGTCCCTTGAAAATCATACATTGATGTAGGAAGTTATCTGCCAGTGTGTCAACTTGCCCTGCGACTAGCAGCGTGTAGTTGAGAGTTCCCGAATCATATTTGACATCGATGGAAGGGGTTTGGATCACTGTGTAAAGGCCCAAGAAAGTTCCTCGAGGATTGGGGTTTGACCAAGAGAAATGCCCTCTTGGATGGATATGAATCCGAAGAGCACGAATGGCCAGAGTAAGGTTGCCGGTACGATGGAGGGACAGATGTAGAGACAAACCGAGGAAATGACACAATTCCGCCTTATCACCGAAATGTGGGGTAAGCTTGTAGCTATCAAACCCCCACCCCTCCCCTCCCCTCCATTCATAATATTAATCATCCATCATCTATCTCTCTTTTCCCTTATCTCTGACTCATTCTGACTCCTTCTGACTCCTTCCTGACTGTCCTTTTCTCAATTGACTAAGAGATATATCTGCTGCACTTCTCCCACGTATGCCAATTCTTCAGAGATCACACTTAGTCCTGCCAACTCTTAAATCCTTCTTCAAACATCCATCTCGTTGTCAATCCCCTCTTCCACAACTCTACAAACGAACCATGTCGTCCGCAATGTCCAAACGGCTCGAGGGCAAAACCATTGTTATAACCGGTGCCTCGTCTGGCATTGGCAGGAGTACCGCTTTGGAATTTGCGAGAACTTCTCCCAAAGACTTGAGATTGATCTTGACCGCTAGAAGAATCGATGTTTTGGAAGAAGTAAAGAAGGATATTGAGAAAGAATGTGGTGAGGGGGTTAAAGTGTTGGCTGTGAAATTGGATGTCAGTAAACCTGAGGAGGTAAAAGGTTTTGTTGGTGGATTGCCAGAAGAATGGAGGGAGATTGATGTTTTGGTCAACAATGCGTGAGTGTTTCCAAACTCTGAGGGGAGGGAGGGAAACTAATTCTTTAATTCAGTGGTCTAGTCAAAGGTGTAGCACAAGCCCCGTCTATTGCCGAAGAAGATATCAACATTATGTTCGCAACAAACGTAACGGGCCTCATCAACATGACTCAAGCTGTCCTCCCAATCTTCAAATCGAGGCCCGATGGTGGAAAAGGCGACATCATAAACATTGGCAGTATTGCAGGAAGAGAACCATACCAAGGAGGAAGTATCTATTGTGCCACTAAAGCAGCCATTAGAAGTTTTGGAGATTCGCTGAGGAGGGAGTTGATTGCTACAAGAATAAGAGTCATTGAAATCGATCCTGGACAAGTCGAGACCGAATTCAGTGTCGTTCGATTTTATGGCGATAAAAAGAAGGCAGATGCTGTCTATGCCGGGTGTGAACCATTGACTCCGGACGATATTGCCGAAGTTATTGTTTTTGCAGCCGGAAGAAGAGAGAATGTCGTTCTTGCCGATACTTTGATTTTCCCCAACCACCAGGTATGTTTGTCATTCATTTGGTGCGAATACAGAAACTAATAGAGATATTGGCAGGCTGCTGCCACAGTATTGCATAAGAAGTCATAAGCTGACCATACATAGGCTGGTGCCGGAGGTGCAATGTATAAGAAGAGCTAAGTTCTATTTGTGCATAGAATATGAATACCCTTTGATAGAAAGAAGCAAGAGCGTGTGTGTTAAAATGCATACAATAGATATCATATTCTTTCATTTCAGAATAAAAATGTTTCTGCTTCTTTTCTGCCAACTATAAATCTTGTGTCATTCAAAGTTTCTCCACTGTCTTTTCAGTATCTTGATGTTTTCATTCTCAGGCCATTTGAACAGTTCTTGTCGACCTATATAATACTCGGTAAAGATTATACATGGTTGAAAAACAGTTGAATTTAAGAATGGGAAACTTGAAATATGGCTTTTTTGGAGAATTTCTGAGAGTGCTGTAGTAAGCCTGCTAATATGAAATCAGAATATTCTTATTTTTGGTCTCGGATGGCTTCACATTAGGAACATCTCGCTCGACTGTTGTACTTTCCTAGGTAGTAAGTTTGATTCTTCATCTACAACTACAATTTAATCTTTCCGGAAATGAACGCCCCAAGAAGAAAACTAGAGAACTCATTCAATCCAACTTTGTACCCACTTCTCAACCCAGGATCCCTCAATACCTTTCAACCCACGTAATTTCTCACTTGCTTGTACCGCCTTCTTATTCTCCAGGATACTTGTAACTCTTCCCTTCGCTAATCCTTCATAAAAGGACAATAGTTTGATGGCCGGATTCTTTCCCAACATTTCTTCGAAATCAATCTTGGAATGTAAATCCTCGGCATCTTTTCTAACAAGCTCAATCCATTTCGCAAAAGGTACAGGAGTAGTCTTGTTTTCTTTTTCTACTGTGGCGGTTTTAATAATCTTAGGCAAAAATGACTTCCATGGAACGAGAACAGGATTGACGGGACGATAAACTTTGGCTCCATTGTTGTGATCAATTCTCTGTGAAAATATAAGTTCCACAAGTATATCAGCGATGAGATCAATAGGTACCCAGTCAACCTTGCTGCGATCGGTTGAATCAAGTGATTTGGGTATAATACCAAGATGAATAGAGCTAAGCACAAGACTTGGGAACCACTCATGTTTAGTCCAGATGCCGGTGGTAGAAACTGGACCTGCGATTTGTCCCACGCGAGCAATGCTAATGGATACACGAGGAAATTTATCAGTAGCATAGGAAAGGAGATTTTCGGCGATAAATTTTGATTCCGAGTAGCCCATTGGAAGAGATGCGGTTATATCGTTGATGACGCTTTCGGGGACATCTCCTGAAAAGTTACCGACGGAACTAAGGGATGAAAGGAACATAAGAGAAGGATCTTGAGATGCAGTAGCTGCGAATTCAATCAAGTTGATGACTCCTTTGATGTTGGGATAGAAAGACAATAGCGGGATGTTGAAATTTACAGGCCATGCATTGTGGATGATATGTGTTGTGGAGGCTTGATTCTCTCAAACGTCTCGGGTTCAAGACCTAATCGTTCTTCTGAGAGATTAACCTGGAGGAATGTGACGCGGTCTGAAGGAAATTCGGTAGGAAGACCGTGGGCCTCGCTTCGTTTGATTTGTGGTTGTTCCCCAGCAGTTCTGTTAAGACAAAAGATGTGCGAAACGGTGCTTGATGAGAGAAAGGTTTGCAAAACATATGAGCCGAGTGCACCGGTGGAACCGGTGAGGATAAAAACCCTCTCTCTTGATGACGTGCCATTTACATCTTTTATCCCATTCGAGTACGTCTGGTTATCGCTGGGAGCGATCTCATCTATGATAGTCTTGTATTCAACCAAGCTATCATGAATACCTTGCTGTCTCGACTTATCACTCGAAGACTTTGCAGATTCGTGGAGCGAAGAAAGTTGAATTATCGCCGTGGTAAGAGATTCTACGGAAGGATTGGTGTACAGAGTAGTAATCTCCAACTCCGGGATTGCGAAAGTGTTTTTCAGAAAATTCTGGTTAATCGGAGTGTTTGCAAAGAATCCAACATTCCTCAAATATATAAATCGTCCTCGTCCTGGAAGATGATGCTTCATATGAGCTGAGAAATGGTATCATGGATGAATTGACTTATGGAGGTACTGTCAATGATATCTATTTCACACTTTTCAATATCGAGTGTTGAAATGTCTAACGGATTTGAAGTTAAAATTATATCGGCGTCGGCATAAGGATTATCGATCTCTTTTGAGTACAAATCAAGTGTTGGTTGTCTCTGAACCATTCCCTTTCCCGATATTCCCATAGGTTTATCCGGACTAGTGAAGAACACATGGGATTTGGCAACTTTAGCATGGCGAGGTCATTCCTGATTTGCTTGGTGAATGGTCGGCCATATACGTTCGATTGCCTTGGCTCGTTCTACTGTAGAAAGAGCTTGAAGAGATACCAACTCAATCAACAACGCGGTTTGGAATCGATGAGCACCAATGACAAGCGCAGCTCGTACTTCATGATGATGTGACATCTGTTGTTCCATACTGAGAGGATTCGTTTTTTCGCCAGTTAGAAGTACAATAATATCATCGCTTCGTCCAGAACATAACCACAGATCTGGAATTGAAGGATGTGGAGCATACAGATCGTGTGTTTCCCATTCATTCAAGGATGGAAACACGGAGAAAATGGGCTGTACTTTTTCAGGATCAGAATTGCGAATGAGAACCGCTTCATACCGGTTTTCAGAGTGCGGTCTTAATTTGATGCCAGCGTTGGGATGGAAATGGAGACATTTCCAATCATCAGATGGCCATTTATCGGTAGGGAAGACGGCGGGGTAAGCACCGCTTTCTGTAGACCCTATGATCATGGATAATTTGAGACGTTTGGAGATCTTGTCTCCAGTAGCTTGTGAGACGTCACCACCGCCGTAGAGAAGCACATCGATATTTTTGACTAGGAAGTTTAGCATTTCTGGGTTCGCGCCAACTTCTTCGACAAATGGTGGGGCGAGGAGAACGCTATCTGCTTTTACGTGATTGAGTGCCTCGAGTACGATTTTTGTTGAGAGAGGTACCCCGGATAAGGGGTGTGGTATTTGGTTGAATACTGCGTTTAAGAGTGTCATGAATATTCCACCTGCCTATAATTGATCTATTAGCCATGACCTAACTTTCAATGCCCAATGTTGCAGAACGTTTAAGAAAGCTAGTCATTAAGTGGACGATCAAACAAAAACCGCAACTCACATGAAAAGGCGGCAGAGTATTCAGAAGTCTCGTCCTATGAAAACAACAGTCAGATAGATCCCTTTCAGTGCATAATTAAAAAGATACGTACGAAGTCCACAACGCAGTTTGATTCGTATAACCATTTGGAGGAGCAATCGCAAGTCAATCACTCCAACTACCAACCCACTCATGGTTCCACACTATAGGTTTAGGAAACCCAGTGGTTCCAGAAGTGTGCAAAATGACTAGTGGTTCTTTTCGCGCTTGCTCGAATGTTTTGTTAAAATGGTAGTGGGGGTAAATGGTATCGAGTAATTCGTCCACATCTGGACACTCAATTGTTTGAACGCCGGTTGTTTCGATAATTGAGGGTGTTATGGGGAGAGGGGGGTTGACTGTAATGAGGATTTTGCAGTCGAGGATCTTGAAAAGATTGGCATGGGATGGTATACTATTTCGCGGAGAACTGAAGAACATCTATTCCCATTCCTATTAAAGAAGCCCCAATCACCAAAATTGCAGGTTGTAACATACTTTATAACCTGCTTTCACAGCTGCCAACATTAGCGCGTTGTATCGGAAGTCATTCGGTCCAATATAAGCTAAAGTTGGGAAGTTTTCCGCAGGACCAAGAGTATCGTGTAACCATTGAGCAAGACCGTTAATAGCATTTGCAAAGTTGGCATAGCTAATCTTGCGGTATCCAAACTCGTAGCTGATAGAGGATCGGGGAACCTCGGCGTAGATGGTGCCGGGACGAACTTTGGCTAATCCGTCGACTATGTTGTTGAGGAGTTGCTTTCGGCGGATGGGTTTTAGGGCGTCTTCTTCAAAGAGAATGGATGCCATTTTCTTATGTATGTATAGTTGAGAACAAAATAGGAAAGGCAAAGAACTGTAAGTGGAAGTCGTTGATGTTTAGGATATGGAAGCGAAGGACATGCAACTAGCAATGCCTGAAGACTGAAGGGTAAAAAGTAACGAAAGTTCTTCTCTCAAGAAACATGTACGAATCGAAGAATAAGTATAGAATAAGAATACAACAAACTCATATTTACACCTAGGAGTGGCCGCCACAAGATGTCTGTGCCGTTAGGCCGTTAAGCAATGACCTATCTAACTACATATGCATGTCATATATTTGATACTAGAATGCTTAATTACGCGGGGGATGTCCTCCATTTACACGGAAATATGTATACGTGTGTGTATGTACTTGAATACTTTTGGCAATACCGACTTTTTAAACCTTACAACGACAAAGAGCCTGATAGCCCAACAATCATGATTCTATGAGAATACACCGGGTGAAGCAAGTTTCCTAACCCAAATTTTGCACTCCGTGGGTGCAAGTAGTTAATATACCCAGAATGTCTGTAATGTTTTTTCTGCAGTAATGAGACACAGGGTGGCTTATTGTCGGTAACCCTATCTGAATATAGTGGGATTATGTAGTAACAAGTTACTAACAACATTTAGATGTTATAAGAACACGTCATGTGCGAGGAAAGAACTGTTGGCTATTGAAAGTAGGATTCTATCAATAATGATGAGGTTGGTAGGTACTACGAAATGAGTCGCATGACAAAGTCGGGAAGCATCATCTTCAAATGACCTCGACACAATTTTCAATAATGCAATATATTTTCCAATATCAAATTATTCCAAACCCACGAGGCTCATGATACCTTTAATATTCGATTTAAGAATTGATCATGGGAATATTCTTTAAACTTTTTGAACCCCACAGTTTTGTTGAATGGATATGCAGATGGAAAGACAAATCCATCTCAACTTTGTTAATAGATTATGGATGAGCCACAAAAACTTAGACTGTCCCCCCAGACAAGAGTAAGAATATGAGCTAAGTCCCCGAAGGAACCTTTACAATTTACTAAACCATTCTTTCCAAACCCAGTAACGAAAGGAAACAGTGTTTTGTGTATATAACAATGGCGACAATGAGAAAGAAGCTATACACAGATCAAACCCATCCTTCAGTAGCACTCAGAAGTAACAACTAGTTACTTCCAACCATTTTGTCAATGAGACTACTCACTCGATTTCTATGTACCAATAAGTAGATTTTCAATCAATAGAATTCCAATCTCCAAAACTTCACAGCAAAATAATTATTAAAGAAGGAAGCTCTTATCCAAGATGATCAGGAAGGGGCAAATCAACCCCATGACTCAAAAGGGACAGACTCCCTGACTCGCATTCGCTTACACCACCCACCCCACCATAAAAAAAACTTTTAAAAAACTCCTCCCGTCCCACATTCTTTTAACTAATATAAACACAAAAACGCGACTCTAAAACATCAATTCAAGCAATCCTTCTATGGTGTAATGGTTAGCACACTAGATTTTGATTCTGGAGATATTGGTTCGATTCCTATTAGAAGGTTCTCATGTGAATATTCTATCCTTCCATACTCAGTTTGAACCTGGGATTACAGGATTGCAATTACTTTTTTGCAGTTTTCTTCTATGTACGAATTTAATTTTAGATATCGCGACCCATTTTCACGGCGAGTGCTTGCGTTTTCCCCTTGTCATGATGTTTTTGTTGCGGGCATTGGATATTGCTCAAGAAATTAGCATCTTTGAAAGCCATAGATGATAACAGAGGAGTCTCTGAAATTTTGACCTTTAAGTAGAGAACTCTTCATAATGTAGGCGTTGTTTAGTATTTACATTTATATTCTCTTCATGAATCTTCTTCCTGGCCTTCATCATCTAATTTCATGCCATCAATGTCAATCTTTATGAAGATCGTAGATAAACCGGCTAAGAAATAACATATCTGTTGTGATCATTTATCAGCACATTCTACATCTTATTCTCATTTTCAATTGTAAGAAGTGAAAGACTACCTACAGCGGCGACAAAAAAGGGCAATGCGTGCCAAACAGGTGGTAAACGTAAGGTTGCTGCAAATATGTGTTGCATGGAAGGATCGTTGATAGCATGGCCGAGGTTTTCGAGCACGGCTATTGAGGCGTACAGAGTAGCAAGTGAGGAAGCGGGGATGAAATGGGATATAAGAGAAAGAGTTGAAACTCGGGATCCGACTAAGTATGGCTGTTAGTTGTGGTTTTGGGTAGTAGTTTCAATGCTGAAATTAGAGAAGTGAAAGAGAAGAGTACGCACAGCCTGCAGCGAAGATAGAAACACCTATTTCAAGTTAGACATTGTAATTCATTCTCAAGGAAGAAGACATCATACCAGCTGGAATCCAACCACTGGTCGGTGCTAACCCAATAGCAAGAGAACCCATCAAAAGAAAACATACACTAATCCTCATCAGTGCTAAGTCGATTTTCTCGGATCTCACATGATATCTCGATTTTATCCAAACAGTTATCCTCGGGATCAGGAAAAGGAATAGGATGATATTGATAATAGCTGTTTCAGTGTAGAACATTGCTCCTTTAGATATCTTGGTGTTGAAACGGACCGATGAGTATTGAATCAAGACATTGAGAGTTGTGTATCTGAGAGTTCCGACTAGGAAGACTGGGATGCAAAGGAGAACATTAGGCTGAATCACGGCGTGGCGGATGGTAGCGAGAATGGTGGTCTTTGGGGTGGTTTTAAGGTTCCTTGATCGAAGTCTTGTTGAAGATGAAGGGGAGGATGTTGAAGGTGATAATAGTTCTAGTCTCGGAGACGATTGACTAAATGGTACCAGCCACAACAAAATCAGTCCCAGGATCACAGATCCCATGGCCATACTACAGGCAATCCAAGGAGAAACATCTATAGTGATAGAAGCTACATATGATCCGATAAGTTCTGCAATATAGAATGCCGAGAAGATGTAATAAAACGCATAGCTTCTATTACAAACCACCCGTTAGTCTGGAACATTCACCCAAGTATACTATTTACCTTTCAACTTCCGGTATGAGCGAAGATGCCATTGCCCACATAAACGCTGCACTTGAGTACAAACCTCCTCCACATAGAAGGAACAGTGACGATAACCATACCCAACGCAGATCAAAGATCTTTGGATATGCACCTTATCAAACATTGATATTAGCGACATGTCAAAGATATCATGGATGGCAAATCAATGAGATACGTACAAACAATAAAAATTTCCACCAAAGATAATCCAACTCCAATTAGAGATAACGCCATAATATTTCTCCTTCCATACCGATCTCCCAAGTTCCCAATCGGAATCGCTACTAGTAAAACTATATACTTATCAGCATTTCTCCGTTTCTCTTCCCCCTTTATCTTTTTCCTTCCTCAAACTCGATCAAAAGACCCCAACTCCCCTCTTTTTTTATTTTTAAAAAACAAAAAAAAAAAAATGTACCGGGTATCGTATCCCCAAAACTCTTCCATCCCCTAATCGTCGCCAATGGACCCTGAATCTCGGGTATTTTACACATTTCTGAAGTTATCTCCTGGGTATTCAATTTTGAGCTTAGGCTTGGCGATGGAAAATTGTAGTAAGAGTGACAGAGGGAAGATTCGAAGAGGGAGATGAGGGGAGCTACGAGGACCATCTCGCAAAAGGCGATGAGGAAGTGGAGGGCCATGAAGTAGAGGATGAGGGTTGGGAGGGAGGCGGAGGGAGGGGAGGGAGGGGAGGGAGATGGGAGTTCATGGGGATGGTTGTGGGTGGAGATAAGAGGGGATGTTTCGTTGGGCGGGTTAGTGGATGGAGAGTTTGGGTTTGAAGACGGAGGGGTAGACATGGCTTGCATGAATGATATGTTGTGGTATGTGAGTTGTGATACATGAGACTGCAGGGAAATGGAAGTGGAAATGTGTGGCTGATCATCTTTGTTTGCGCCACAATGTTGTTGCTCTGGTTGGTTGTGGCGTCGAGTAAGAAATAGAATGAAATTGCCATATTGTAGACCATTCCAAATTGACTTTAGATTTTCTAAAGAAGCTGGATGATTTGATTGCTTTTTTCTGAAGTACGGGATAATGATTTGCTGTAGATAGAGATTAGAAAGCACTCGAGTATGCGGGAGAAATGCAATATTACCTAGGTACATATTCAAGGATAACCGAGAGTTCACCGGGAATTTGGAAATGATATTTGTCTATGTTCATTCACTAACATCAGCTACCATTACTAACGTTAGCTAGAAAATGCTGATTAAAAATATTTTTTATAAGAATAGAAAGAAGAAAAGTAACGCCAGGTGAATGTATGTATTATTATGTTGAAGCTCGCCCGATCACTACAAGTTTGAGAATGTCGAAAGATTTGAAATCATATCGCAGGTATATATCCATACTATTTCGACCATAATTGAATACAGGAGTGAGGTTGTGCAGTTTTTCCAATATGATCAGTAAATGTCATCTACAGCTGTTCGATCATTAGGTCCCACTATCCTGCCTAAAGGCATAAACAATACCTACTTATATTCTTCCTTGTACCGCCCCTCATTCACCATTGCTCCAAGTCCTTCTCTCAGAAGCCCAAACTATATTGCTTTGATTCCTTTCTCACACAATGTCCATTTAGACCCAACAAAAAGACATGGGTATCTCAAAGATTTACGACTTCATCATTGTGGGAGGCGGCACATCAGGTCTCGTAGTCGCCACCCGACTATCCGAGAATCCTGATATCCAAGTTCTCGTTCTCGAAGCTGGTGGAAACCATTTGGAAAATCCACAGGTAAATATTCCAGCACTTGGATCTCTTTGCTTGGTACAGAACTCGATTGGGCATTTAAAACTGTTCCCCAGGTAATGTGCACCAGCTCTTCCCTGAACCGCTCAGTGCTGATTGCTTGTAATGAAGAGTGAACTTGGAAACCGCACTTTAGATCTCCCTGGTAGATGTCTCCCTGGTGGATCAAGTGTAATCAACGCACAAGCTTTTATCGCTGCATCTAAAATTGGACTTGACGCCTGGAAAGAGTTTGGAAACGAAGGATGGGATTGTGATTCTATGAAACCTCACTATAAAAAGTGTCAGACTGTTGAAATCCCAAATGACAGGTTAAGAAAGGAGCTGGTCTTAAATTACCTGACGTCGTCGAACAGTCCGGGGTCTGATGGTCCGATCCGAACATCGTATTCTCCAGAAATGGATGCTGTCAGAAAAGCATGGGTTGACACTTCAATGCCTTGAAGTATGAAATGTCTGAGAATGCATTTACGGGATCTTCAATTGGTGGTTTTGTGAACAATTCGACAGTCAATGGGGTTGCGAAGGAGCGGAGCTATGCGGCAAATGCTTACTTCAAACCCGCGCAAAATCGGTCCGACATTCATCTCGTTACTAATTCTCTAGTTGAGAAAATCATCCTCAACAAAGAATCTGGGGAGGCCGTTGCCAAAGGTGTGAAAGTTACTATCAAGGGTGTTGAACATATCTTTCAAGCCGGGAAGGAGGTTATCGTCGCAGCCCGTGCTTTGAATTCTCCAAAAATTCTGGAACTTTCAGGAATTGGTGAAGCTGAACTTCTTCGCTCGCTTGGAGTCGATATATATGTTGAGAACTCTAGCGTAGGAGAAAATTTCTAAGATCTTACATCTAACGGAATGAGCTTCGAGGTAGTTGACGAAATCGAGACACTGGATTCTCTCAAACTTCAAGAACCAGAAGCAATCGCAGCCGCCATGTCCGCATATCAAACTGAAAAAGCTGGACCTTTTGCTAGTGAGGCAATATCGTCTTTAGCTTACATGCCCGTTCCAGACTTCCAGACACCCAAAGGCAAAGATGCTTTAGCTATCTTGATTATTCATATTTGTGTACCCTGCAAGTAGACGACAGTATACCTTTAGACAGATGGATGGATAGCCGGTTACCTTCTGGAATCGGATGTAATTTTCACATCGTAAATATAAGATCTCCTGCTCTAAACCCCCTTTGTATAATAACTATGTGATTTTGTTCCAAGAAAACCTATCTTAGGTGAACTCCAAAGAAGCTTTTGTGACTTTCAACATACACATTAATCTAAACAATTCAGATCATTCAAATCATTCTAATTGTTTTAATCATAGCCGACGGAACCACCCAATGACGTAGCTCGCGTAAGTGGGGACTCTAATCGCGTCCCCCTCATCCCCTCATAATTCCACTCGAGAAACAACACCAACACGCGTTCTCAGCCCGCATATTCTAGTCTCCTGGGACAAAATCCAACAATGTCTCTCCCACGCGTATCCCTCTCCTCATTTCTATCATCCGCTAAAACTGCTCTGAACGGCGCATTGAAAAGCGGGGGAAAAGTCAATTTTGTCGTGGGTAATGAATCGGCTGGTATGTACCATTTTACCCCTCCTCCTTGTAATATTCTGGGGGGAAATATTAGTGGAAGCATTCCGATGTAATTGGTAACTAGCTTGCAATCGTCCACGTAACTAACACACACAGTAACTAGATCTCGATTCCCTCTGCAGCGCCATACTCCTAGCTTATCTACGTACATATTCCCCTCTCAACCATAGCAAATCCCTCTACATCCCTCTGTCGAATCTACCTCGCGCGGATTTAGGATTGAGACCGGAACTGCATCCTATTTTAAAGAAAGCAAGAGTCAAGGTGGGAGAATTGATAAGTCTGGATGATTTGAGAGAGCACGGCACAAAGTCATCGCAGTTGACGAAGTTAAAACCAGGTGATACGAGATGGATATTGGTAGATCATAATGCGTTACAAGGGGAATTGGGTAGAACTTATGGGGGCAGAGTAAGAGGATGTATAGATCATCATGACGAAGAAGGAAAGGTTCCCGGGAAGGAAATTTGTGTGAGAGAGGGCGAAATGAGGATTGTAGAGAAGAGTGGAAGTTGTGCGAGTTTGGTCATTGCATGGGCAAGGGATGGTTGGGCAGAGATGAGGAGAGGAGATGGAGTGGATGGAGATGTTAGGTAAGTTTGTGCTTTGGAACATTCAGTTCCATTTGGATATCCAATTAATCATCCACCATCCTCACTTTGATCCAAAATCTGATTTAATCCAACTAACGCCCTGATTCACAGTAAATGGGACGGAGAACTAGCATATCTAGCACTAGGCCCAATCCTAATAGATACAAACAACCTCCAATCCGCCGACAAAACCTGCGAGAGCGACCGAGCCGCTGTTCAATTCCTTGAAGACCTAATCACAAAAGATCCCAATACATCACAGCCACCATGGAACCGAGACGAATATTTCTCTACAATTACTGCCGCCAAAGAAGATATAGGAGATATGGAATTACGAGACATATTACGAAAAGATTACAAAGAATGGCACGAAGGGGGAATGAACCTGGGTATAAGTGCCGTAGTTCAGAATTTCGACTTTCTACTCGCGAAAGCCGGGAGTAGGGATAAGTTGGTTGAGGTACTTGGCGAGTGGGCAAAGGAAAGAAGCTTGGATATTTGCGCAGTGATGACGACTAGTAATAAGGATGGTGTGTTTAGGAGGGAGCTTTTAGTGTGGGGGTTGGGAAATCGAGGGGCAGAATGTTTGAGGAAATTTAAGGGGGAAGGAGAGAGAAGGTTTGGGTTAAAGATTTGGGGTCAAGGCATACTAAATCTCGATGACGAGAGGGAAATAAGACATTGTTGGTGGCAAGAAAGGATTGAGCATAGTAGAAAGCAAGTTGCTCCTCTATTGAGGCAATCGATGCTTTGATACGGGGCGGGTGACTTACAGGTTCACGATTTGTTCTAGCCCGGTTAGAAAAGGGGTGGGTTGATTTACATAGATCTTTAGAAGCGACCATTGCTTACAGAATTTTGCCCTACATTTCCTATATATAAACAGTAACATAGACGGCCGGAAGCACTCGAGGAACTAATTCTCACTTTAAAACATCAAAGAGAAGAATTTGACACCGATCATTGGATCACATAAGACGGCAAGATTTAAAGTTGAAAAGGCATTGAGTCAGTTAAACTAGGCACTAAACGTCTATTTATCATTAAAAGCGTCTTTGAGAATCATAGAACTTGGTTTGAAACAGCTTAAGCTCGCCTCAGAAGAAAAACACGCCAGTAAATACGCAAAAGATGATTATCGACCTCTAGAAAAGAAAGCTATTCCCAAAGTACCTCTTCCACCTAAATCGCACGACCTTTTCCCTTCCCCTTTCCTGCAAATCCCAATCCTGGAAAGGCCTCAGTCTCAGCCTCAGCCTCTTGTTTACTACGCTCCTCCGCTAGACTGAGTTGCAAAGCAAACTCAAGATCGTCTGACAATTGAGCATTTCTATCCATAGAATGCAACCCTTCATAACTGAATCTATTCTTGGATACTTGACTAGTTGATGGCGAAGTGGACTCTGACCGTTTTGTCTTTTTCTGTTTATAAGTGAAATTGACATCATAATCACCAACACTTGGCGAATACCCATTGTCACCAATCGCTTGACCATCCATTAGAGAGAGACGTATAGCCTCCTCAAGATCATGATCGTAGTTAGGTTGAGGCTCTGTAGCTGAAGTTGGTACCGTGGAATGACTTCTAGTGCTCGCTTCCGGTGTAATAGTTCCGAAACTACTCTCGCCTTTAGTAGGAGAATTCTCGCCAGTATCTGCAAAATATCCGGCTTCACTGATACGGCGTTCTTCATCATCTATAAGAGCTTGAGCAGACACCATTTCCGCATATTGTAAAGCTTCTTCTTCACTAAGGCCACCAAAGCCAACGCCAAATCGGCCAGCGAATCTCGCTGCCTCCTTAGCTTTTTCTTTCTTTTCTTGATCGAGTTCTTGTTGTTCTAAAGCAATTTGACTCAACAAAGCTCCTCTGCCAGTGTTACTAAATCGATCGGTTGCTCCATTACTACCACGTTCGCCACGGCGAAGTCTTCGCTTTTTAGTCTGAAATTGATCGGCAGCAGAGGAGCTATAGTGCCAATATCGAAGATGTGTACCAAGTGAAACCATACCACGCAGGATGGTTGGATCAGGATCAAGAACGATAGCACCAGCTGCGTAAAGATTGATGCCAACTCCATGAATTCTTGCCTCGGCTTGAATCAATCGACGCCGAGCACGGGAAGAAAAGCGGGAGTGTAGAGTGCGAACAGGTTGATTGGATGATGCAAGAGGATCCCACGCCTGTACGAGGCCATCATTACCACCATGAACAACAAACAGTGCAGAAATTGCCAAACATGATATTTGAGGTGATTCTGTGACGATGGTACGGATTGGATGTAGCTCATTGACCACTTGAGGGTTCGCAGATTGAGGGCCTCGCATGTTCCACAGAATGACTTGGCCTATCTTGGTCCCAATGGCTAAATACCTTGCGCGATAACCGGGGATGCTGGTTGAAGAAGTTTCATCAGATGGTGTCTCTGGAAAAGTAGTAAAACTTGTTTTTCCGTTTACAGTATGTAATGGATCCTCGTCAATGGTGACTAGGGCATATGTTGATAAATCTATAGCAGAAGTGGTAATCTCAATGCCAGGATATGACTTCAAAGATAGTAAGGAACTCCGCCATTCTTCGTCCATAGCAGCGTCCGCATTTCCAGAAGGTTGAACGATCTTTGACATGGGTGATATTGGTGAACTTGGGGAAGTGAGCTCCTCAGATTTGACTTTTGATACATTTCCAAATATTGAAGGTATTTGAGTTGGCTCGGATGATATTGGTGGTGTTGCTGGAGCAGTTCTTGGTAATGTGAATCCGTCAAGTGAGGATTGTTCGACTTTACATCTTGTGTATCGCTTTATTTCGGCTTGGTCTCCAGAAGCAATCCCACAACCAATGACAAAAACGCTCTCACCTGCTCCATTACCATCATCACCACTAAAGTCAACTTCGAGCCTTCGACGCATATCCCAGCCATTACAAATAGTGCGAAAGTGTGATGGACGATACCTCAGAAATTTTTCAATTTCACGAGTTTCTGCCTTGAGTTGTTGTTTAGAGAGATTCATAGAAGTGCAAGAAGATTTAGGAGAGTAGCTGCCGTGAATTTCAGCTTGGTGCCATGGATCATCGCGTGCTATGCGACGGGAAGCTTCCACAACTTGCCAGTATACTGTACGACCAGCAATCCAGGCTTCCCTACCCAAATAATCTTCGGTTGAAGATGCGTCAGATGGAGGATGTGTAGGTATTTCTGTTAAGTAGAATACTTCGCCCAAAGCGTTGAGTGCAACAGCCCACGTTCGACGTGATGTTTTACGTGAGCTGCTATAAGAATCATCCACCTTTATTGCAACTATAGGTACGCCAGGGCAAGGAATCCATCGTGCCATCACCTGACCAGCCTTAGCTTTAGGGTTTTCAGTACCGAGACTATAAGCAGTGATTACACCAAGTGTCGAGCCAGTCATTATTCCAATGATATCATTGGTAACTTTGGGCACGGAAGAAGACTTAGCAATCCAAACAGATGACATCGCCTCGGTGAGGGGGGGTATGTTTGGGATACCAGATTCTGCCTCGGCCAAACTTGGTGGCGAATGTTCTAAAAAGCGGCCACGCCCTTCATTTGGTGCTCGGTAGTAAGCCGAGCCTCCAGGAAAACCTTCTCCATACACCATTCCAAAAGGCTGACTAACATCCATAACATTTGGAAGACCAGCAGGACCGTTTCCAAGACCGAATGGAACGTCACCTGGAAAGAGATCTGCGAATTGAGGCATTGGCTGAGGATCAGTCAAACCCCAAGGATCAATTCTTCCAAGTTTAGGATCACTGCTACCAGCAGACCCAGTTTCATCAGTACCATGAATAAAGCGTGGATATTTCTTTCCTTGTCCAAACGTGCCATGAATGTGATTGATGGATGTGAATAATTCCGAAGTGTATGTAGTCACAGCACTTGTATTTCCCACACCATTTGTTCGACTTGAGTTATTTTGTTCAACTCCCTGAGCAGGTTTCCCTCTTCCAAGACTTCGTAGGAGCCGTGTTCGAATCACATATTCGCTCCTCCAACTTGCCAAACCTGTTAGTCGCGTAAAAAATCGTTGTTCGCGGAATTGTTCTCTTTCCTCATCATCTCCAATATGATCTGATCCAATAGGTGACGCCTCTGTAACATCTTGGCCTGGGAAAAATCTCGAAAATGCAACGCGCCACGCATGAGGTGTAGTGACCAAATTGTAAAATCGTCGCGATACAAGTGAGACTGCAGATAAAGACGACGCAGGCAAATGCGATAAGATATGAGTCAGAACCTCTGTGAAGGAAATTATGTTAGAATATCAAATTATTCCAGGGTCAGGATTAAAAATACCATTTGGAAAATTCTCTAGTTGCGGACCTTCCTCACCCGTACTGCCTTTCTTCTTCACCACCTTAAATCCAGGTCCCTCGGGTTGCTTTCTGGGTGGACTAGGAGCAAGTGCGTTTTCATATTCAGCAATTCGTTGATAAGATGGTCTTGGGCGATTCTCCATATTAGTGTCCAAATTCAACCCACGCAGTGCCTCATCCACACCATTGAGTGGCGATCGCCATCCTGAACCTGTTCCTGACGAACTTGTTGAAGGAGTTGAGCTTGCGGTTGAGTTGCCAAGCCCATTTCGAGGACTGACCAGCTCGCTGGACTGGAGTTGAGGAGAGTGAATGCCATGATTAGAGGAATTTGGTAAGTCTGACGGGTTTTCGAATGTAATAATTCTGTTAGTATTATCGGGAGGCGATGGCTGCATAAAATTGAACGTGAAGAGGTGGGATGTGTGAGTTTGACTGAGCCAGTATATCCGGTCAGTCTATTGTAGAGTTGAGTAGTCGACGGCGTCGTGATGTTTCGAACGTTTGCGTGGAAGTTGTAGTTTCTTTTGCTTCTTTTGGATTTGAATCTTACTGAACGGAGTGTGACTGTTTCTCGTTTCGGTATCTATCACATAAAATCAGAGTCATGCAATTTCCATGTGCAGTGACGTCCTTAGGTTACTATTGATGCCTGAGGTTTTAATAAATACACCCCACCTCGTCGACAGCCTTCGATTTCAACAAACACCTTGAACTGGACAATGCATATCATCTAGATTATATCTATGTACATGAAAACTTGTGGACTTTGACTGGCGGTCTCTCTCTCACCTCAACTCTCCAGCTTAACACTGGAAGAACCCATAGGTTAGATACTCTGCTTACGAACTATTGTATGCATTACATCCATATCCATCTGGGCCTCAAATCAGTACACAGCCTTTCAAGTTTTGACATACAAGAATGATAAGTATTCTCTTGCGGTATATGAAAGATCAAGTTGGTATCATTGTGATTATAGTATCATTAAGAAGTCTTCGTGTATCACATAAGTACATTTTCAAGAATCGAATCAATCTTCCCATCCCATCCAATTTCCATTTGACCGTTTCACAACTCCTAAAACTCCATATCGAAACAGTGTTTCGTAATTCAATCATGTCATCATTATAATGAGATAAAGAGCGATGCATCCATATATCCCGAGTGGAGCCTTGCTTCTCCCAGCATCACTCTTTTGATTTGTGGAAGTCGCCGCTACAGATGTAGACATGTGTGTCGAGTCTTCGCCTGTAGTCATGAACGTCGATCCTTCACTTGTACTTTTAGACGTAGCCTGTGTCAAGGAAAATTCAGAGACACCTGTGAATGTGGTCTTTGCAAACTCAATGCCATTACTTCCAACTTTTATAGTATGTTGAGTGAAGGTATGACTGGTAGGCGATGCGCCTGGTCCAAAAGTAAAGGTCGTTCCGTCTACGACTGCTAGACTTGATCCAATTTGCGTGAACGTGATATCTGACATTGTGACAGGATGTGTCGCTAGAATGAGAGGATTTGTTAAAATTGTACCAGCAAGCACCAGGCCATTCTGATCTGCAGATATACTTTCTCCACTTATCACTGTCTTGGTGGGAGTAGCATCCGGTCCAATGGTGAACGTAATGCTAGATATAATTGCGATTGATGAGCCTACTTCCGTAACCGAGAGACCGCCAACTATTCCAATTTGATTTCCTGTTCTTGAGTTGCCTCCTAAGGTTGTTTGCGCAAATACCACTCCAGTAGGGTAGATGAGTATTGTTTGACCATTAAATACTTCAGTTTGAATGGGCAATCCTGATCCGTAAGTAAATATTGAAGACCCAATATATGCCAATGAACTCCCAACGCTTATGGGCTCGCCACCAATAATCAGATGGTTCGTGGGTTCCACAAGTAAAGGTGCCAGAGTCGTGTGCGCAAATCCGACTCCGGCAATACCAATCGTGATTGTCTGGGTGTTTATTACAGTCACCACTTGAGGAGCTTCCGAACCTATTGAATAACTCTGACCATTCACAACAGCAATGGAAGGTCCCAGTTTTACCGAAATATTATCCACCACAGTTGAAGTGGCTAATATTTCGATATTCACTCCTCTTGAATTGGTAGCCAAAGTTGGTGATGTCCCAATAATAACTTCCCTAGAAGCAGGAGTTGGATTTGATTGTGACTGGATACTAGTTGCCGCTGGCTTGTTGGATTCGATAGCTCCGTGTGAACTTGGTAATGCGAATGTTGTTCCTGGGCCTATCAGTTGAGATGGATTAACAGTAAATACATGCCCCTTTTGCTTGATAGTTAAAGGAGAATTCCCTCTTTGAATCGTATGTCCATTTATAACAACATTGCTCGGTGACAACACAATCGGTACTCCAAGAACCACCATTGTGGTTGTAGAAATTGTAGGTGATGCAAAATTATTGTTAGATTCTCCTTCGGAATCCTCTGCACTGTTTGATTCAGGACTAGCCGTTTTAACTGTAGGATTCGGTGTAGAAGTTGACGTAGAAGTTGGTGTAGATGGTTTGCCGACTTTTGTTACTGGAACTCCTGGGAAATGTGGTGGGGTATAAGTGGCCAAAAAAATCTGCGGATTCTTACTTGTAACGACAACGGTTGTCGTTCTTATCTGTGAAAAGCTGGCAGATGCCAAGGGCGACAGCGATTCCCCTGGGCTAGTTTTATTTGTGTCTATCAGATTCGGGTCCGTTCCATTGCCAAATGGAAATGATGGGATGGTATACGTTGGTAGTGTTCCCGGTGGACAATAAACTGGGAGAGTAAACTCTGGTACTGGAATGTATGTTGCATTGCTAGAAAGAGTAATTGTTTTTGTGTTGGGTACGAGAATAAATTCATAATAATCGTCGTCAGGAGAGTCGAGAACAATGCACGAATTCGTCTCGGGATCTGTCTCAGGAGGTGAAGCGGGTGTATTGATGGTAGTATTGTTGACAGTTCCCGTTTGACTGTGCCCGAAACTGGAAGTTGTTTGGTGATGGAAAGAGGATGTAGTCGCGTTTGCAATATTGACTGATTGTCTCGAGTTGGTAGGGACAATCAGATAACCGAAGTTTGTGTTTGGTCCGAAAGTTGTTGAAGTAACAAAGCTTGGAGACTGGGAGGTGGAATTGATGGTTGATGTGAAGGTGGAAGTCACGTTTATGATACTGCTTTGCCTTTGAGATGTATGATTGCTGACTGGAGCGATGTCAGATGCCACGCTACTAATGCTATCAGGCCACTGAGGTGTGGAAGTGACAGCAAGAAGACTGGCAGAGCTTTCATATTTAGTAGTACCGACGCTGGCCCAAGAAGTAGTAGAACTGTTTAACGTCGGCAGTGGAGAAGCAGTTTCGTCAAGCTCACTATGAACCGATGAAGGTTCTGCCGACAACTCCAATAGTACACTCGACGGATGGGAAATCGAAGATTGGTCAACTTGTATAGATGTAGAAGTTATGCTAGAATTTGGAAAGCGTTGAAAGTTTGCTTGTTTATATTAGCTAATGTGGTTTTTAGGCAGACAAATTCAGTCATACCTCGGGCAAAGACTCCAGAGCATTTATTTAGAATGAATATCCATATAAACATCGATCCATGACAAAGCATTGCTCCAGATCAACTCGCAAAATAGTCAATCTTGTCAGGCGCCTATGGAATGGACAACAGTCAAAACTTGTTTGACTATTCATACAATGATGATATAAAAAGCGAATGTATTGAGATCAAGCCTGCATAAGTGATAGGTAGAGAATAATCATGGAAAAGCATAAAAAACGAACGTATAGGAAAGAATGTCAAATTACTTAACGTTCCGGGAACTGAACTGAAAACTCTTTCTTATCTCGCTTTCATTACTTTGCCATCATAATTTCACTGACTGAGTTGGTGAAGATAGTATAGGTAGTGCTTTGGTCTAAAGTTTAGTACTGCTGGTGCTAATGAATAGTAAGTAACGCGCCCACGGTATTTGAAGCGGCCATCATACTTTCAGGGTACAACTAGTAGTTTACAATGCTTTTGTAGAACCTGCTACGATCCTTAAATAAACTATTCTTTAAATAAATCCGGATATAGAATGCTAAGCATATATCATATTGTGTTTTGTGAAAAGCAACATGCTACCAGAGAATTTCAGTAGCATCACAGCTTCTTACTATGTTAATTCATACGATCGCCTCTCGCAAAAGCTTTGTTACTCACTTTATTAAATAGCGCTGTCGGACGTCGGATACATGGAGATCGTCGAAGTGCTAAAGGAAGCTAATGTCGTAAATGTAGGTACCTATTAGTGTGAGTCTAATCCTTATATGGCTAAGCGAAAAGTTTTCCGAGAAACAAACTTTTACGCTCTGAACTAAAATGATGGAAAAGATTTGGATCCTGAATTGACAAGATATTGAGAGCAGACAATTGATTAAGTAATTCCTCACACTCAAAAGAAATCCTGAGAAATGCACATCAACCACTTGCTATATCCAAGGCTGTAGTGAGTATCTACAATGTGGATTATTCATGCGCTTTCAAACCACAACAAATGACAATTTCAATGAGTTTTTAGAAGTTGGTAGCACAGATAAAAATATCTCTTGATGGTTTTGAGATAGCCTAGCAACTTCGTGTAGCCACAATATCACTGTGGCAAAATGCTAACCAAAAGTGAAAGCCTACTGTGATTGAGTTCAACGCTATGAACTTCTTCCATTTCTCCATATAAACTTTTGCGAATGACAATGAAAGGTCTAGCCAGCACTTTCATCCATTATCGGCAAATAAAAGATTAGCTTCGTTGTTCGGGGCCATTTTCTCGGAGGCGTCCTGACATAGTGTAATTTTCCAGTAAGGAATAATGTCCTTTCCTTATGTAGTAAGTTAGCCCATAGTTCTACTTTAAGGCCCTGTTCCTGACCAATTGACCGTGTTAGTCTGATCTAAATCGCATCCATTATCCACCGACTTCTAAATTTGGGAAGAGACTCCACTATCTCTAACCTTCTTTTAACTTATCAGCCATCTCTCAATCTTTCTCTTTCTCTTCACCCTCAACTCAATTTTCATTTTATAAACCAGTGACCATTCGAATGTTCCGGGATTAGGTGTTCTTTTTGGCAGCTCGAGAGCGTCGTGATGGCTTTCGTCTTACCGAAAGCCATCCCGAACCTTTCA
This sequence comes from Botrytis cinerea B05.10, assembly GCF_000143535.2. NCBI lineage: Eukaryota > Fungi > Ascomycota > Leotiomycetes > Helotiales > Sclerotiniaceae > Botrytis > Botrytis cinerea. Next base: position 1,731,884 of record NC_037321.1, on the reverse strand, counting down.
AATTCAAAGTTGATTAAAATATCAATATTAATAGATCAAAATAATTAATAGGGAAATCTGTGGCAGTGAACTTTGGTATAATTTTAAAGCTTTTTTTAACAATCGTATGTTTCGTTTAGTCGATGCTTAGTGGCCCCTTTTCCTTTCCTTTCCTGTTGTAGTTATTTTCTCTTTCTCTTAGTTCAGTTCTCCCACACAATACGTTTAATTCTCTTTTCCCATCAAAATACAGGGGGAGACTAAAGCAATTGCAGCACCATCGAATAATTATTTACTGGCTTTAGTCCTTGACTTATGACTCTTCAATTTCTTTTGATTCTTATCATCTAATTGGATTTGAGCCTGTCATACCTACTCTTCAGCCTATGCACGACCTGGTAGTTTTGCACCTTTCTTAAGTTTGTTGTGGTTTCCCGTCTGCTGTTATCGTATGCTTCTTTTTCTTTCGATTCCTTCAGTGCTTGGCATAGTTCACTGGTCAGATTTTGTGTCTCCGATACAAAAATCAAGACTATAATCTTTGTCATGGGAATGTGTACTCCTACACAGACGGTTCTTCTATTGGTCTTGGGAAAATACGTTACTGGTGTGGCAACTGCTACAGCTTTAAGTCTAACGCCTTCTACTGAATGGTATAGTAAACGGCATCCCCATATGTTCAAGTAGATGCTGATATATTGAAAGGTATGGAGACGATGGATCTTGGTCTGCTGTGTCGATCAGGTTGGGAAATCCCAAACAATGGGTCAATCTCTTCCCGAATACACTCAGCGCTGAAACCTGGGCGATAGGGCCATATGGCTGTCAAGATGGTGGTATGTTAGCTTTTCTTATATCATACTTGTTCTAGGTCGTTAGAATCTTGAATCAATGTCAGCCGGTAGTTTCTGCTTCATTGTTTTCTCGAAAAACTTGAAACATTACTTTTTCTTGTGGCAAAATGATCACTTTCAAGTTCTATTCTTTTTGTACCATCATGCTTCCATATCGAAATCGCCGAACTGCTGTTCGCATTTATATTTGATTAGATGTATTCTTGTGATTGAATCATAGTCTTTGGTTCAAGATTGTTGGTTACGCTATTTAAACTATTTTCCGCAATTAATTAAACGTTATTATATAAAAATCAAGTTATGGTTCGCAATTGGAGCCGCACATCAAGTGATAGTTCTCAATACCTCATCATCTTGAGTTGATATTCCTAGTAGTCAGGGTTGTAATCTGAGAATATGAGACACTTAATTGTGGATTTATGATTCTATATAGTGCATATATACAGTCTTGTTTACATTAAAATCCAAGCTGAAACAGTCTATCTCTCTTATTTACTAATGACACCTTTGAAGATTCGACATGCTTGGACAGCAGAGGCTCAATATTTAACGCAACTCAATCTTCTACATGGGAACCTTTGTTGACACTAGAGTCTTCCCCATATTGGCGTCTTGGTACAGGAAACTCGTTACAATGGCCACCTTATGGAGAGTATGGACTCGAAAATCTCGCATTTGGACCAGACGGGCCAACCATTCCCAACGCGACAGTCGCGATGATCAACGCTACAGAGTATTGGGTAGGCAGCTTTGGCTTGGGTGCTAGTGCTGGAAACTTCAGTTATATCACTCCAAATGTCACATTTGCACAACTGGAAACCCTGGGAGATATAGTAAGTGCAGGATATGGATACACTGCTGGGGCTATATATCGTAAGTATTTAATAGTTTTAGAGTCTCTTTAGTATAGTCTACTAACCAGATTTAGAGCAAAAGGGGGAACCAATGTCTCTGACACTAGGTGGATATGACGAAAATCGATTCATATCTCACGATGTTTTGTTTACTCTTACCCAAAATCCGCCTGTACCTCAAGTTTTCCTCGACAGTATTTTTGTAATATCCTCCAATGGATCCAATACGGCTATAGAACTTGTGTCATATGAGGATGACATCAACGCACTGATTGATAGCTCAACTCCTTATCTATGGCTTCCGGAAACAGTTTGCGATCGTTTCGCCGATGCTTTAGGACTAAGTTACAATGAGTCCTTGAACTTGTATACTTTTGACGAAAACCCCACTCAGCACAACAATCTATCGGATTCATCTACAACGACAACTTTTACGTTTACATTTAAAGACGAATCATCAGGCTCGGATTTTGTTGAGATTGATTTACCATATGCAGCTTTCGATTTATCATTATCCTACCCGTATATCCCCAATACTGAATATGGAACAGATGAAGCATCGAAATTCTACTTTCCATTAGCTAGATCAGCAAATAGTAGTCAATACACTATCGGTCGAGCATTTTTACAGGAGGCATACATTATCACCTCTTACGAGACTAACCAATTTTCCCTTCACCAAGCCGTTCATGTAGCCGACACGCTAAACAACAAAAGTATTATTGCTATCCCAAGCGGGGATACTACTACTGGACAAGGAACTGGTACAGTGCCATCCGGTCAGAATACTCGCTTAACCAAGGGGCAAATTGCTGGCATAGTTATTGGTGTAGTCGGGACAGTAGCCACTTTACTAGTTACCTTGTATTTTTCCTATATTAAATACTATAAGCCAAGGAAACTCGCTCTTGCTCTTAAGAATTCTAATTCTAAGTCTGAAGCTGGTGTTAATCTTCAACAACTTGATAGTCCTTCACCAACGGGAACTTATCCTTCAGAAGCTCCTGGTGATTTCAGTCATCCAGTTGAGATAAATTCAGACATCACACAGCCAACGGAAGTTAGCGCCGAGGTCCCACACCAACGTCTAGAACTTGCAGCTGTGATTCCAAAGGAACTCTCTGCAGAAACTCCTATTGAGCTACCAGCAGAACTCCCAGCCGATTTTTTCTATGGGGGAATTACAGTCGATAATACTCCTACTGCAAGTCCTACCGTCAGTTCTATCTCTGCTTCACATTCGGGTTCACTGCCATCAATGAATGCTCTCGCTATCAGTTCTGCAGAGCCATCATTCGAGAGAGGATCCGAGTCCATAACGCCTACTCGTTCTTCGATTGTAGCAGATCAAGTATCGCCTATATCCTCTGTGACACGTCTACGGTCTGATGGGTTTTCTCCTATAGCCGAAATTCAACACAGCATAAATCCTCCTCCTACATACGCCTCAGCACAAACTAGCTACAATTTTGCTGGAGAATCCTTTTCTGATGACTTGCCACTAAGTCAATTCACTCCTTCTACTAAATTTGGAGCCCCAGAACCGAGTAACTATGTTTTTGCCGGAGCCATGCCTCGAGGTATTCAACCTCCAAATCCATTTGCTCCAACTACGATGAGCCGAGACGCACAAGTAACTGAATGGCATCGCCGCGATGTGGAAAGACAAGAACGCGAGGAAGAATTACATCGTCAAGCATTAGCTCGCGAAGAAGAAACCCGCGAAAATCAATTCCAAGCACGCCGAATGGCCCACAGACAGGAACTAGAGAGAATGGAACGGCTGGGAACCGATGTTTTTAAGTATCGCAATGAGGACGTAGGGAGTGTTCAAGAACCTTTCAGAGGCACCGTTCAACGTGATGAAGACGGAGCTCGCAATATACCTCCCACAATTCAAGACGAAGATGCTATGCCAAGTGTATCAGCTCAAGAAGGTGCTCCGGAAGTTGCGCGAGTAACTGCTTTGTGACGATTCTCTTTTGAGAATGGAGATGAACACGATGATGTTTGAATATTGCTGATATTTTTTCTGGACTACCTACCTACTTATCTTTTTAATTCAAAATGTTTGCTATATTATCATGAGTTTTAGAAAACGAGGTGGACATTTTTCATGTAAATAAAATTTGAATACCAACTTGATTAGAAGAAGGTTATTCGTTTACTTGTGGGCTCAGTGTTTAACTTTGAGCAGGCGTTATATCAATTGTGTACTGTACAAATTTCTCAGAATTGCATCCGAAGACCTTTTCAGGGTGTTATGGGGCGAAAAACATTTATGTGTCAATTATTGAGAACGAGATAAATGGACTGTGATAGAACTGACCACAGTTTTATCCAAATTGAACATCTGAGGAAATCTGTATGCCTAACTTCTCTACGATGAATTATTATGGTAACTCTTACTGTGAAATTCAAAGAGGTATTCATGAGATCGCCACTAAAATAGGAACGGAGGAGAAAAGTCCATTAACACTTGCAACTAATGGATTTAGAAATTCTTCATGTGAAAGTGGTAAGTTTCGAACCCAAAACTAAGAGTCCATATTCAATGGTTCTTGGAAGTAGGGAAAAGCTACTTGCGGGTGGATCTGATGAGAGCTTTATTCTAAGGGTGTTTGAGGTGTCTTGTGGAACATCATGTACCTTTGCTTTTGCAAATTTGAGCAATGTAATATCCAATCCTCCTTTGCTGGTGCTTATTAGTCTTCATTCTAACTTTCTACACTCTATCCGTATATCAGAAGGTACCAGCCAGGCCAGCATATGATTGCAGCTATCAGTGCCCATGCAAATTTGTTTGCAGTCAAGAAGAATCTCGACCTTAAAATGAAAAGCAAGGTGTGATAATTCAAGCAGATAGATATATACTAGATTGGAGATTTAATTCCTTATGAACAGAAAGCCCTGTGTAGATCTCTTTAAGAAAATACCAGGATAAACTGGAATCAAGCTAAAAAGCAAAAATACAGTAACCGGGTTTTCAATGTAGTAGTCAGGTAAACAATACTTTGATGAACGTGGAAACACATCACCGTAATTGGATGATCTCGGTGCTTTGTATATAGATGACCAGATCGAAGTACATCCACGATGAATTCCCAGATTTAAACCCTGAAGAATAACAAACGAAAACTTCGAGTTTCATAAGTCTCCCCCAACATCCATCGTATTCTGGGTACAAGCGACTTCATTTTATCTCCACATCCATACCTACCATTTTGTGACCTCCTACCCCCAACTCATCACTTACACAACCTACGCACCACACTTCCCCCCAAAAACCACAAGATTTGTCGATCCTCCACCTTCTTTCCACTTCATTGGTATTTCAATGACTGCTGCCAACCATATCACAGCCACTCTGTCCTTAGCACAACATTTCCCACTATACTAGGTGGCGAACTTTCGTTCCTTCACGAGCCCCTAAACCCCCATTTCCCCGCGGGCTGGGCTCGAAAGAGATATGTCAAGAGACCAAGTGATCATGAGCTAAACAGCAATACGTTGTTCATCTTCCTTGTAATATCTGAGCATAATAAACATCCAAGTCTATCCAAGATTTCCGTCTACATTCGCGACAACTCTTTTCTTTCCACACCACAATCTTTTTGATCAACCCAGAGTAATTTTATACGTCATCAAATCCCCGCCTTCATCTCCCTTCTCCGATTCGTCTAAGCGAGTTTGGATTCTTCGAGTCCTTTGTCGTCCCCTCCAATGATTTCTAACTCCTCATGTTACACAAAGCCACTCTTGTCTCGCCAAGTGCATTGCCTTTGCCATCTGGGCAAGACAGCCACACATCATCCAATGAGATGAAGTGATTCTTTCCAATTGTATTCCCCTCAATCCATCTCTCACATTATTAGCTCACTCCTTCCACAACGCAGAAAATAAACATGCGGGGAATTCTCCCACTTGCACTCTCGTCTGGCGAGCTACAAAGAAAACAAAGAATCGTGGCATGACAAAATTTGTAATTATGATAGAGCTTACCTCTTCTCCTTGCCGTCTCAACGGAGATGTGCGTCGTGGTCCGTCATACCTGGAAGCTTTAAATAACAGAGGAGCAGCCGTCCTTCCTCTTGGCTTGATCTTGGTCTTTGTATTCATGCAATCAATCAATACCAATTGAAAATCCTTCAATTTCGAACAAACCAAACCCGTCGCAGCAACAACACATATCTGCATTTGTATTTTGAGAAACAGAAGTCCTGCAACAAATTACATGAAGCTGCAGAAACGATAGCCCAAAACGCCAACAAGACAGATAGTCATCACACGAGCGAAATATCCATCAAAATAAATATGGCCTCACCACAGACACAAAGTTCGTTCTCATTCCAACTTGCAAGTTCCAAATGATTCAACTAATGCTGTTCTCCTATTTCTTCAGCCCACCACAGCCCATCTCCCACCTCTCCAACTTCTCCAATGGGCCTCTCGCACGATGATCCCTTCGCCGCGCAACGCAAAGATCCCATAAACAACAGCCCATTCGCCTCCAAACCGCAAGGCACAAGTCCAATGGACATTCCCACGCCCAGCTCTCCAAATGCGACAAACACGCATTCCGGATCACCAAGTCAAGATCGAAGATTAAGTTCTGATGAATGGGGTTCGTTGGTTTTCCCTCTCAGTCGTCGTCCATCTCATCCCTCCTCATCACCAATGTTATTACCATCCGTTCCCTCCTCATCACCATCTCCTTTTACACTACCCCATTCATCATATCCCCCCAAATCCCAAGATTCACTCTCCTCATCTTTTATTTCTCCCCTTAATCCCAATTCTCTTTCTCCTGTATCCTCCCGCCAAAATCGATAACAACACTAACACAACTCCTCCAATCATTCAGACGCTTCAAAAACACCCCCTTCTCGTTTCCAAAAACGGAAAGGTTCAATCTACGCAACACCAAGTTCTCGCGATGGTCATGTTGATAAACATATTGATCGTGATGCCGTTTTCCATGCAACACATGCGGAGAAAGGATACATGGGAATCTTCGGTCTAGGCGGGAATCGTAATAAGGAGGGAGGAAATCAGGGTGGAAGGAGAGTTAGTAAAAGTGAATGACTGGATAGGGGAGGATGAGACTGTGGAGTTGGAAAGAGAGCAAGGGAGTTTCACCAAAGAAGAAAATTGATTTGACAAATGAATACCTAGTGCTGATGAATTATGTAAGAAGGAACCCAATGAAATATTTGTATAAGGAGAGATATGAGGAAAAGTTTGGAAAATACAATTTCCATCATTTAGCGAAGCAATCTTTAATATTTCCACCGCCTGTACCTATGATACCAATAACATACATATACATTTGCAGACAGTAGTGTCTTGATCGTTTGTAAACCCGATTGAAAACGCCGTCCTATGCATTGAGAATCCTCGAGATCTCAAAATTCCCACTATGTCCAAACTCCCCTTGATTGACGTTCCCGTATTTTAACCTCCCCCACCATTGAAACCCCGCTCAACCATTCCCTCAATCGTCGTCCATACCATCTAATTCGATAGCGTCAGGATTTTCAGTAACAACTATTGCTGGCTGCTTAATATTTCCACCTTGAGGACCTGTGCTTGCTGGTACGAATCCAACAGGAGCTCTTGCCTCGCGTTCTAATGCTGCCATTGCATCCGCAGCCTCTTCTCCATCCTCATCAGGTTTTGCTTGACTTCGAGCAAGAGCTTGAGAAGCAATGAAATTGACATCAGTATTATATTGTGCTTGAACACTTCTCTTGATACGAAGCATCTCTTTGAATGTATCTTCGTTTCCATGTTGAACCTCAAAAGATTCCCATTTCGACCAAAATGTTGGACTTGTTCGAGGATCGCAGAATTGTGATGCGTGTCCGTAAATCGCCCTTGCACGATCGATCTCGCCCAATCGTTTCTCCATATCGGCGAATTTTAAACACATATCTCTAGCATCTTTGTCTGGTAGTGCCGCAATAGCTCTTTCATAAATTGGTCGTGTCGAAGGCAAACCGAAATTGGAAGCCGACTTGGTGATATAAAAGTTGAACATATCTGCGCGATCCTCATCAGAGACAGCCCGAGTTGCTCTTTCGTAAATTCTCATCGCGTGCCTTGCTAGACCCCGCTCCTCCTCGAGATTTCCATACATAAGATACAATACTTTGGCAAACCTAGGAGGACATCCCTCGACTGCTTGCTCGAATAAATCTCGAAGACGTTCGATACCAATTTTTCTATCAACTGCCTTGGTCAAGTATAAATTCCAGAGTTCGAATGCTACCGGATAACTGAATAGATCAAGTCCTCTCTCGTAGACTTTGAAGGATTCTTCAAAATATTTGTTCTCTTCCATTAAATTGGCGTAATTGACAACAGTTTGTGGTGTTGCAATTCGAAGTTCGAATATTCGTTCGTATATCTTCTTAGTCTCTTCCAATGTGCTAACACTCTCTACCAAGTCTACATAGAAACTCCACAGCTTCCAGCTCTTGTGAACTCTTTGTTGAGGTGAAAGAGTCTCGTCGAAATAATCAACATTAGATCGCTTCGGTGCCTGGACTGCCTTTGCCATAATTTTTACAGCTTCATCGAAGTTCTCGTTTCTTAATTCCATCTCCGCCCATTCAATCCAAGTATCAGCAAGTTCGGCCACAGATTTGAAAGGTACTTTCACTGCTTTTTCGAAGATAACTCGAGCGTTACGTAAATCCCCACCCTCCTCGTAGAACTTGGCGTAATTTGACCATAACTCGTGGAACTGTCCAACGGCTTTCTTCGGCTGAATAGCAGCAATCGCGTCTGTGTATGCTTTAACCACTTCAACTTTGTTGTCCCCCCACAGAGAAATACGTTTCATCCATTCAGGTACATTGCTGGGATTTTGTCGTAGTAATACGTCGTTCAGTAAGAATGGTCGGCGATCCATAAGTTGCTCGAATCTCATCATTCGAATATCCAAATCAAAGTCTGCATTTTCATCCACAATACCCTTCTCGGATCGAACTGCAGCGGCTTCCATTAGGACTCCAGTAATCGATTCTTCGAATTCGGCATAAGAATCGAATATCAATGTGAAATCCCGAACGGTCATGACTGTAGTGATTCCCTCTTCAAATACATCTCGTGCCCGTTCAAAACTGCCCCGAGTGATCCAGTATGTTGCTAATCCAGACCATAATTTTCCTCTCTGATCCGCAAATCTTTCAATGCCACTTCGAATGATTTTCTCGACATCAATTCCGATTTCATCTCCAGTTTCAACTTCCTTGGCATGCTCCACCAGAAGATCTACCATCTCACTCCATAGTTGATAATGGCCCTTTCCATGTTTGCTCCGGAACTTTGGGTTATTGAGTATATCCATATATTTCTTGACGGCTTCCGTGTAAAGTTTCATCTCAATTAAAAGTTCAATAAAATCCTCGGCATCCTCCGGATGGATCTGCATGTAACGTCGCCATATCTTGACAGCTGTAGAACCGGACGCGGAATTCGCGAAAGGACGGTAAAGGGCCCATATTCTATTATGTTGTGTAATGGGTAAAGCTCGAAGTGCTCGATCGAAAGTTCGGCGCGTGAGGGTAACGAGGGGTTGGAGTAGCAAAAATTGAAGGTACATCTCCCAGATTTTCGGCATCTTATTCAGAAGGATCAAGGCTCTCTCGTAAAGCGCGTTGACTTTGGCATATTCGGAGGCAAAAGCAGCAGGATTTAACTTTCCCAAATGCTTCATTCGTAATGTAAGGTACTATTTTTCGTCAGCGGATATTAAAGCGGGGTTTGCGCGCATAGATGTATACCATTTTCCATAACTTGTAAGATCTGGGTAATTGTAAACAAGCTCGTTCCAAAACGAAGGCTTGCTCAAGTTTTGTGCCATGCTGAAATTTGAACTCGATGTATGCCAACCAAGGCTTCGTACTGCCCGGGTCGCGCAGGATATCCTGTTCATAGATGGTATCTTCTTCAGACTATCGATTTGATTAGCCAACGTGATTGTTCAAGGGAGACTGTAGGTATCTGAGGGCATCGACATACAATAAGATACAAATCTGGCTTTCCTCGAATCGATAAGGTTAAGGCGGATTTTATTTCGGGGACGCTGGGAGCAGCCATTATAGGGAGCAACTCTCCAGGCATTCTCTGCCTGGAAAACAGAGAATGCGATCAGTCCCGAGAGGAAGAAATATTTGGATGAGCGTCTTAAAAGACGTCGAGGGTGTTGGGTTGGTCTGATCTGGTCGTTCGACCTCTTTTTTTCTTCCGTACCAACAATCAACCGACTTTGCTGCTTAATGCTGCTCCAGGGTCATTAGCACTACGGGAGACTAAGCGACAAGTATTGGGGGAAATGTCAACCTCTTCTACCCGAGGAGAATCAGAAACAGTAAAGGAAGAGACAAAAGAGGGAAAAGATCTGGTGTCTAGCAAAAGTGCTCAAGATGTCTAATATGTACTGGCTACTCGGGCAGTGAATGATGACAGCCAATCTCTCTTCCCCTTCCTCTTCCTGACCAACGATACCATGTCTGAAGATTGAGATCTGCTACTCGAATCACGTGAACACAATTGAGATACAACAGTAGCCAGTCCAGCGTATTTTGTTTGAGAAGCGCTAAGCTCACACCCCCCAGAGCTTGGACTTGGGCAGTTGCAACCTTGGAGTGGGAGTGGGAGCTTAATCAACAACTTCTTATCAGCCTTCTCTTCCCACTCGACAACAGCCTCCTCTTTATACTTCGAGAGTCCCCATTTACGCTTGAATTCACAGGTGGATTACTTTGCCAATCGTCTAGTCAAATCGAAAAGCTGCCAAAATGTCTGGAGCCGGGGTAAGACAGAGCAACCGGTTCCAATGGACTGATACAACTTCATAACTAACATGATGTAGAATCGAGAAGCTGTCTTCCCAACACGACAGTCCTTGGGATTGATGAAATCGAAGTTGAAGGGAGCGCAAACTGGTCATGATTTATTAAAGAGAAAGAGTGAAGCTTTAACTAAGTATGTTTCCCCCCAACCCAACAAGCTCTCCGCAATACTAACTCTTGTTGCGCAGGCGTTTCCGAGGTAATTCAACTGCAATGCTACCAGTAGTCTCCCTAAGATTCCTAACCTTACTCCAGAAATCACCCGCCGAATCGATGAAGCCAAACGAAAGATGGGTCGCGTAATGCAGATAGCCGCCTTTTCTCTAGCAGAAGTAACCTATGCGGTAGGAGGAGATATTGGTTACCAAGTACAAGAATCCGCAAAATCGGCACGATTCCGTGTACGGACGAAGCAAGAGAATGTATCGGGTGTATTCCTACCGGCTTTTGAAAGCTATACAACCGAAGGCAATAATGATTTTGGCTTGACGGGCTTAGGAAAGGGTGGTCAACAGGTACAGAGATGTAGAGAGACTTATGCGAGAGCGGTAGAGACATTGGTAGAATTAGCCAGTTTACAGGTATGTTTAGGATTGGACTGACCTGAATCAGGGGAGATGACGTACGTTGAATGGGGCTAATATGATGCGATTAGACTGCTTTTGTTATTTTGGATGAGGTTATCAAGGTTGTGAACAGGAGAGGTAAGTTTGATTCTGGATCTGAAGCACATAACATGTACTAATTTGATATAGTAAACGCAATGTTAGTCTTATACTACCATACCACACTACTCCCCCGTTAATTCACACTAATCAAATAACAGTGAACATGTGATTATTCCACGCACAGAGAACACCATCAAATATATCAACTCAGAGCTCGATGAATTGGACAGAGAAGAATTCTTTCGATTGAAGAAGGTCCAAAATAAAAAGCAGAGAGACACAGCTGCTCAAGATGCCGAGATGAAGGCCAAGAAAGAAGCAGCAGCAGAGAAGGAGAAGGCCGGTGGTAGTGATAAGGAGAATTCGTCTCATACCGGAGATATTCTAGGTGACGAGGAAGATGCGGACGTCATTTTCTGATGCCTCACGAATGCCATTTTACTTGTTTTAAGTTTCACCAGTCGGGTCATCAACTCGAATAAATATCATGTAGCATTAGCGAATACTGTAATTAAGATTGTGCATTGTTTTCTCTATTTAGCTATACTCATTTGTGAAAAGCAATCTCTGAAGCATTCCATCCATTATTGCAACAACTTTCCATATAAATGGGTACGCAATCTGAAAACTCCTTGTGATACCTTCATATGGAAACCCCCCCCCTTCACAACTTACTGTCTTTGATAAGTGACCTTGATAACCTTCTGCTCGTCACCCAAAGCCATACCCGCCGTGTTTTCCTTGGCACCAATACTGCCCGTCTCAGTCTCATACTCCACGAATGCAATGCCCTTTCTTCCCGGCACCAATCTTACTTCTCTAAAGCCTTCAAAGCGTCCAAAGATACTTGTTAACATATCAACATCATATTCTTCCGGTAGATTCTGCACAAAGAGAATCTTGTTAGGAGGTAAGTATTCATCCGGTACGACGGCCGCAGCAGCAGGATTGGAAGATTTGAGTCCAGCGCCACGAGTAGCTTTGATGGGTCGTGCAGCGAGATCTGCTGGATTGGCAAGAGCAGGACCGGTCGTAGGACGGAGGGTAATTTCGGCGGCCTTTTTTCTTTCTGCATGGGGAAGAATAGATTTCGTTAGCTATGCCATTATAGTATGCATCATCCACATCCGCATTCAGTCCCATACTGTATGTATATCCACCATACAATCGCAAGGAAAGGAAAGGAAACAATCAAAGACAACACAAAAAAAAAAAAAAGAGAACTCACCCTTCTCCGCCAATCGTCTCCTCTTGTGAACCTCCAATTCCTCATGTCCCCCCTCCCTCTTCACACTAGCATCACTCCTCGTCTTCGCATACGCAATGCGCATTTCCTTTCCAAAAAGCTCAAAGCCCTGAATATCCTCAATCGCCTTCGTCGCACTCTCTACATCTTCAAAGACAATGAACGCCTGCCCCTTGGCCTTCAAATTGGTCTTTGCGACGATTTCCAAAATGGTGCCGTATTCGGAGAAGAGTTCCGTGAGGGCTTCGATGAGCGCGGCCGGCTTGATCGATTCTTCGAGATTGTTGACGTAGAGTCTAGATTTGTTAGTTTGTGGGTTGGGGAAGGAAAGGCTAGGACGTGTCGGGGTGCAATGACACGTACGTAGCGTTTGGTGGGGGTGAGCCACTGGGTGCGTTGGTGGTAGACATGGTGGTGAGGTTTTGAATTATTTGCGATGGGGATGGTGAGATGGAGAGGAGCTTCATGTTGGAGCTTAAGGTGCTTAGCTTGAATTATTACTTGGTGCCTTGCGACAGATATTCATGCCTAAGGCATGGTATCTATGTGTTCCTAGCGAGCTTCAAAGTCTACAACCACAATTGTGATTGTTGGGAAATGTTTAGGTTATTGAGTGACTAACTTATAAAGCCTGACCTAAGAAGTATGGATAGGTATACAAATATACACTGTCAAGATCATCTCCTCTGTGAAGGATCATCTCGAAGTTCGACCAGAGCACTTGGGCATTCACCATCATGCCTCCTCCTGACATATGAACGGCAACGAGAGTACTCATGGATATTGTCACCGAAAAACAACTTTTTTCCATAACAAGGAGCAAATGGTTAAAGAAGTTCAGAATTGCTTTTTATTGGTAAAATAATACTCTGTTAATAATACATGGATATAGTGATTACCTCACAATTGACCCATACCATACTACGAAACACCCCTGAGTTAAGCCATATCCATAACATACTTATTATTATTATAAGGATAAGGGGTGGAGTCCATCATGGCCAGCAATTGAGCCTACTTTTTTTGAGGAACATTTAAATCCGATCCCAAGGACAAGTCAATCGAGGTGCGTCCATCTCTCTTTGGGATACCTTTAATACCACTAACACCTTCATCATCCTCCGATTTTATGGATGATGCTGAATCCTTTGCCAGAGACGCTTCCGATCCCACAGGTGATTCCGCTCTCAAAGAAGCTTCTGATTTCAATGAGGAAGCTTTCTTCTTTGGTCCATCGTTATTCTCATCTTCCCACTTTCGTGCAATAGCTTGAACCCATCCCCAGATACTTTTCACATATACCTCATTAATGTCAGTGAAGTCGCTCATCGTAGGAGAAATCTGCCTTGTTCTTAGAAGACCAAATGTTGCCTTTTTGGTAGATTTCTTCTTGTTCTGCTTTTCCATATCTTTCCAAAAGCCAAGTAATGATCTTGCAGGGTGATTTTCTTTCAATCCCTTGGGACTCGGCGACTCGGCACGTTGCAGCCATCTTCCGAATTCCTCAGTCTTGCCCTCGTGACCAATCCATTTCAACAAGTGCTTCCATGTTATGGCTGTTGAGTTATTTACTAGATGAAACACACTTGCTTCGTGTGGGGTCGGGTGTGGTTGTAGAGGATTCCTTGAAATCTTTTTATGAAAAGCAATTTCAACCACTGCTGCAGCTGCGGTATTGACTGGAAGCCAGGAAAGTGGAATATCGAGATCAGGTAAAGAATTAAGACACTCAGGGCCTCCGGTGCTTAGCATTAGTGGCCATGCTTCCTTTTCGTTCCAGCTTCCATTGAAAGTATTGCCTGACAGTTGACCGATTCTCACAATACTAATATTTGCTCTTGTCGTTTGACATGCTGAAGAGCAGATTGCTTCAGCAACCCACTTACTCTTCGAGTAACCCAACGGACCAGCATCCAAAGGATTGCGGTTTATACTTTCTACAATTCTGAAGTCCTCCTCCTTGTCCTCCTCCTTGCCCACCTCGTCGATTTTGGTATTAGCCACGCTTGCAGTAGATGAACAGAAGACAAGATGTTTCGGTGCTTTCCCGGACAGGGAGAAGTTTATCAAGTTGCGAATTCCTTGAAACTGCTCGGTGAAATCTTTCAAGGGAATAGAGAAATTAACTTCCCAGGCTGCCTGTAGTCTTGCATCAGTATGTATCAACCATGATTGTTAACTGGGGAAAGTTACATGAATGATTGTGGTAGAATTTTGACGAAGATCTTCCAACACATCTCTTGAAAGGCCCAACTCAATTTGATCTAGTTTCACAGCTCTGCATTCGATATCTTGGGTAGCAAACTTCGAATTCTCGGGATAATGAGACTGCCACACTTCTTCTACTCTCTCACGAGCTTGTTCGTCATTTTTGGCTCGAATGAAGCAAACGATCCGAATTGTCTTATGACTTGTAGTCATATGTCGCAACAAATCGACGATGTTCATACCAAGAGTACCGGTGACTCCAGTTACAATCTACATCTCATTAGAAAATTCTTCTCAGAGGTTTTGGGTATTTCATATACACCAATGGATTATATACTTACTATGGTTTCTTTGTCAGATTTTTCACATGATTCTGTTTCGTCCTTGAACGATTTACTAAAGCGTTCAACCATGTTGTTCATCTGATCCGCTTCATCCTTCTCACTCTCAGGAATCGATCCATTCTGAGAGGCTTTGATGTATTCGGTAAGCCTAATTCATGCTGTTAGTCTCTCGATGCAGCAGATAAATTTTACCATCTTGGACCTTTAAGTATGCAATAGATACTATGTGATAAGGATATTTGACAAAATAGATGCCTGGTATCATTAATGACTGAATACTTACGCTGTGACACTACCACATTGGTAGACTAAGTTCCAAGGAAAGGATTTAGACCCGCGGAAGAATGCCTGCAGATTCATCAGCATGAAGATATTATGTTCAAGAATAAGTTTTAATCACCAAATTGATATGCGATCGAATCCGCGTCGCCTGAACAGAATCGATGTGATGAGCCCGAAAGTCCGAGTCATATTCCAGGTCAATCGGAGCGCCAATGGCTGTTTTGACAGCTTCCATTACACTTTCTAACGAGACGTCACTGTTGAATGCTGACGCATCACCATTATAAGCACTTTTGATATCGGAATCATAGTGCATGTGGGCACTTTGCCTCTTTGTGGTTCCTTTTGCTGTTTTTTCCAAAGATTCGGTGTGTGGCTTTAAGACTAACATGTCTTTGTAAATCTTCGCATGGGCTGGGGCCGTTTTGTTCACGTCCTCGACATACGGCCAGATCAAGTCTCTGAATTCATCATCGCTAAAATTACTTGCAGCGTTCTGAGACTTGATGATTATTGCTCCAGGATACATCTGTCCATTCCCAAACACAAATGCATCTTGTATATCGGGGAATCTCTTCAGTGCTTCTTCAGTGTAAATAGGATCGAATTTCTTCCCAGTCGAAAGAGTGATTTGAGCATCACCTCTACCAACATGTTTCCATGCATTCTTTATAGAAGGATGTGGCTCAAATAAATCACTTGTTGCAAAGCACCCATCCTCTCGATTTGCCTTTGGAAATTGTGGCCAGTCACTCATAACCACCAATTCAAACCTGTTAGAACCATCATTTAGTGGTTCAAACTTGAGAGATTTAACACCTTCAGGAGCTCTGAAATATTGCCACTCTTTGTCGGTTTTGTAATCTCGGTGGGTCGAGAGAAGAAATGAACACTCTGCACTACCATAACGAGAAACAAGATTGATTCCTTCAGAGATGAGCAGTTTTCCATCTTCTTCTGGCAAACTAGCACCACCCACACCCACAATGTCCATCGTACGAAGAAATTGAAGTCCTTTGGATGTCGTAGAAAGCATTTGCGCTATCGTCGGGACACAAGAGAAGTACTTTGACTTTGGAATTTGATTGGACAATCTACGCGTAAGCGATTTTGACCTGGGACGTGTTCTGAATTCATGCATTTTACATATAGATGATTCATACTTCTCTTTTATTTGCGAGAAACAATTAATGATTGTCTCCGAAGTAAGTGGGTGCTGACTATCAGGAGCAAGACAGATTGTTGATAAACTAGTCCAAGCACGCAAACAATCTGCAATGCCGCCAGTATATAAAGGTGTTGTGGTAAAGGTCAATGTTCCTCGACCATCCAAAATTGGCAGAACTCCGCATGCAACATGGTGAGTGTAGGGAACGGGCTTCGGAAGGCCAGAGGTGCCAGAGGTATGATGATTGTAAGCTGGGCTTTTGCCCGTGACCTTACACGATGGAATGTATGATGGATTTCTCTCGGCATGTGAAACTAACTCCATAGTAGATGTCCTTGAATACCCCCGCATTTGCAGTGGACTATTGCGTGATATCCTCTCGAGTTTCTGGATTTCCACATATTGTCGTCGGAGGTCAACGTCGTAAAACACAATATCAATATCGCATTGTTTGCAAAGATGCTGGACAGCTTCCGAGCTAAGTGATGGCCTATGTTGTGTCAGTATAAACGGATGACACCAGTTCCCGAATCCAATTCAACGTTTGATGGTTTAATCCTTTTACGGAATTCTGAATTTTGAACTGCTTCAAATATTGAAATTTCCATCCAGTCTGCTACAAAATACTATGCACAAAAAAAAAACAGTGCCCAAGACTGGAGACATTTGCAACTTACACCATAATCATAACTGATGCTCCCAATCGCATTAATGCCAGCCACCTGAATAGAAAAGCCGAATCACTTCTACCCATGAGACCAACGCACTTGGGGCGTCTCAAATCTCTTACGGTCATAATATCAAATGGAAAAAGCTCCTCGGAAGATGCTAATTTGTGGGACAATCTCAATGAACAATCTCGAAGTTCTTGGAAATTATAAAGATGGACTTTCCATTCAGTAGAGGCCACTTCAGTATCAGCGACATTGACTCCATTGCCATTCGAAACCCGCGCTGGAATCTTTCCCGGTGAGGTATGTCTCGTATCTTTTCTTCCATTACTAGCAGACGAAGATCCTCCATGATCATTCAATACTCGCTTGCTACCATAAGACGATCCAGAATTTGAGTCCTCTTCAGAATCCTTCCTATTGACGATTTCTTCAGGGATCGCTATAGCTAATTGGTCTCCATACTTCGCAGCGTGATGATCGAGGAGTTCATTGATTGTGTCATATTCATCGACTGGAGTTAATTTTCTACTATTGGCTTCACCCAAAGTACAGGTGAAATAATTAAGATCACCTGGAGCAATGGAAGCCATTGTAAATAGAGGTGGGATACCCAAAAATATCGATGAAGCAAAAGAGAAAGAGTTGATGTAACAGTTTAGAAATATTCGAAGAGGGATTACTCCAAGAAGCACTCATAAACAATACATTGAAAGAAGGAACCCCACGGCACTGACGGGAGTATCTAAAGGGAAGCTGCATTTCAGAAAACCTTAAAAAGATAGCTGCTCTGAGTCTGAGCCAAATCTTGATTGGCAACTTCAAGATTTTGAACTTTGACTTGTAAGCTCTTTACTTGTCATGTTTTCCAGGGGTTGGAAGTTACTAGATGCGGAATCTAGTGATAGGTCAAACAGGCCTGCTAAAGCTGCCTTTGTTTACTTAGTCCAAAATGCCATCGTCATGACTATTTACTAGTGGCAGCTGCATGGTAGGCACTAAGTGAGGGAACGTTGAAAACATAGGTTTGCCATCTTTTCTGGTGAGAATGGAGGAACTATACACCCGTTAATAGACAATTCTTCGCAATGGGTACGAATGTAGAACTGAGAACTTTGAAATCTGCTAGAGAAGCATCCCTTCATTCATTGACGAGGAATTGTGCTTTATAGTCACGTGATAGACATAACACTACGGTTCACCATAAGAACATTTACGCATTCACTCCTCGAACGCGCGAGAGCTATTTCTTCATATTTGGCTTTCTCGATCCTATATGAACTCAACTTAGGCACATACTTGTCGACACCCTCAGATAAATCTAAGCTCAGTATATTTTCAAAGAGGTACGCGACATGTTGTTCTTCATCGATGGATGGCTGGAATATCTGATGTAGAGTTTGACACTCTTGATATCTCTCCTGAGAAAGTCTGGGAAATCTATAAACTTGGCATTTTGCAGAGGTCCTGCGTATATCATGCCACTGTCTCAAACGCTCTTCGCTTGATTCGAGTTGAATCAACTTCACTTCTAAAAAGACCACCATCACCATTGCGTTTGTCGGAGTCCTCCCCTTTTTCCAGTGCACACGTGATCACGTTTTGATATTCTATTCACACGCGAGTATCGTAACCTGCGAGTGTTCGGTTGGCGTCTACGTGTAGTGATACGGTACCGAGATCCGTTGTACGAAGATAATCTACATGTTCTCTTATAATTTTCAATACAATGTTTCTAAATGTCAAGTGTATTACAGCAACAACCAAATAACCAAGCCCGTCCTTCAGATACGTCTTCTCAGTAACCATTTTCAACCAAACTGTTCTTTAAGTCCAGCCATTACAATGCCTTCCAATTATTCCACAGTTCCTCCCCAAGAGGTAACGGGAACAACTCAATTACCTTGTAAGTTTCAGAACATCCCCAAAGGTCCCTCTTCGCCAACTAACATTCACCAGTATCACGTATCAAGAAGATAATCGGGACTGACCAAGACATAAACATGTGTTCCAACAATGCCGCATTTGTTATTACTCTAGCCACCGTATGTTATTACTCTCGATTTAATATTCTTCATACAAAAGCTAAGTATACATATCAGGAAATGTTCATTCAATACA
The DNA here is from genome assembly GCF_000143535.2 of Botrytis cinerea B05.10. Lineage (NCBI taxonomy): Eukaryota > Fungi > Ascomycota > Leotiomycetes > Helotiales > Sclerotiniaceae > Botrytis > Botrytis cinerea. Next base: position 1,712,628 of record NC_037321.1, on the reverse strand, counting down.
TGGCCGAATCAGGCCACAATGTTGTCAAGTCTGAACGCAAACCTCGTCGAAACATTCAATACCGTGATCTTTGTAAGTACTTTATCTCTTTGATTGCATCATCAAGATGCTCCAATCACCACTCAACTCAATGCCCATCACCAACCCCCCATATCTTCAACAAATCCCTCTTCCACATCCCACTTATATCTAACACCCCCAGCCTCCGCCGTCTCCCACATCGACAACCTCGAGTTCCTCAGCGACATCGTCCCCAAAACGGTCCCCCTCAAACTCGTCAAAGCCAACGCCCACGTCGCGCACAACCTCGCCAAAGCCAAAGCCAACGCACCCCCCACCAACCCTCCTTTCCCCCAACCCTCCACCTCGCACGCCGGCCCTTCAGCCCCAACCCCCAACCCAAACACCTTCCCTCAATCCCCCCTCCTCGATACCGCACCCCCCCGCGTTTCCGTTTCCGGCCTACTAGAAGACTCTGCATCCGCGTCCGCCTCCCCATCCACTTCCACCCCAGCAGCTCTCAACCAAATCCAAATCCAACCTCAACCCCAACCCCAAACCCAAAACAACTCTCCCACCCAACCCCAAACCGACATCCAATCCACCCCCGCCCACCCAAACACCATCCCTAGCGGCTTCGCCCCCACCAATGGTTTCACTCCCGCCAACAAATTCAAAAAACAGCAACAGCAACAGCAACAGCAACAGCAAGAACAGCGAAGAGTCAGCACCGCCACCGAAGACGAAGATCCCAATGCGCAATTGCGGATGGAGAGTCAAGCCAACAGCGACGATCACGACGAGGAAGAAGATGAAGATGTCGAGATGAGTTAGTTAGTACATGACATGACATGACATGTCATGAAATGGGTCGTGCCTCTTTTTGGATTTTGGAATCTTCACGTGTATCTATCTGTTTTTCCGATTTATTTGTTTCTTGCGCCGAAGATGCAGTTCAGGAATCAGTCGAGATAGGAGTGGAAAGATCAAGTGGTATTGTAGACAGGACGGGGTATAGTTGGTTGATTGCGCGGGTATGAGGGTATGTATTATAGATATCACATGGCATTGTATCACATTACAAAGGCAGCGACAATAACACGAGAACCAGATAAACGATTTAAATAGAAACTTATTTGCAAAGCCGTAAAATTGCTTTCTGTAGAGAATAGAATGCTATGCTGTGCAATGCTATGCTATTCATTGCATTCCATCACATACATACATACATCAGCACCACCATCTCACCCAAAACGCCCAGCAATATGCAACCGATATGAAGTACTTTTTCTCTCTCTTCTTTCGGCATATCATGATTTGATATCATCTTATTCATATCCTCTCATATCCTCTCGTCCCAGCCGAACTGGGCCTAAAGCGCTTTAACTAGGTAGGTACGCATTTATTATAACCCCTCCCTTATAGCATATCGCACCAACATGCAATTTTATTTCCCTCCCCTCATCTCTTCACTTCTCTCACTTTATTCTTCCATTGGGTCATCGCCTTGCGCAGCCGCTGGAATCCTTCCTTCATTCAATTCCTTCTCTAATTTAATAATCTCCTGCAAACTCTTTGCATTCTTGATTAATTCCTCGACCTTCTTTCGTTCGGAATCGGTAAGCTTGACGCGGTAGGACTTGGAATTAGAGGATGTGGATGCGCCATTGGTGACGCTGGATGTATCGAATGTGTGAGATTTAATGCCCATGATCTGTGAGGGTGGATGTATTAGTAGAGCGCCATGAGGAGAAGAGAGGGCACATAAAAATGTAATCTTACCTTTGATGCAAGAGCAGATGGTTCTGCAAATGTACCGAATAACTCTCGAGCTCTTTCTCTCTCTACAGCTTTAACTTTCTTGTAATCCAGAAATCGTACATTGGGACATCGGAAGAGAATCCATTCTCTGTAATGCTATTATCCCAAATATCAATTAGCTCTCTTCGCCCCCCTCGTTCCTTTCCAAACAACATCAAATCAACCCCCTCGTTCTCCACAGCACAAAACAAAACAAAAGATAACGTACCTCCTTCCTAGTCACCGGATTCTCCATCAAAACCAAACTCGTCAATCTCGCACACCCAGCCAATCCATCCAAGTCCGCCAACTCAGCTACATTATTACTCGTCAAAACCAACGTGGTCAAGTTTGGTAATGAATTCGCCAACGTAGGTGAGATACTCGAGACGCGATTGCGAGCTAGGAGAAGCGTCCTTAGACGAGGGCTGAGTGGGAAGTTGCTGAGTAGTTGGATATCATTGTCTGTGAAATCGATTGCGTCGTGTGGCTAGTTCTTGTTAGTATGCCATCTTCTGGGTATGTGAAGCTTGTAAATGAAAGCCAAAGACAGAAGCAAAGAAACAAGACCCCCGTCTTCCTCCCACCATCCTTCCACTTCCACTCCCCCTCCCTCTTGCTTTCCCTGCCACTCTCCTCTCCCAACCCCAAACCAACAGGCAAGGCAACAAGCAAACAACCAAACCAACAGTCAATCAATCAATCAACAACAACAAGAAGAAGAAAAAAAAGCACAAAACTCACCCCCGCAACCCCCAAATTTTCCACCGCCGGAATCTTATGACCTGCAACCCACCAACCAAACCAGTATCAACTCAGCTCTTTTCAAAAGTGTAGTACAGGGAGCCCCTCCCCCATCCGTTCTTAACAGAAAATCAAAGATTTACAACGCACCTCGGAGATCTAATTCGCGTTCCTTGAGCGGATTGAGATAGGAAAGGGAGGATTGGATTAAGTCGGCCGTGAGACGCATGATTGATTGATATTTTCGAGGTTAGTTGTACAAGTCGTTTTGTTGGTGGAATACCAAGAGACGTGAGAATATATGTGGAGGTCGTAAGGTCGTGAGGTGCGTGAATGGGTCGCAAGGCTGATATCGTGATGCTCGCAAGCTAGAAATTATTTTGGCAAGCTAAGCTGTGATTTCGCGCTAACCGGTTTCAATTGTCAGCCTTTTGGAGAGTTATCCCTTTAGGTACACCCACTGGTGGTATACGCAAGTAATCATTTCCATCTAAAACATACGAGATGAATATCAATTCGGGTAAATTATAACATAATGACTTTTTAGTAGTCATCGTCTAATAGATGCAAGAGCCTATTGCTCAATCTATGTGTATCTATCATACATCTCAAAAATACAATAACCCGATTACCATCCTCATTCCCATAGCTGTGTTCACTACCGTTTCCATTCCAATAACTCCTGTCCTTCATATATTTTCATAAATCCTCCTGACTCACTGGAAGACAAAGATTACTCCTCCTCTATCAACACTAACCACCATTCCATAGGGACTCTCTAACAACGCCACGTCCAAAATTGAATCCAAATGCGCCCTCAATAATTGATGCCCTTGTAATGAAATAATCGTACTCCTTGGCGCCTTTCCATTTCCTCTACTGCTTGCTTCAGGTCTACCTCCATCATTGCCTTTATCTCTTGTCCCAGCATTGGGAGCCGTTGGAGCCTGTCTAGGTACTCGCTCGTGGTTCAATGTAAGTATTGGTGTGGGATGTGAGGAAGTGTATGATGGTTTGAGCTCATCAGTCTCAAGACCACTCAAAACCATTGAACTTTCTACGCGTGATAAATCCCAGAATCGAATCTTACGGTCTGAACCACCAGTAATAACAAAACCATATTTGCCATCACGATTGTCATCATTAGCATCAGTGCCAGCAATCATAGCACGAATTCCGTAATTTGGGACACTGGCTGTTGGTTCGAGGGCCCCTGCAAAACGACCGAGCATACCTTCTGGGCGGTCTTCATCAACGGGCCAAGGTTCATAATTCTTTGGCGCCTCTCGACTTGATCCAGATCGATACACTTCTCGGCATTGTGTCTTTTCAACATCCCAGACAGTAATTTCTCCTTGTCCACTACCACCAGCAACACACACCCATCTACCTCGACCTCTAGTAGGGTGGATTCGAATTCTGTAAATAGATGTGGATCCCGGTACACCCCAAGCCTTCAAACGGACCTTGAAACGTAAATCCCATAGATCCAAGATGCCATGTGAAGTTCCTAGCAATAACCAATTACGTTTCTTATCGACACAGAAACATGTTGGAGTGCCATGGTGAACAGGGTTTTCGAGAACATAGAGAATTGTCATGGCTCTTAGATCAATAGCCAATACTCTTGAACGATTCGTAGCGATAAGTAAAATCGAATTCGTCTCCAATTTAAAGTGTTCTGCCCATATAGCGAATTCGTCTTTCGGTAGTTTATATTCACGCAAGAGGCGAAGTTTACTATATCTTCCTACACCGCCGCTTTGGACGAAATCAACCTTGACTACGTTGATGCTGCCGTCACTTCCACAGCTCACAAACGAATGCGTATGTTCCACAAAGCATAAAGCAGTAACCTTGGCACCATCTGCATGTTTGTGCGTTTGTCTGGATCGATGAGCGATATTTCGTTCAAGTCTACCAGTATCCCAAACTTTTACACAGCCATCATCTCCACCTGTGAGGAAAAATACATGATCCGGAGCAACAGCAATATGATGTATTGGTCCGATATGCTCAGCAAAAGTAGCCACAAGACTACCCTCGGGTCTCCATGGTTTATCACCGGCTTGATTACTATTCTTATTAATAGCTCGGCGTCGACTCGAAGGAGCAATCATAGGTCCGAATTCGGCAATGTCATTGGGGTAATTATCCACATACATTGCGTCCAGCATTTTGAGTATGTTTGGATCATTGCCTGAATAGGTATGAGCGGCTCTGAATCGTATTTCGTTGTTCGTAGAGGCATTTTGATCTTTTGCCAAATTAATTGACAAAGATTGAGGAGGAGGTTGTGAGAAGGGTCCCTCAACCTTGCCGAAAGCATTTGTTGAGGTAGTACTTGTCTCGGGAACGCTTTTCCCTGACTCCTTACGATTCATCAGAGTCATAGCAGAAGACTTATGACGAATACCACGAATAGTGTCCCCTGATTCAATAGAAGTAGCGCCTAGTAGTGACGCTGTTCCATCGTCGCTCACCTGACCCGATGTATCTGAACTTCCAGGACGGACTAGAGATCCTTTTCGTGGTGTCATAGATGACCTTGGAGTCGAGGTATCCGTAGGAGATAAGAATGCCGGGGATAAAGTTGGAGAGTGTGGCTCTAATCCATTAGTAGTAATTGGCAAGCCAGCTTTCGATTTATGCCTATTCATCGCAGAGAGTTTTCTTCTAGCGATTGAATCATCGATAGTCATGGAAGCATCAAGTAAAGCATCGGCGATAGAGTGTTGCTCTCCATTGATCTCTGAGCCATTGTTTATTTTGCGAGGTGGTTCTTCTGTAATCTGTTCATCAAACATCACTGTTTGTGGTGTAATGTTGAAACTTCGGAGATTGATGACATTGTTGAGATAGGTTGGATGTGTTGGAACTTCTCTGACTTTAGAAGGTGCAAGACGCCATATATACTCTCTCAGAGCGATCAACTTTGCTTCATCTTCGTGACCCATTCCTATGTTTCGAAGTTTTGCCAGCCATTGTTCATCTTCTTCATTTTTTGGTATTCTGGATAAAGTATGATGACCAGACTCTTTAGATGTGACTGTGGGCACAAAACTGCTTGAATTAAAAGAGAAAGTTCGTAACTGATTCACAGGTTTCCAAAATATTCCTCTATCCACTTTGTTAGCCCAATTGATAGACATATCAAGGACTGCCCTCGATAGTGGCTTCTTCAAAGCATCAAGTAATGTGATCTCCGAGTAATCATTGACCCCTGTCTTGAGATACGGACGGACGAGTGGTAAGATGATGCATAAAATATCAGCACTGGACAGAAAAATGGTTGCCGATGAAATAAAATTCACTGCTGCCTCTCTTATCCAAATGTTAGGATGCATTGTGAAGCGACTGACCACATCTACCATTTCCCAAATCTTGGATCGTTGGAACAAACCCAACTGTGCCATGTCAGCAAATGAGTGAAGAACACTCCTTACTACAAAATCTTCAGAATCTGTCAGAGCTTGAACCATTAACGGCAGTATGAATTCTTCAAGGCTGATACCGCCTAAGAAAGTTGCGACCCCAACAATGGTCTCGAAGAAAGCACACTTCAACATCCAATTTCGGTCGTTCAAGTAAGTATTTAGGTGACTCAAAATAATGTCATTCGAGTCTGCTGTGCCGAAAAACATACATAGCTCCGGCACAGATCCTAGAAAAGCTCTCTTGACAGCAGTGTCGCTATCCGTAATCAAAGCCTTTGTATGTCCTTCAAAGACTTCAATAAGCTCATCTCGAGCTGTGTCAAACAACCCTTGAAATGGAGAATCCTTGCTATTAGCATCGTCGGCATCTGGATCCGTAGGGGGCAGTGAACCATCTGACCTCAAAGTTGCAACCATATCCAGAAACTTAGAGGCAGAAGTAGCAAGGCTTCCTATACAGGCTGCATAGGTCGCCCTTACTAAAGGTCCTGGTTCTGTAGGTGAACCTGGAAGAAATATTTGCATTCGTGGCAAGATGTATTCTGGAAATACGTGTGCATTTATAGGTGAGACCACTGTAACAAGAGCCAAAAGTTGGGTTATCGTTCGAATGGCTGTTACTTTCACAAGCTCTGATTTATCCGTAAGTAAAGTCATAATGTATGGTAGAACCCGGTCGAGTTTTGCTTCATCAGTCAATCTTTCGGCAAAAGCTAGTAATATATCGCAAGCTCGAACTTTTGCGGTGGCTCTCGCAGTATTTCGCATTGAAGATACAACTAATGTTAGAAAAATCAAAGTCCCATCATCTATAGGTCGTCTACCAAGAGCCGAAGCAAAATGCTCATTGTTCGGTATATTGAGATGTACAGGAATTGGTTGTAAGCCTGTTCCCGTAGATATACTCTTGGAAGCTGGTGTTGGTTTTTCATTCTCATAGCCTAAGAAGTAAGAAATCTTATCAAAGTCGTAGTAGATACGATCAATACGTTCATCGGCCTCACCAAGATTTGTCGATGACCCAGATATTGGCGCTCTTCCTGATGATGGATCGGTAATCAAACCCATGTATTGATGTAAAAAACTGTAAAAGTAATCTGGAAAAACCTTCTTCCTCCAAAATTGCAAATATTCTTCTGCTGAGTATCTAGATTCAGGACTCAATTGTATCATATGCGAGACCATGTCTCGCACATCTTTATCTGTTATTCGATTGAGCAACGAGGTAACTGGATCGTACTCTCCTCTGCGATATTGATATAACTGACTCAATGTGAAAATAGGAGCTTCTGTAAAAAGTTCTGCTATCACACAACCGACACTAAAGACATCCATAGCCCAAGTTATCGGCGCTTTGGGATCTGGCGTTTCTCCAGTCGCCAAAAACCTTTCCGGGGCTAGATAGCACGTTCTTCGTCCGGCAGTATCGAAATAATAGGAGAAATCTGCAGGATTATCTTCCGGTAAATTTGTTGGCTTGAAGGAAGAAGAGAAATCAGACAGATACAACCAATTCCATGAGGTCACTAATGTATTCTCCGTCTTTATATCTCCATGGAACACATCTCTCGCATGACAGTCACGAATGGCGCACAAAAGCTGAAATGCAAGCCATTTCTTCTCGACATCTTCTAGAAAAGGTCTTGTACTCATGCGATCGTATAAGGAGCTATATAAATATTGTCGGACAAGATAACCATTCGTCTCGGTCTCGACGATACGTTGATAGGGGAGTGCATTTGGGACATCAGCCAGGGCTTTTCGTTCTCCTGTGCAAATAAATTAGATCCCATCCAAAGAAATCCATGTACGCAACTTACGGACTATCTTCTTCCTATACTTCTTGAGATCCATGGCATAAGGCTTGACGACAACCTTGACAAGTACAACTCCATCTTGGCTACGAGCGCGAATGCTTTTCATAAATCGGGCAGTTCCCATAGACTTTTCGTAAACCAAATCCGAGAGTTCTGGCACATCAATACCTGCAGAGCCCGCCGAGAGCGTCGTGAGGGAGAAACCTTGACCCATGGTTGTAATGAGCAGACGTTCATCCGCCTGAAGTCATGGATATTGCTCTTCTTGTTTGTTGAAACAATAAAGTCAAGCTCCCAGAAGCTGTAGAACGACAACAATACTAGATACGGCAGTGAATCATATCCACCGAATAATTGCAGAATCGTTGTAGTTGGCGCAAAGCATTTATGGTTGTCGATTTCATTATGATGGATGGTTCTACGGATGGAGGTCATTACTAAGCGATAGGGCGGTCATTATCTGATATGTGCCTAGCCTAAGTGGATACGTCCCTAGGATTTGGTGTTTCGTACAATTCAACATTTGATGAGAATGATCAAACCGTCATGATGCGTTCATATCGATATCAAGTGTATCTATCGTTCGATATCCCAAGAGAATATTCCTTCATTTTTGAAAGAAGGAATTCTCACGACAAACCAGAGAACGACTTTTACTGCAGTCCGAAGTCTCCTTTGCATATTACTGTTTCACTCTACTGCACAGGGTAAAAATCATCAGATGAAGTGATAAAAGGTCATTGATTATAGTATCATGTCTCGTCGCCAATAATGGCATTTAAAAGTACAGTGAGTTTCCCGACTCATTTCAAACTCCAACGATAGGGTCTTCAGACAGCCTATCATCCCATGAATATACTGGTGGGTATAGATTCATTTTCTTGCTTGTCACACATCCATTTGGTATGCGTTCCATTTAAGCCTTTCCCTTCCTCTTCAACTCAGCCTCCTCTTCCTCTCTCAACTGTTGGTCGATTGTGGCACCTCTGCTTGGGTCATTGCCGTGCATCTTGGCCTAGTAGCACGAACGTTAGTATCATCTTTGGAAGAATGGGCATCGATATGTGCAAACCAAATCCAACAAAGAATGGAGGATCGAGTAAGGTATTGCGGTGCAACGATAGGTATGGGTGAAGAGGCAATAAACTTACTGGGAGGGTAGCATCTTGCTTTGCGGCTTTGTCCTCCTTGCTCATCTCCTCGGGTTCATGCTCACGTTGCTCCTCACGAGCCAACTTGTTTGCGATGGATCTCTCATCCTCTGTTTGATTGTTAGCTCATGATACGTCAAACTTCAAGCGTCGGACAAATCTTACTGGAGTCGAGGGCTTGATGGCTGTTCTCCTTTCCCTCGTGGAATCGCTCGTGGTTCTCGTGGAGTTGTTGATCGACGTTTGAGCTCATTTTGGCTGATTTATATGATTTTGACGCGAATTGAGAGAAGATTGATGTAGATAGTGTGAAGGATTGTATGATTGATTGATGTGAAAGTTGTAGAATATGAAGAATGAAAAGTCGATGAGGGGCATCAAGTCGACTATAAAATAGGTAGGTAGGTGTTGGATTGCTCGAGCAATACGTCATCATGAAAGCTTTTTCCAGACACCAACTAGATTGCCTTGCCTTGCTATCAAAACACCACCATCCCAATGATAATACATCATACCACAAAACAGACGTCACTTAACATCCATATCTTCCTAGTATGTAAGGTACCCGCTGTTTTTCCAGAGAAAGAACCAGGAAAGCGATCGTAGCAACTCTAAGGAATCGCAATACTCTGAAAAGCATTGGAACTCCTCTCCACTTACCATGTTGAGATATGCGATTGATTGGCCTTTCATCTACCCCTCTATCGACGATCAATCGTAGGGCAGGAAGCTTCGAGAACGCGTTGTGTACTCTGTATAATCTCTTAACGATTCACCGAGAAAGTTTCTTTTCACAATGTATCATAATGACGAAGGATAGGGGTTCGTTGATATCATTCCTGTCTTTTCTGGCAACGGTGAACAGCCCTCAGAGAAGTCTCGTCGCCAGCCACATCGACTACACCTAGGTTACCAACCACATCGCGCTTTGCCGTCTCCCCAATTGCAAAGGGTTAGAGGTGTGACGACGAAGGAAGCTGGATATTCTAGAAAGGGAGAAGAGGATAACTTCATCAATAGACCCGCTGCAGGCTGCATCCAAACCAATCCCAACTTTCACAGGAGCCCAGCCGGGCCAGCTCAAGTTTAAGCTTACGAATTTATTTTCCGGGCGATCAAACCAGCAAGAATCGAAACTATCGGGTCTCATTTCCGAGAACCTAAAGCAAAGCAACACAGCCATCAAGGATTATGAGACCGACAGATTTTACAACAATTATTTGGAAAACATCGGCGAAGATACAAGCAAGGGCGACAACTACTCCTTTGGGAGCGATGTAGATCAATGCATTAACTAATGGTGTATGCACTCAATGAGAGTTTTGGATCAGAGACGATGTTTTGCATGAGTGCCACATCACAATGTCAAAAGTCTCTGACATGACATGGCATGGCATGGCATACCAACTATAAATCTGATGAACGACAACTCAATAGATCGATCGTTCATCCCTAGAACGGTTTCCACAGATAAGATGGTAAGAAACATTTGATGGGGGTTGTCTTGTTTTACACGACCTTCGATCTCAATCTGCAGACCAGTCCATCGTTTCCATGCGGAGTTCAAGCAGCGAAATGAATCACCCCAAAGACAGGTTTCTGTGGCACTCAATAGCATATATGTAATTACCTCCCAGTCCTCTTGTGCCATGAGCGAGAGAGAAACGACGACGCTGCAATGCTTCACCATTTGACGATACAAGTAAATGATTGGACAGTACGAAAGCATTAACGTCCTCCGTAACTACTGGGTAATGAATAATCAGACCTCGTACCCTCCAGCGTAACCGCCATTTTATGGAAAGTTGCATCTTTCTCATTTCCCAGCCTCTTCGCCCTGATAAAACGGAGTCTTGCTAGCCATCCATTTCGACTGTGGGAAGTCTGCATTGAATAGCGGCATCTTGATAGACTTAACAGAACAAGCATCTCTCTCACTATTGAAACGAACTAGGACTAGATGGACATGGCAGGAACGTTCGGATAATTTCTATTCTGGATGTCTGTTCGCCGTGCGTTGCCAGTCAGCCAGCGTTAGAGATGTACCTGTTGAATAGCTAGCTCGTGATGATATGCTTGGTAGTGTGACAGAGAACGTGGCTATCAAATGGCGAGAGTTGGAGAAACAATCATCAAACATCCATGGTCCATGGTCCATGGTCAATCATCAATCATCAATCGCCCATCTACCGATCGTATGTATAGCTAGCTAGCGAGAACACTTGGGTGGCTGAGGGTCGCTCGGTCGCTCGGGTAGAGGGTGAGTAGTGAGTAGTGAGTAGTCAGTAGTGAGAACGGGTATTGTGTTGGCGATGAAAGTTAGCGGGGATCAACGGGACGAAAGGGAAACAAGCGTATGAAACCTTTCCTTCTACGCGTGCGTGGTTGAGCATCCGACGAACTTCACCGATACATGCTTTCTTTTTTCTTGCTGACTATGACTAACTACCCTGGATCAACCAGTCAATATCAACACCACACGGTTTGACCATACCATGCATCTCTCCTGAGCCCGCGATCTCTTCATTGTGACAACTCAGAAAGGGCCAGCCGTCAAATACCGGCCACAGGTCGACAGATGCGCAAGCTCTCCCCAAAGAAACACCCAGACTTGCAGGTAGGTACATGGCATGGCATGGCATGGCATGGCATCGCATCGCAGCTTTCTATCATTATCACATTAGGTATTGGTATGGTGTTGGTATTGGTAAGATATTGGCATTGGTATGATATTGGCATGATATATTGGCCTTGTATTTATTTACTCTATTGTACCAGAGACCCAAACCCAATTCTTCGGAATCCTTCGTCCAATGAATCTCTCCTCTGCATTCTCTTCCCTCCAAAGGTCGATTGTGCCATCTCACTCACCTCATTTTAAATTCTGTCTACCGCGCATGCTCCCTGTCTGCTACAAGGGGTGCTGTGCGCAGAGTGGTAGGTACAGAGCAGTGATTCTTATCTACTTTTCCCACTTGGGCTTTTTGAGCGCAGACCTTTCGAACCTTTTTTAGACATTCTTCCGGCCAACACGCCAAACCAAAGGACCAAAAGACCAAAGGACCAAAAGACCAAAAGACCAAAAGACCAAAAGACCAAAACCTTCCTTTCGTTCAATCGTCTACCTAGTATGTGCTTGAGTTTCAGGCCCCTTCCGCTCTTTCCCTCTGGCCCTTTTCTTTCCTCAGGTAGAGAACATCCAAAACCTTAATATTCCTCGACAAAGGTCTCGCACTCTCAAAACAAGAGGCGGTCACTAAAGGAAAGAAGAGGTTGATCCAAGTTCAACCATCTTTTGGTCCTTGGGTCCTTGGGTCCTGCTTCTTCCTCTCCCTCTCCCTCTTCCTCTTCTTCTCCCTCGATTGCATTGCAGTGAATATTGTTCATTCATTCAACCCATTTTGTTCATACCATACCTTGCCCAGCTCCAATCGTTACCGAATAAACAGAATCATTCTCTTGAATTTTCAATTCGTTTTTGGAAGAACTTCTTTTTTCTTTTCTTTTCTACAAAATCTGTTAATTCAACGATCGCCTCTTTGGATATTGGGTGGCACTTTTTGTTTTTATCGAGCTGAGGCTGTATGAAAGAGTCGACTCTAGGAATAGGAATACCGCGAAGGATATAATACCATACGGGTTCGCATGCTTGTACATGAGCGAGGACGATTACAACAAGAAATTATGAACCAGCAAAGCTCGGGAAACGATTCCGATTACACCTCCGTCACGACTTACCTTTCGAAATCAAACAGTGCGAATCGGCGTTGCGACGATAGCATAGCATACGAACCATTGAAACTATCCCCATCTCAGACCATGGCGAAAGTATCATCGAAAGACGGGCGAGGACTCAACAACGGGAGCAAACGAAAACAAAGGTGGACTGGATCTCTTACCAAGGCAACCGTGATATCAATTCTCGCAAGTGTACCTGTTGCAATTGCAGATTGTATTTCTCTTTCAGGTTCTACTCAATGTTCTGCATTTACTTCGGCTTCAATTGATACAAACCTGACCGGACTTTTGTATGTTTTGACCTCGCCCTACCAACGAGCGTTTATCGACCAACACTGACTATGTGCCCTTTAGCCCATTCTTGTCATATGTTTCCGATCGCGCCACTTTCGATACTCAATTAAGTGCATACGTTCAAACAAGCTATGTGCAGTCCAAGTATGCATCCCTATTATTCTTTACATATGCCGACGCTTGTCTAACACGATCATGCAGGTACCAGCAACTTCTCGGATGCGGAAATATAAATCTTACAAATACGTCAAACCTTTACGCTCGATATACCACCACAGTTATATGTAATTCTATAATACAGAATTCCAAATCATCATGCAGTTTGTCGGATACCCAAGCACCGCCAGTTTGTGCAGATTCTTGCGTGAGTTTTTACCCTTCAATTTTTGTATGACTTGAAGTTGATAGATAAAAAAAAAATAGGCCCAATTTGCAGAGAGCGAATCGATAATTATTGCTGATAGTCAACTTTGCTCAAGTCCCGGAAGCAATGCTATTTCTCAAATTCGTGCCGACTTTACAAATTGCGCATTACCATCAGATTCATTAACTGGATCTTGTGTAGAAGGTGCCACTAACGAACCAGACAATTGCGGATATGGCAATAGCACATTCGGATTGTGTCAGTACTGTGGTACTGGTGGACAAAACAGTACAGATACTTGCTGTTATAATTCAGGAGCAGAATCACGTTGTGCTGGTGTAGTATTACCTACGATTACAGGGTTCATCACCTTCTCCACAAGTACCGCCTCTTCAAGCTCAGGAACAACGACTCCACCATCATCTTCCACCGGTGCCGCCGCCGCCTCCTCGACATCGAATAAGGGTCTTTCTAGTGGTGCTATTGCAGGCATCGTTATTGGATCTTTACTTGGTTTGGCTGCACTTGTTGGCTTGATCGTTTTCATGTGCTTGCGTAAACGACGTGGAAGTCAGCATGGAAGTATCCTAAACCAACCGACACCTGCCAGAAATAACGGAATGGCATACAATCCCGTACATTCTAATACTACCCCTGAAGGATACGAAGTACTTCCTGGAGGACGAATCGCCCGAATGTCGGCACTTGAAGGTCATTCTCATTCTGGACATTCTTCTTCCCCACGCGACAGACATGGAGCAATTGGTGGTGCTGTATTGGGAGGTGCGGCTGGCTATGCTGCCGGACGAAGACATGATCGTGAATCTTCTTCAAGTGATTTTGGCGATAGTCCAAGATCAGGTATGCAAGGTGGAATTCTACGACCACCTCCAAATAGACGAACCGGTTCTCTTTCCAGTGGCTCAGCTCTTGGACTTGATGACCCTCAAACTCCCGGTACTGGTAGTATGTCATCACCACGAGGCGTGTCTAGTAACCAATCCGAGCAACTACCATTCTTCAAGGATTACTATTCACAAGATGAAATTCACCCTGGCGACAAAGTTGCAACTTTATGGGCCTATCAACCACGTGCCGGAGATGAATTTTCATTGGAACGTGGCGATATGCTTAAGGTTGTTGGTATTTGGGATGATGGATGGGCTACTGGAGTCATGATAAATGAGCGAGCTGATGAATGGGACGAAAAACATAAAGCGCAACGCGATAGTGGTGTCTCGAATACATCTGGGCGAAGAAACGATTCTCCAAACGTTAGTGGCGAGATCAAAGCCTTCCCATTAGTTTGTGTTTGTCTTCCAGACCATTGGAGGAGGACAATCGACGGTGATGGATCGACGGATTCTGGGGGTCCACCAGGCCTATGATAACGGCATTTTTTTTTTTTACATTTTTTTTTCTTAATCAATAATTTCACGGCTTCACGATCATCGTATTTCATTCAGTACAGGCGTTAAGGACTTTAAGATTCTCTTCACATGCACGTCACCCGATCTTATATTCACCCGCAACCCGATACCTCATTTACATTCGAACTACATTTCACGCCCCTTTACGTTATAGATTTTACTAACGGCACCACACCACAAATTGCCGTTCTTGAGCTTATGTGTTCATGGATTGGAATTAATTTTTTAAATGATAGCGTCAATTTTTTGCTGCTTGATTATGGAAGAACGTTGTTAGATTATTGATACTACTACCATTTTCTTTCTTATTACATATACCCAAAGTCGTTTATACTGCTATTCGGATGGAGACAAAACTGGGAGGATGGAGGCATTTTCTGATTTGCGTAATAGTGACTATTGAAGAAGATTCATTTATTGGGGATGAAGCAGGCTTTTCAATAGGGGACTAGAGGGATTAAGATTGAATGATTATCTATATGGACTGTTAGGTTCATTTCATAGATAATCAAATAAAAAGAAGGTTAATAAATTACGAATCTTATGAATGAAGTTTTCAATGAGTTGAATGTTGTGAATTGCCCATACATAAACCCGTATTGTCTCCTGAAAACCGAGAGAATCAACCGAATGATGCCCCCGAATGATGCCCCGCTACTAGCGTCCTTATTTCCCCAAATTTTATAATTCTGCCAAAGCGGTCGACCATCAGACTTCGACTTCGATTTTAAAGACTTTCACAAATCAAACTTTACTTTGAGAAGACGTCACATACACATTTCTACATATACACGATATCAAAATGGTTAAGAAAAGAGTTCGCGATCCGGAAGAACTTCCTGATGCGCCTGTTCACAGTGCAGGAGAGGACAATGATAATGATAGTGGAAGTGATGTAAGTTTTGGGTTTCATTTGAGTGGGTGGATGGTTTTGGGGGATGATCTGGAGGAATGATTTGGAGGATGGATTAGAGGATATATTAGAGGCATGGACAGATGGGAAGATATCTGGGATTGGCCATCTGAATTCCATTATGCGGATCCTTTATCTCTGCACTCGCTCCATTCTTTCGCGCAGTCAACCATACCTGGACATAACTAACTCAGGCAAAATCATCAGGGCGAGGATATCCTCAACGTCGATTTCGAATGGTTCAATTTCCGGGAGATCGATTTCCACGGCGTCAAAAGCTTGATTCGCCAATTGTTCGATGTGGATAGTCAGCTGTTGGATCTGAGCGGGTTGGCAGACGAGGTCGTCAAACAGGATACCATTGGGAGCACGGTGAAGGTGGATGGGGAGGGCACGGATGCGTATGCGTTTATGACGGTGTTGAATGTGCATCGGGGGAATCGGGAGGGGGGAGAGGTGAGCGAGGCGGTTCGCGGGCTGAGGGCTTATTTGGTTGGTCAGATGGTGGAGGGGGGGAAGATTCAGCAGGTTGTGGGCGGAGGCGGCAAGCTGGGCGGGGATGTCGGCGTCGTGTTGGCGGAGAGACTGATTAATGTTCCGTCCGAGGTGGCGCCGCCGATGTATGGCATGTTGGTGGATGAGATTGAGGCGGCGGTCGAGGACAAGGAACCGTATGAGTTTGCGTATTATCTGGTTGTGTCGAGGGGGTATCGAGAGGTGGAGTCGAGGTTGGATCGGGAGGAGCAGGGCCCGAAAAGCAAGAAGAGTAAGGGGAAGGGAAAGTCGAGTGGAGAGGTGTTTTACTTTCATCCCGAGGATGAGGTGTTGAAGAGGTTTAGCTGCGCGTACGAGGAGTTTGAGTATAAGAAGGATGAGGGCGAGGGTATGGCGGATAGTAAGAGGGCGTTTCAGGAAATGGGCATTAGAGCGGTGGGAGAATTGATCTTGATTGAGAAGGCGAAGTGGGAGGAATGCGTTAAAGCGTTGGGGGAGTATCTGGGTGCGCCTAATTAAGAGGTGTTGAAAGAAATGAACGAAGTGGAAGAAAGAAATAAAATTCAATATTAATATCACATGTATGACTTGGGAAGCTTTTTGTCTATTTCTTTTGATTTTTCATTTCCTATTTACTTTCTCCTTTTTTTTGATATTCGCTTGGGTATACGCATGTTTGTTTTTACAACGTTCTCTGCCCCAGTTGGTATTCTCTCATTCCTGATCTCCTCTCCCGTACTCCTATGAATCTGATTCATTCCTCGTGAAGGAAAAGCAAGAAACTCTTCAATGCTCTAGTTGCGGACAAGAACATGATCCCAACGATCAATGTCAATACATCCTCCCTCTCCTTGTATCTTCTATATAGTAGTACAACACGCCCCTCACCATCTACTCCTTATTATCCAATCTCTGCATCAAATACTCCACTTCCACCACCTTCGTCAACGGAATCACAAAATCCCTATACAAGCCCTCCACCGCCTCGACATTAATTTTCCCCTGCGGTTCCTCGCCCTTCGCATTCCCATTACTCAAA
The DNA here is from genome assembly GCF_000143535.2 of Botrytis cinerea B05.10. Taxonomy (NCBI): domain Eukaryota; kingdom Fungi; phylum Ascomycota; class Leotiomycetes; order Helotiales; family Sclerotiniaceae; genus Botrytis; species Botrytis cinerea. The sequence goes on along the minus strand of NC_037321.1, from coordinate 1,695,406 downwards.
CTGGGATCCGTGCCATACGTACGCGCCTTCAATCTCAGTCTTTCCAAAACCTGCAATTCCACCTTCTCGTTCGTGATTGCGCGGCCCAGGCCCTCGCGATCGCCCGCGAGGATCATTTGAGTAAAGGCGGCCTCCTCGGCGCGGAATTTCGACTCGGCTACAAATTTGCCAAAGTGGATGCGTCGCGAGAGCGCTTGCAGACAGTTGATGTCGCAGGTTGCGGCGGAGCCGTAGTTTTCCTCGCGTTCGCCGCGGTCGGAGCGTCCGGTTTGCAGGCAGGCTTGCGGCAGGAAGGTGCTGATGTAGTGGTCTTTGATCTGGGCGTTGACGTTGACGGTGTTGGGGTGGAGGATGGTGGGGTAGTGGAGCGGTTGGAGGATGGGGGTTTTGAGAGCGTCTGGGAAGAAGGGATATTCGTCAGGGGATTGGAAGCGTCGGATTAGAGAGTCGAGGGTTTCGCGCGAGTGGAGGAGCCAGTCGAGGAAACTGAGCGTGGTGTTTGGGAGGGGGAGCGCGGATGGGATGTAGATGGTGGGGTTGAGGGGGAATTGGACTCGTTCGATTAGGTGGAAGGTTATGGTGTCTTCGAGACGGCTGGGAGGGGGGAGGTTAGTTTGGGGATTTGGAATTTGGAGGGTGGAGAGGGAGAGGGAGGGGAAGGATGGGGGGGGAGAATGAGGAAGAATACATACATGAGTTGAAAACGGATATTAGCCAAATCGAGAGCTTTAGAAGCATCTGAAAGATCGATTGCTGCATCCATGATAAAATTGCCAAGTATCATGTACCAATTGAAGATATTGAATTTGAATTGGGTTCGAGAAGGGGGGGTAGAGGTTTTGAAGTGTGTATGGAGAAATCAAAGAATTTTGACGAAAAGATTCGAATGATGTTTGGTGAGGATGAGGTTCCAATCGCAACTTTATGTATCGAGAGCGGTGGGTGAGATGGGTGAGATGGGTAGGAAAGAAGGAAAGAAGGAAAGAAGGAAAGAAGGTAAGAAATAGAGTTTGCGGTCTGGTCTGTCTTTGCTTGGATGTCTGGTATTGGATTTCTGGTCTGTATGGGATTTCTCCTCGGATCCGGAGATGTAGCGAGTGAGTGAGGGTGAGGGTGAGGGTGAGAATGAGGGTGAGAATGAGATTATAGCTTGCTGTGTGTGTATGTATATATGTTCTACCGGTGAGCAATGATCTGCCAAGTACCTACTACGTACGTCGTTCTATCATGAAGCTTTTATTCTGGATTGTATGGATGAATGGGAACACAGCCATAATCCACCACGTACCATCCCACCACCACACCCACCATAGTAATGAGTGTGAACGAATGGTGGGGGTAAAGAATGTTCCGGAGAAAAGGCCAAGCATGGCTCTTCTGTTGTGCTTTGCACGCTCTGGATGTTATTCTGCTGTGCGTGTATTGTGTGCTCTGTTGCTCGTGTGCTCTTTTACATACACGGACGGGTATGGATGTATACTACGATGCATCATTGTGCTGGGACGAAGTGCTTGTAAACCTACCGACCGACCTCAATTATACGTGCTAGGTGTATATATATATATATATATAAGCAGGTGTATAGCTTCTCATATATTAAACGGACCCGAGCTTGAATATCTCTCTACAGATATTATGTATGCACAAGGCTAAAGGTAGCTTCTTCAATCATCCTGCCTTTTATCCTGCCCAGACTTTTATGAGACATATCTACCTCTTCCCATCTTTCCCACCTATCAATTCCATCCCACCAGTCTCACTAACCCAGTCAATTACCAAACTACCTCGATTCCATTCATCATACCCGTCTCAAGCCGGTATCGTATCGTGTCGTATCGTATCGTACCGCACCGCACCGCACCGTATCGTATCTTGCAAAAGATCTGGACAGAATGAACAAATTAAAAAACTTTTAACATTCTTTCCCAAAACCATCTTAATTGTGCCAACACACACATCCCACGGGAGCCAACCAGATACCGCTCTGCAATTGTCCCGCATTGAATTATCAATCGTGATCGGAAACCTGCCATATTGTTGAAAAAAGACAATTGTATGGCTGGCTCCAGTAGCCGCAATGCCTCTTCATACGGGGCAGAAGAGGACGAAGATGGAGCTTTGATATCGGTATGTTTATGCTGTGTTTTCTCTTAGCTCGACTACGTTGTTTCTTATCTGCATATTCTATTCACGTCTTTTATTTTTTTTTATTCATGTTCCCATTAATTTGTGCTTGCTAATGGGTATCTATCTCGATCAGACCCGAGGGTTAGAAGCTTTTGGTCGAAAAGTTACCACGACCGCTGGCCATTTAATAGGTCCCATCGATCCCACCTCGAGCACCCATTACCAAAATGCCATGAGCGATTTACACAAACAACTTCGCAGGCCCAATCTTCAACGCAGCGTCTTCTCCTTTGCGAAAACTACCCCGACCGATTTGGTGCGCTCGAAGCTGTCGACCTCGGAAATTCAATATCGGGCCTTGACTTTCTTGCCAGATGAGCTGTTGAGGAATATCCCCGACAATGAAAATAGCTATTCCTTGTTCCAGGGTTTTCAAGCAACGCTGCCGGAAACGAGCGAGGAGAAGGGGAAGAAGCACAAGAGGAGAATTTCGAGGGGTAGGAAACTTATCGATAATGCTAGTGAGGGGGGTTCGGAGGGGGATGGCCCACCCAGTCTTGCGAAGTTGAAAAAAGAAAAGGCTGCTCTGAATCATCGATTGGAGATGATGGGGATCAGGAAGAATATGGCGAGTAGTGAGATTCATGGGATTGATAATAAAATCGCAAATCTCAATTCGATGAGGCGAATCGTTTTGGATAGGTTGGCGGGATTGGAACAGGAAGAGTCAATGTTGGAACATGAGAGTCAGTATATGTTGTGAATGTTGAAAGTGCGGGGTATCACTAACTTTTTGGAACAGTTCTAGATGTGGAGAATCGATTGGAGGATGCTCAAGAACAAATTGATGACGCCGAAGCCTTGGGAAAATCCATCACTGGAACTGATGAAGGAGAAGATGCCGAGAATCCAGGAATGGATTCATCATTTATGTCTGAATCGATTTACGAAAAACTTCCCTCGAGGGCAAGTACACCTTCATCGAAAGGATCGAGAAGACATAAAACGATTCGAAGAAAATCCATGCCAATTTTACATGAACACTTCGAACCTGGGTCTTCAATTCGAGAAATTCAAGCACATGATGATATGATTACTGCTCTGGATTTTGACGTACCATTTGGCACCATGGTTTCTTCGGCTTTGGATGATTCGGTTCGAGTATGGGATATGAATGCTGGTCGATGTATAGGACTTCTTGAAGGACATACTGCATCTGTACGAACTCTTCAAGTAGAAGATAATATCGTTGCGACTGGATCTATGGATGCTACCATTCGATTATGGGATTTAAGTAAGGCTCGTTATGATCTTCAAGATAAGATCAAGGAAGAAGCAGAAGAGGAAGAGGAAGAAGATCATCTTGCATTTGGTGAAGCTGTGGAACAAGAAAAACAACCAATCCATATCCCACAAGGAATGATGGTGGATTGTCCATTATTCACATTGGAAGCTCATGTGGATGAAGTAACAGCTCTTCATTTCCGTGGCGATACTCTCATATCTGGTTCGGCTGATAAAACATTAAGACAATGGGATTTAGAAAAAGGAAGATGCGTACAAACATTAGATGTTATGTGGGCAGCAGCACAAGCTTCGGCAACCATGGGTTCTACTGAAGGTACATGGCGACAAACTGGACGTTTACCAGATGCAACAGCAGATTTCGTCGGCGCGGTACAAGTTTTTGATGCTGCACTTGCTTGTGGTACTGCTGATGGAATGGTTCGTTTATGGGATTTGAGAAGTGGTCAGGTGCATAGGAGTTTAGTGGGACATACAGGTCCTGTTACTTGTTTGCAATTTGATGATGTTCATTTGGTTACTGGTAGTTTGGATAGGAGTATTAGGGTATGTTATTCGAGTTTTGGTTTCTTGTTTTATCATTTCATCATATGTTGGAGAATATTACAGGTATCATTTACTAACAATCAAATAGATCTGGGATCTCCGAACAGGAGCAATCTATGATGCATATGCTTATGATTCACCTATTACAAGTATGATGTTTGATACAAGACGTATTGTAGCGGCTGCTGGAGAAGATGTGGTCAAGGTGTATGATAAAACGGATGGTAGACATTGGGATTGTGGTATTGGTGCTGAAAGGGAGGGAGATATGACGGAAGATGGTGAGAAGAATATTGTAGAGAAGTGTAGGGTTAAGGATGGGTATATGGTTGAAGGAAGGAGGAGTGGCATAGTGGGGATTTGGAGTTGTTAAATCTTTAGGGGAGGGGGTTTGATAGATGATGCATGATTTATCATGAGATTGGCATCCATTCCCATTCTTGACATTGGCATTAGATTCTGGCGAAAGAGAACCGGAAATTAAAATTGGGGTTATGTATGCAATGATGATGGATGGATGGATGGGTGTGGTGTGGATGGTGTGGATGGATTCATAGACCATACACTATATACATACATACATACATACGAATGAATGAATGAACGAACGAATCAATATATATGAAGTATTATTGTGTAGAAATGTTTATATGGAATTTGAAAGGTGTATTGTTTTGAGACCTAAATTTTGGTTTTGGGGGCGGGGGGGAGAGGGGGTATTGTGCTTAATTGTTGGGCTTTTAAATGTATTTTTTTTTGGATGGATGAATGGATGAATGGATGAATGGATAAGTATTCATTTGATCATTGTATATGGTATAGGGGGAAGAACGAAAATGGGATAAAGAAGGAAAGAGGAAAGAGGAAAGAGAAAGAAAAGAGGAAAGAGGAAAGAGGAAAGAGGAAAGAGGAAAGAGGAAAGAGGAAAGAGGAAAGAGGAAAGAGGAAAGAGGAAAGAGGAAAGAGGAAAGAGGAAAGAGGAAAGAGGAAAGAGGAAAGAGAAATAAAAACTTGGGGAGCTTGAGGGGAAAACGGGTAAATGTATATTTGAATGAATTGGGAGGAGGGGGGAGGAGGGGGGAGAAAGGGATTTGGCGATCTTTTATGACTTGGCTTGAGATGGTTTGGGATATATTGAGTATTGCAGTTGTGGAGATGGGTATGGGTATCTGTAGTGGAAATCTATGGCTTTGATAAACTTCGGTTATTTTGTGGGGGTGGAGGGAGGAAGAGAGGAAGAGAAGGGGGGTTAATGGGAAGGCTCCTAGGATGAGAGGAATTTGAATATTCCGAGGAAGTGTTGTTTGGATATTGGATTGTGTAGGAATGGAAATGGAAATGGAAATGGAAATGCAATTAGAAATTCATTTAGAAATAAGGAATGATTGATATATATATATGTGTGTGTGTGTGGATTGTAAGAATTAGGGGTAGAGAAAGTTATGTTTTTCTTCACATAATGATATGGGTCTGGATGGGGATGGGGATAGGGATAGTGATACTACATCATGATTGTGATATATACAATACTCGCAGGGGGAAAAACATTACAGTGTTCCACTAGAGATGCAAGATACGAAATGCGTGTTCGGTAGTTGATAATGGAGCTGAGTTGAGTTAGGTTGGATGGTGGAAAGGAGATAGATAGGTAGTAGATCTGAACTTGGATGTGAAGCCATGGATCTGGCAGATGTGATGGATGCGGGAGATCGATGTCTAAGTTTGAGCATTCGATATTTTTGGTGAGGTGTCCAAATCTTCTGGTCTAATCTGTGTAGGGAAACCATGTTTTAGTGCAGTGCTTCATTGGGAACGAAGGTGGATATTTTCTCACGTAGCCAGTAGGATGTTTTTGCTGGTTCACTTCGCGATAATGACAACAATGTTTGCTGATCGCAGTGAAATTTGAAGTATTTGAATTCATGAACCGTGTGCTCCTAAACTCCCCAGATTCTGAAAGTCACCTGAGAATATCTATATAAAAAATTTAACCCCCCCCCCTCCTCCTCCTGGAATATCCCCATGAAATTTCCACGACATAAAATCCATAAACTCTTAAATCTCTAGAGACCACTGAGAATATCCACTCTCGTCCCGAAATAGTTGGTAGATGCTGCTACCATTCCATCACCATTTTCCCTCTCTGCCTCCCTCTTCTTGACCCCCAAATTCTTCTTCACTTCTCCCAAGCTCATTCCTCCGATCAATCCTCTTACAGCCTCAAACACCACCGCCTCAAATGCCACAATTTCTGTTTTCGTCACACAATTCGTATCATACTCTAATCGCAACGCAATCGCATTATCAGAAAGCACTGAGAATTCCACCAAGAGTGCAAATTTGCTTCCTTCGGTATAGGTGATCAGCGGATCCACCCCTTCGATCATGGTCTTGGGAGTGCGGTTGTCGTGAAAAGTTACCATGACATCGAGAAGTGGATGATTCGGAAAGCGCGCGTGTGTGGAAGTGGCGCGGAGGATTTGGTCCCAAGGCATCGCGTGTGCGATTGCTTCTTGGCTGGAGGTTTGAACGGCGCGCAGGAAGGATGCAGAGGGCAATTGAGAGGTTGAAGGTTGGCGGATACGAATGGGAAGTGGCTCGAGGAATAACCCAACGGTCTCGAGATCTTTAGCTCCGCGGTTAAAGTAGGGACCTCCTAATACGATGTCGACATCGTTTTGATCGTGTTGAAGAGAGAGAGCCACAGCGCCAAGGGCGATTTGATGAAGCGTAACTTTTTGCTCATCCGTAAATGTGAGAATTTGGCGGGTGAGATCCTGGGGGAGCTTGGTAAGGCGAGTACGACCGGCATAGGAGGAACGCTCTACGATGTTGGGGAGGGTGTAGGTTTGCGGTGCTCCGTGGAGATATTCTTTCCACCATTTCTGCTCAGTGGGTGTGGGTGTGGTGCTCCACTGTGTGGTATCCATATATGTATGCTCGACAGGTGGTAGTGAGTTACCGCTATATAGCGTAGTAACCTCCTTGAGGAGAACTTCAAGGGAAGTTAAGTCTGCGATTATATGGCTCATAGATGCAAGCATCGTGTTTCTAGAGAGGAAGACTCGGATAGGATTCTGACGTTTCAAATCAAAAGGTCGATTACATTCTCTCCAGAGACCAAGTTTGTTGACTGTCTTGATCTGAGGTGGGAATCGGTCATAACCTCTTTGTAAAATGCCTTTTTGTCCACTTCTGATATATCTGCAGCGGAGAATGCGATGTCGGGATAGTACCGTATTCCATGCTGAGATTAATTTATCAGTGTCAACAACGCTAGTGTCAACTGCACAGGCGTAGGTGACATTGAAAGAGGAACTTCCGACATTTAATCTATACTTCTCCCACCACTCACGCTCGATAGGTGATACTCTGTACTTTCCCAGTGGGACCAATGCATCATCAACATCAGTAGGTTGAGTTTGAGCACGAAGATTCTCAATGATCTTTGCCATTTCGAGCAAGTTAGCCGACTGCATGATGTGAGAAACCGTCATCCTCACATGGAAGATTTCAGAAAGTTTGCTCGCAAGACGAAGTTGCATGACGGAATGACCTCCTAGTGAAACAAACTCAGAATCCCTAGTGATCTCCACATTGGATTCGAGTCCCAACAACTCTTTCCATGCTTCAGCAACCCTAACTTCGGTCGAGCTTTCAATCTTCTTCGGGGCGGACTCCTTTTCCGCCAAAGTCATGTTTGTAATGGCCTTATAGTCCAACTTTCCAGCAGGTGTCATTGGGAACTTCTCAACAGCCATGAATACTCTAGGAACGGCATGAACAGGGAGTACTTGAGTAACCTTTGCTCTAACCTTTGCAATATCGAGTGTCTCGGGTTGAACCATAGCAACGAGGTAGTCACCCTTTTGACAAATAGCGATACCGGAACATTCTGGGAGAGCTTCCGCTACTCGAATCTCCAAGTCATTAAGATCAAGACGGAAACCACGTAATTTGATTTGTCGATCATTCCGACCCAGGCATTCGACTTCACCAGCTCGATTGAAATATCCCCGATCGCCAGTTCGGTACATCATTTCGCCTTGACGATTGCAGATGGTATCGGGGAGGAATCGTTCGGCGGACATTTGGGGCATACCGATATATCCTCGTGCCACTTGGACACCGGCAAGATAGATTTCTCCAATCACACCCGGTGGCAGAAGTTGTTGGTTTCGATCGAGGATGTAGACGCGAGTAGTGGGGTTTGGTGCTCCTATATTCACCGGCTTTCCAGGAAGAAGACGCTTGATGGTAGCCCCGCATGTGGCTTCCGTCGGGCCATACATGTTGTAGAGGTTTTTAACACTAGACCATACATCATTGACATGTTGTGGAACTGGCTCGCCGACAAGATATACATTTCGCAGCATGGGGAAGTCTTCTGGGTCCAAGATATTGGCAATAGATGGCGTTAAGATCGCAGCTGTGGATTTTTCCAAGTGAGAGAATGGATGTATGCCATCGGCGAGAACAATGGTAGCACCGTAGCTTAGAGCAGAAAATATCTCGTGGATACTTCCATCGAAAGCTGGGGACATCAATTGAGAGATTCGCTGTCCTGGAAGTGCGAAAAGTCGAACGGCAAGATCCTTTTGGAATGCAACAAGGCCTTCGTGGCTACACATCACACCCTTAGGTTTGCCGGTGGACCCGGATGTAAAGCAGAGATATGCATTATCCGCAGGTCTAGGTGTTTGTCTTGGAGCGACCGCTACCGAGCTTGGCAAAGGTAATTGAACCAAATCTTCAACCGAAAGACACAGCTTGCATGATTCCGGCGCAATCTTTCGTTGGGAAGATGCCGGTGTCAAAAAAAGCTTTCCGCCAGCAGTTTGGAAATTGGCTTCTCGAATGTGACCTGGCAAGGCGGCATCTTGTGCAGAATATACCGCCCCGGCTTTGAGGATACCGTAAATGGCAACAAGCCAGTTGATACTTCGATCTGCATGAACGCAGACGATATCTCCTGGTTGGACATATTTAGAGAGTTGAGCTGATAATTTGGTGGCCATGTTATCAAATTCTTGATAGGTCAGACTGTCTCCAGCTTTTTCAACGGCTAAGATGGATGGATTTTCTACAGCGGCGCGCTCAAATAGAGTGACTAGATCATCTTTGATGGAAGCTGGTGATGTTTCATCTGTCAAGCAATTTCCCATCTTCATCAGAGTTTCATGAGATTTGGAAGACAGCAAGTTGGATAAGCATTCGCCGATGGACTTTGCTGGCGACAGGAGAGACAAGATGGCACTTTGAAAGTTTTCGGATAATAGCTCAATGTCCGACTCGGTGTACTTCTGTGTTTGATATGACATTCTGATGGTTCCAGTTGTAGACATGAAGATGCTAAGTGGAATGTCGGGCACAACTTTAAACCATGATTGTCCGATAGGACGAATCTTGTGATCATCGGTAGGTTGCATGTCAAACTCCATTGCCAGTGCTGATGCAAATTGCCTACTGTATCCATCTTCTGGAAGAGAATGTTGAAATGTGCCTAAGTCAACCGAGTGTCTAAAGACAGATTGAACATATTCCAAAGTCGTTTGCTTGCGGTCGAGCGAGACATGAAATGGCAATGTGTTTATCAGAGGTCCAATTGTGTCATCCATCCCCGCTATCGACAAATTGCGACCGGAAAGAACAGTACCAAAGACTACGGTATCGGAATCAGCGTACATAGATAGTACCAGACCCCAAGCTGCTTGGAACCACGATGCCAACGAAATACCAGCCGATCTCGCAGCTTCGGCAATTTCTTCAGAGGGTATTGTAAATGAAACATCGGCGTTTCGAGATAGTTTGGAAGGCGAAGATGGAACCGGGAGAGCTAAATCCCCAACTGGTGATGGGTGTGATTCCATTTGTTTTCTCCAGAAAGCTCTGCTGACATCTCGGTTCATCTGCTGATGTTTTTGTACTTCGTGGATAACATTCGAGAATGGTGTGCCTGGAATAATGCTCTGACCCATCACAATCTTTCGAACTTTGTCGTACAATAGATTTGCAGAGTATCCATCAATGAATGCATGATGAACTCTCCATATTATTGTGCTAACGCCAACATTTCCCGATCTTTGAGTCCTTGGAGTAAGAACTGTAAAAGTAACCTCCATCTTCTCTGGCACAATCTCCTTTTCTAACTCTGATATATATGTATCGGTATCTTCAACCCAAACTTCATCCCAGATGAATGGCAAGGGTTGTTTCGAATAAGTTGCTGTAACCCTATCGTGATCGAAAATTGTCCGGAATACTGGTTCCGAATCTATAACTGTCTTCCAAGCTGTTTTCATAGTTGGAATGTTGGCAGAACTGTAAGTTTCATAGAAACTAATGATGTTGCTACCAGGTTGTCTTTGGTAGCTGTGCATAAATGAGTGTTGCATCTCTGTTAATGAAAGATTGGAAGCAGATGCTGTGTGTCCATTTGGCTTAGAGAGTGACATGCGGCGTTCATGGCTCAATCGTGTAGGGCTGACTAGTGTATTCAGATCACGGGTATTCTTCAGAATATTTGTAGAAGGGGTAGATCTTGTTTCGGTAGCCGAGTCGATGAGTTGTGTAAGAGTGGGACTTAAAAGAATGGAAGGTATTGATAAGGCGAGACCATCTCTCTTGCAAGCTTTGGAGAGCTTGATCGCCATTAATGAATGGCCGCCGAGACCAACAAAATTGGATTCCAGATCGACTTTTGCTGTAGGAAGCTCAAGTATCGAGCATAAATGACTGAGAATAAGGGCTTCTTTCTTTGATGGTGTCATACAGGAAGTCTTTTCGACCATGTTTCGTTTCGTGTAGCCATTGCTACCAATGATATCAATGAATGGAGACATTTTAGATAGTGATCTATGCTGTCGATGCTGATCTGTGAAGTGAAAGTACAGACGAAAGAGGAGAAAACGGCCGTACATAAAGAAATCATGACGATAGATTATCTAAGGAAAATATCTAGATAGAACATATAATTCCTCATCCGGCTCCGAGAATTTGACGACATCTCAACTAAGATTTCCCCTCTGCTATTCTCATCAACACATACTGCAAGCACCAATCTTACATATCGAACTAGCGAAGTCAGAATGGTAGCTTGTCAGGATATTCTCAATCCATATCCTTCACATCAGCTACAACTGAGCTTTCAGTTGCCCACCATGGCAATTGTGAGCACTTGGATAAATGAAATTGCGTGATATGCATCCACACACGTAAGACAAATGGTGATTCGCTTCCATATTTGCATCTAGGATTTGGATTTACAATCAATCACGTTGAATATTTCTATGCGACTATTGGTCTAAGGAAAATTTTCAGATGGCATTATCAGCCTCCTAGGCTATGAAGCTACTAGATTTTAGACATCAACCTCGTATGATGATTTAGCTTGTATTAGAAGATCCACTCTCTGATCTATTTGCAAGTTTAGGCCTGGCTCAGGTGATTCCTAGCGATAGACATCTAGAGAAAGGGGATATGTTGTCAAAATTCGCTTGATCCCGAGCATCTCCGGTGGATACACGGATATCCGAGAGTAACATAAACGGTTTCGTTATCATGTCTCCACATTCTTACCCGCAGGCTGATATAATAATTTTGTTTGAGACTTAGTCATACTTAGTTTCAGCTTCCAGTGATCTTCTAGCGTAAGTGGGATTTGGTCTGTGTATCAATCCTTTCGTATACGGTAAGAAATAAGGAACGTTGTATTCTCGGTAAATATCCATGTGGGTTTCACGGGTCCGCCATTTCAACACTACAATAGTACCGGATCCGAAAAAAAACTCCTGTCAGCACGTTATGAGCACGTTTTCACAGGTTGAAGTGGCTTCGTATTGCGCGTTAGATTGTGTATTAATCCAGCTCATATACCGTCAATTGTAGTATTTTAAATCATCTTCTTCTTAAAGCTTGAAACTTCTGACACCACCCTCTATCGATACACAGATTTTTTAGACTTAAAACTGTCACTTATTGATCAATATGTCTCTTCCAAAAATTGCTGTCATAGGTGGTAAGTCACTGTTATGAACTATGTTTCCAAAAAGAATTTCTCAACTGACGGATCATAGCTGGCCCTGCCGGGTTGACCTTTGCTCGTCTTATTCAATATAATGGTGTTCCATGTACCATATTTGAATTAGACAGTGATCGAAATGCACGAAGCCGAGGAGGCTCACTCGATATCCACGAGGGATCAGCTCAAGTTGCACTCCGGGAAGCTGGACTGTATGAAAAATTCCTGGCTGTTGCACGACCCGAGGGGGAAGTTCTCAAAATTTATGACCCTTCTGGAAATCTCATCCTTGATGAGAGCAAAGATGTTGGTGAAAGCAGACCAGATTCTTTCAAAGGTCGTCCTGAAGTGGATCGAGTCCAACTTCGTAATATGCTTTTAGATTCTCTTGAGCCAGGGAGCATCAAGTGGGGACATAAGCTACAACGTGTCGAAACATCCGCCGATGCAACATCTCTTACGTATGATTTACACTTTCAAGATTCTGTCGAGAGAGGCTTTGATTTGGTTGTCGGAGCAGATGGGGCATGGAGTAAAGTACGCCATATAATTTCCAACACGCGGCCACAATTCGCTGGAATCACTGGAGTGGAAGCCAAAGTTTTGAACATCGACCAGAAAGACCCAGCTCTCGCAAAACGAGTAGGCCTGGGTATGTGCCTCACCCTCGGTAACCACCAAACTGTACTGTCGCAGCGTAACGGTGACGGATCTGTTCAAACGTATGGATTCTTCCGAAGACCTGAGGACTGGCAAGAAACATGCGGTATTGATTGGTCCGCGCCTGGTGTGGGAAAGAAATTCGTGGATAAATATTACGAAGATTGGGATCAAGACGCGAAAGATTTGATCATCAAGAGTGATGAAGAAGCAATTCCAAGACCAATGTATATGCTTCCGATAGGACATAAGTGGCTTCACAGAGCAGGGTAAGATACCTTTTCAGAAATTCATAACTTTCATTCAGCATTTGAAGGCCTTTCTCTTTCCTCCACCTTCACGATTTAAACCAATTAGCTAACATTCTATTTAGTGCAACCTTATTGGGCGATGCAGCCCACCTAATGACTCCATTTGCAGGTGTAGGAGTAAATGTTGCTATGGAGGATGGAATGGAACTTGCAAGAGCTGTAATTGCTCGTAAACCAAACTGGGTAGGAAAGGAGAAGTTTGAGGATGCTGCTGGTCTATCCGAAGCTGTAAGAAAGTATGAGTTGGCTATGTTTGATCGTGCAGAGGGGTATGCAAAGGAAACTTGGATGTATCTAAACCTCTTCTTCAACGAAAGAGGAGGACATGCAATGGTTGAAAGTTTCGCGGAGCAAAAGAAGCAACAGAAAAAGGAAGCTGAGTCAAAGGTATTGGAAAAGGAGACTGTTAATATTGAGGTCGTAAGAGTTTAAACGTTTGCGTTATTTGCCGGAGTTCTGATTGGAGTTAATGAGAATAGATAAAAGTCTAGGTCTCGTCATGTTGACTGTTCTGGATTAAACATCAATACAAATATCAATACTTGGCGAATTTCAGGCCCAGAAACAGTAAAACTCTTCAATAAAAACAATTGAGATGAATTAGCTTCATCTGTACTCAATTCCAAAAAATTAGTGACTATGGTGACTTCATAGTTTTACAAGATTTTCAACAGGCTGTACTGCAGTCTGACATTCAGAAGCTTTCGATTCCTGAATTTAATGACAACATTCAGTATTGAATTGCAGAGTTAGTCTCCAATTTTGAGTTGTTCCTAAACATTGAAAGTAGCAAGGACTATTGGAACCCGGTAATGTGACCACTTGATGATTTAGACATCAACTGCTGTGCTGCTATCAAACACCCACTTAGTACAGTCATCTTGTAGCCGATTTCCGCGTCTGGACTCTGGGGTAAACATCTGAAGACTAAAAGAGATTAATGTAAGACAGAATTGGATGCAAGACAGCGCCGTTCATTGGATAGTTCGTAAGAAAGAGCCGGCTCCGACCGGCTCCGGAATTCATAAGCATTACCTTCAGGAACAGAGCAAAATATATAGCTGGAGGCTTTGTTTGAAGGAGCTCAAGAGCAACCATGATTTCATATAAGGGAACAGAAATATCGTCTGTTGCTTGCATTGCCAGCTCTCCTCATCCCTCCTCAAAATCGCCTACCACATATTACACAACCTTTCTGCCCTTAATTGAAATTCGATAACAATTCAAGAAGACAAAAGTCAGCTGAAGGTTAACGTTCCATAAACTATGCAGCTTTTTGTAATCGGCGGTAGTGGAAGAACGGGTAAGATGGTAATCGAAGAGGCATTACTTCGAGGTACGTATATGCGTATATAGTAAGAATGCAGTAGCATACCAAGAGATCAGCGATGTCGCCATTTCTTATGCTTCCGACATCCGATAGCTGATATGCCGATATTTAGGTCATGATGTGACAGCCCTAGTTCGAGACCCCTCTTCCATGGAAGCCAAGGATGGCTTGAAGCTTTTCAAAGGTAAGAGATATGATCTTCTCCTCAAATGCCGAAACTAGGTATTGTATCCTAGCTAGATATCAAAAAACGCTTTGACTGACTCTCATCAATACAGGTACCCCTCTCAATACAGCTGATATCAAAGCTGCATTCGAAGCAAGTACCGACATCCCATCCGTTGTTATTGTTACTCTGAGCGCTCCTCGTACATCTGATAGCCCTTTCTCTGCATCTATTTCTCCACCAAGGCTTATGGCAGACTCAAATGCCAATATAATCGCTGTTATGAAGGAATTTGATGTGCGCAAGATTGTTGTGATGCAGGCTTTTGGAGTAGGGGATAGTTGGCCGCACATGCACTTCTTACTTCGAATGTTGATGAAGAAGTCCAACATGTATCTGCAATATGACGATCACAACTTGGTGGATAAAGAGGTTAAGGCTAGTGGTATTGACTACGTTCTCGCTCGACCAGCCAGACTGGAAGAGGGCGAAGCAAAACCCGTCAAAGTATACGGTGATAAAGGGAAGGGGGTTGCCATGATGGCTAGTATCACACGAGAAAGCGTTGCCAACTGGCTTGTCAGTGCAGCGGAGCAGAAGACGTGGGATTCGCAAACTCCGGTATTGACTAATTAGAGTTATCGAGTGGGCGGATGTTGCGCCATTTGCTTGAGAGATGGGACGGCGTAAATCGTATTTTTGCCAGATGCAAAGCTTATCTTTTCTTCATGTCGATGGGTCAGCAATGTGGTATCAGTAGGCTGACGGTAGTACAGATGGGATGACTCCAAGCACTGGCCGTTGTACAAAATACAATTTTCAGACCGTACCTCTCTCATCTCACATCATGCTATTTGATTTGTGATTATTGTTCGAACCTCGTGGACTGAATGATTGTATCGGTTTGTGTGTGGGTTTGCAAATGTATCAGCTCCACGTCCCCGTCTAGGCCCACATGAATTAAACGTCGATATTTACCCATATTTACCCGCAAAATATGCTAGTGGTATTTATATATCTCTGTTTATTGGCTAAACATGTTTTTTTTTCTGGGTGTTTACATGATTTGCGAACTTGTTTCGTATTATGATGAGTTGATAGGTAGTCTCGCTTTTCAGCCCCTTCATTTCCTCCACACCCGAGCTTAGTGCCTTTACACAACGACACAGACTGAGACAGGATATCGCCATTGTTCTAGGTCAGCGAGAGCGAGGGGAACTGGGTAGTAAGAGACGAAGGAATCTGCATTTACGTGAGTAAGCTCACAATCCTGGTGAATAAAGCTGCTCTTTCCAGGCTGCTGCAAACTCTAGCCACTACAGCCACCACTCTCGTGCCGTCACGAGTGAGCAATATAATACATATTATTACAACTATGGAGTATTTTGCTAAACTCAAACCACATTTTACCTACTCCCAAGACAAGTGTGAGTGAGCACAGTTCCCCGGTCGATAATAATACGACAGGCTATTACGCAAAGCTTACTGTACTATACACATCCTATGTTTTATTCCATACAGCATTTGTAAAGATCAGTCGTGGGTATTTCGGGTTAGCTGTCACGAGAACCTGACTACTTTCCTTTTTTTTTGGCTTCATGGGTTCGTGCCGCCCATGTCATCTCATCCAAACGCAGTGAATTCAAACAATTTAATCCTCCGACATCCCCTCTCTTTGTCAGATCCTTCCAAATTGAGGTATCACGACTTCCACGAGCATTGGCAGCATTGCATTGTGTTGTACTCCGGGCCTCCATCTATCTTTTTATATTCACAGACACCGGGCACAAAGCCTTGAAAAATGGAGGATACTCGATTTGATTCTTCTCGAAAACGGCCACGACCAGTAGTTTCTTGTTTACGATGTCGTGAAAAGAAATTGAAATGCGATCGACTTTTGCCGTGTCAAAATTGTACCAAGATACCCAATGGCTCAGCTGAATGTACTTACAATCACGACCCTACAAAATCCATTTCAAAATCCAGACCTACAACACATTCACCAGGAGATCGTACTCCGGATCTTAAATTCACACCAAGCGTAGGAAACAATTCAAACGTTATTCAAGTGAGTTTCTTACACAACTTATTTGCTGCAAATAACTACAACAATGGCAAATACTAATTGCTTCCCAGGGCAATGGTGGGGTCGGTGTTGTTGAGGAGCTCCAATCCCGTGTCGCAAGGCTTGAAGAGTTACTTCAAGTCACTGGGAAGTTATCGAACATTCAAAAATTATCATCACAGCCATCACAGCCATCACAGCCATCGCCGACTCACAAAGTTTCGAAACGTACAAATGCTCCTTCAAGATTGATACCAGGACTCTGTACCTTGATTGTGAAAGGGTCGAGGAGTAGATATCATGGCCAAAATGATCGAATCACCTTGTTGAACCAGGTAGGTGTTCCATCTAGATCTATTCTTACTTTTTCTACAAGATGTATTGCTATACTAATTTCATTCGAAGTTTCCCGAGGCAAAAGATTTCATAAATAAGAGTGCAACCAGCAATACTTCCATCATTAATCTTGCTAAAGATGTTCAATATCTACAGCAAAAATCGCAGAGTCATTTCAGGATGCGAAAAGAGACATTGAGCCAAGAAAGTGCTGCAGTCCTTTCAAAACTTCGAGAATTTCTTCCGGGAAAACCTGTTTGTGATAGGTTATTGAAGATCTATACTGATAATTTCGAAAAGAGTTCAAGGATTCTTCATGTGCCCTCCTTCCTTCGTCTCTACTCACACTTTTGGACTTCACCCGACGATAAAATTTTCCAATCCTCACCATTTCTACCTCAACTGACAGCTATACTGGCGATTTGCTACAAGTTCCTTGATAGCGATTCGGGATTTGACGATGACCAGAAAACATATCTGGAAATGGCATCACTCGAGCTTGTGGCGGCTTGGACTGATACTCTAAGTAGAAAGCAGGCAATTGATATATCAACTTTGCAAACCGAAACGCTGCTTTTACTCGCTCGACAATTACAACTTATCTCTTCAGATAAACTCTGGTGTGCCACGGGGGCTTTGGTTCGTTCTGCCATGGTAATGGGACTTCACTTAAGGCCAGCGGACTTCAAGAAGATTTCACCGTTTCATGCCGAGCTAAGACGAAGACTTTGGGCAACGATTGTTCAAATGGATCTACAAGCATCCATGGCTGCGAGCATGCCCAGTATTGTTCCTGACATAGACTTTAGTCAATTGGCTCCAGCAAATCTGAACGATGCGGATTTTGACGAATCTTCAACCGAACTTCCTCCTTCAAGACCTCTATATGAATGGACCGACTCTCTCGCCCAGGTCACATTAGCTATGTCATTGGCGCAACAACTCAAGGTGGTTTCACTTATCAGAGATATTAGCCCTGAAATGGATCTTACAGAAGTTGTTCGAGAAGGAAGGAAATTGGAAGAACTTTTACGACGTGTTCCAGTACCACTCAAATTAGATGGAACACTTCAACGCTCTCCTTCACATCTATTAGACTGTGTCTTATTAGATATTTATCTGAGGAGACCTTTTCTCAATCTTTACCGATTATTTCTATGGGACGAGCGACAAGATGATCCATTATTCCGAGAGATGCAACAAATTTGTTTGGAATCTTCAGTTGCCATTGTTTCTTATCAAGATTATTTTGATCCCTCAGTGGCAGATTTGGATTTGTTGAGTACAAACTTACACTGGACGATGTTCCAAATTTGTTGCAAGAACGACGTTCTAGCCGCTGTCTTGAGCATCTGTCAATATATCAAAGCATCCGCATCAGGGTCTCAAAGCAATGAGCCTAGTCCAGGATTTACACCTAATCAATTCTCAACAACTTTACCTAGCCCTCCAGCAACAAATACCCATTTTTCAAAAGCCAGGCTTACTAGGATAGTAGAAGGTACACTAGAAGGCTTCACCAAGAGAGTGGGGGAATTTGGTAGTGATCTCAAAGATGTTCTCATGATTTCTGTGGCGATGCAATCCGTACGAGCGACTGGTACATCAAATCTAAAAGAGAGTCTGATGCACGAAGGTGCCAAGAAAGCATTATCAACATGCAGGCAAACGCTTCTACAATCCTTTCCTGGAGAAGAAATGAAACTCCCATCCAACAATCCAGAAGTGAACGAGGTAGGCATTCCATGTTTGATTGTGCAAGCGGAGATATCTGACTAATTCTTTTATAGGATAGTAAGAATAACATCAGAGTAACACCAGCAGTGGATATCCCGATGTCTACTGTAGACCAAGCCATATATACCTCCCAGCCAGGATTTGTAGATCAGTTAGCCACCTTTTCGGCTGATGTAAATCAGGTAAATATTTTTCTGATTTACTTTTTCGTTGGATTTTCGTGTGATTTATATAAAGTCAATGCTAATTCAAATATTATCAATTTAGTTTCAGGGTGACATCTTTGATTTTTCAGATGCAGGCATTTTCAATGTAGACAATGATTGGAGTTACAACGAATTTTGGCAATAAAAGTTTTTAAATCATATTAGAGTAGGAATGGGAAATATTCCTAGTTTATCATGTCCCGCCTGCTAGCCATGTGAATATTTTCACTGCTCATCTCAATACATGCACCAGTATCTGCACGAAATGCAGATACTATTTCAGGTACAGATCAAATACTACGGGGACAAAGGAATTCTGATTGGAAATTGATTTATGTACATATGGAATTAGTATGTGTTGAATGGGGGTGAGAACTCTCAATTGGAACCAGGAGTATATAATTCGTGTCTAATGATCAACGCAACAATGCTTACGATTTCAAACTCGAAGTTTTATATTCAACGTGGTTTGAAAAACACCTGCCAAGCCATCGTTTTCAATGTCATATCGAACTGTATACATTCAATGTGGCTCTCAGGAATACAAGATACGCCACCAAACAATACATCTCAGTTACCCATTCACTGAAGCGCCGACTTCATAACGCTCATCCTTCTCTTTTCACACACCTCAACTTCATATCCGGATGATTAATCCAAATCTCAGGATTTCTCTGCCACTCTTCGGTTTTCAACAATGACAAGTCATACTCTCTTACCAAATGTACCAAAATATTTCGTATCAATGTATCTGCCACAAATTTCCCCATGCATTGCCTTGGACCGAATCCAAACCTCCAAAAGTTATATCGTGCTTGAGTTGCGGTTCTTTCCATGAAACGACTTGGACGATATATGGCTTTGTCTTCTCCCCAGAATGAGTTACGGATATTTAAAGCATATGAATCAATTACAAAATTTGTTCCAGCAGGAAATTCGTAGCCTCCAACAACTCTTGGTGTGGGGATACTTTGTGGCACCGAGAATGCTGCGAGAGGGCGTAGACGAGAAGCTTCGGACACACAAGCGGCGAGGAAGGTTGTGCTACTCGACAAGTATTTCTCTAGCGTCAAGCCATTCTCGTCGGCTTCTTTCTGGGCAGCTTGATATTCCGCTCGTAATTGATCCTGAACGGATATGTCAGATGCAAGGAACACGAGGTTCCAGCTCACACCGCCAATTGTGACATCAAGGTTTGCATATAGCATCTCGTCAAGAGTATGCAACATTTCATTCTCGGTGAGTTCCCCCATCTCTTTTGCGGCAAACAAATCCAAGATAGGGGCGTTGAGACCTTGTTCCTTCGCTCTTCGATAAGCAAATTCGTTGAATGCAATCCATCGTTCTTTGAATGCTGCAAGGTGTCTATTGGCCTGCGTAGGAAGGTAAGCTGACCATTCGAAACGAGTAAGCCCACCCGAGATAACGTGCTTGAAGAAGGATTCGCGGATCGGAGCGAGGGCACGGAGCTCGGATTCAACGTCAGGAGCTAGCTTGCCGTAAACGACTTCCGCCACAATTAAGAATGGAAGAAGTTTCAAATCATCTGCTGGGTCAATAAGTCCACGTGATAAGTCCCTAGAGTCCCAAAGTTCTTGGAAGAATGAAGTTGTCCGTTGTTCAATCATTGGAACATATCTTGGAGTAACACTGCGGTGGAATGGTTTTTCAACAATAGAGCGAACTCGCTTCCATTGCTGGCCACTGATTAATCCAACGCATTGACCAAGTATTTGACCTAACAAATATCCGGAATTGTTGTTCACGGCTTTGAAATGCTTGTCTGAATCACTGAAGACGGCTTGAATATCGGCAGCTTGGGTGAGCACACTGTGATTTGCATTAGAACTTGGCTCTCATTTGATTTTGGGTTGCGGGTGGAGATTCAGATGGTGTACTCACATTTCTGGTTTATGGCCTGACCAGATTTGGTAAATAGATCCATAGTTTGATCCCCATAATTCGCTGTTTTCTTTTCCATGAAGGAATTTGGCACCGTCACCCTGACCATTGGGGAATTCATAACTGCAACCTGGAAGTCTATGTCCAAGTTCGACATGCTTGACAGGATATCGATATGATAAGTATAGCTATTTCTCAGTCAGTCTCATTTTTTAATGACAAATAACAAACACCTCATATTGTGGCGGAGCAGAAACTTACGTTAAGAACCCTTGAAAGGATACTATTACATGTTGCCGTCAAAGGCTTTCTGAAAATAAAACAGCCGCATAAGACAACGGCAATGACAAATTGCCCTGTAAAAAGAGTATTTGGAAACATCTTGTCTGCTGAATGATCAATAGTGATGGTTAGACCACCAGGGAAGACCAAACTTATATGTCATCTGTCATGATATAATCAGTACTATGAGAATATGGATATATCTGATCCGACGACACCGGAGCAAGCAGACCGAAATCCATTGCTTATCACATTGAAATGGTGTTAATCTGATTATAATAAGCTACATAGTAAGACACAAACCTACATATCCGGTCCGTTGATAGATGTCCGGTCACCGGATCCGACAAAAATTGTGACACCCCTTCGCTTACTTGTCAGATGAAGAAGCACTAGCGATGTCAGCCCCTGGCAAGACTCACAATTAGACGAAAGTCACTCGTAATATTGGATTGATTAGACTTGAGGCTCAATCCTTTCAACATCCCAAGCACCTGCGTCTCGGATAGATCTCCCAGTCATGCTGCAATGCTGCGTCCGATCATTCTCACCATGCATCTCAACCACGTTTTCAGCCTTGCTACGATGCCCACTAGAGTAAAACTACGACGTAAAAGCCTATACAGCACATGGCTTTCAGGGTGGATGAAGTCTTGGCTTTTGGATTTGGGATTCAGCACCGAATGAAAGGGTTGAAGTCTGTAAGGTACGATCAGAAGTGCAGTCATCCACGTGAAAACCGAGATCTCAGCCCCTGTTAAGCTGCACTCAGGGTGGCTTTGCTATCAGCAAGAGACCAAAGTGGGATATGGAACCAAGGATTTGGAATTGTAGGATCTATTTTGATGAACTCCACAGACTCACATCGCTGTCATCCACGTGGGGCACAGTTATGGAAAATCTCATTGTAGGATTCTCTGCCGTCTGGGCTTTGAGCTTGAGGGAAGATTCTTCGGAGCTGCCAGTTAATGCTGTGAAGTTTTGAGGTTTAGGAAGATTGGCACAGCTTGTGGCTAGGAAATTCTTGTGTTCCAAAATGTATAAGAAGATCTCGATTTCCAGATGTCAAATTCCTTTTCATTATCATCAGCATCATCAGCATCATCATCTCAAGTATCAACGATATCACTGAGAATAAGACCATCTCCCGATTACCAACAGAATTCACTACAATCAAGTAACACTTTAAAGTCTTCTACAAGTCTCCTTCATACAATTCCCACCAAAATATCAACCAATACAATAACCAAAATGCGTTTCTCTATCCTCGCAATCACCCCTCTCATTGCTTCTGCTCTAGCTTTACCAGCTGCAACCACCGTAGACTCCTTATCCAAGTCTCGTCCCACCCCCTCGCCACCCAAACTTCCCACTTGCGGACCAACTCCTCAGCCCTGCTCCTGCCCAGCAGGCACCTACTATCAAGTGTCCACCTCCATCGCCATAATCCCCGCCTCGGTTTCCGATCTCCAATCCATCATCGGTGATTTCCTCTCCACCTCCTGGTTCGGAACCTCTCCCGAATCCGTCACCGGCACCGGCTTCGCCCCCGGCGCAAAGCGCAACCTCTTAGGCGGCATTCCCGGCGCCGGCGTCTATCCCATCACCGAAGAACTCACACTGTGGAAAACCTATCCTAACAATGCTGGATTCTACCAGAAATTTCAAATGGCAGATGCGCCTTTCTATTTCAATTTGACGACTGGCGCGCCCGGGATTCTCGCAGGAACTTGGGACATCATGGATGTGCACGCCATTGGATCAAGCTCCAGCAGTTGGTTGTGGAATATCTATGCTTGTTTCAGTGTGGATTTCGATTTCCAGGAGTTTCATGAGAGTGCGATGAAGAATGTCAGTGCGATTTTGACGAGCAAGGGAAAGTCTCATGGGAATCTCATTGGGCCTTTCTCTTACTAAATGGGTGCATTTAGATTGATGAAGCTCAATCGGTATGGTGGAGGGTGTATTTTATAGTGAATATGTGAGGGGGGGGGGTCTTATTCTTGATTTTTGGGGG
This sequence comes from Botrytis cinerea B05.10, assembly GCF_000143535.2. NCBI lineage: Eukaryota > Fungi > Ascomycota > Leotiomycetes > Helotiales > Sclerotiniaceae > Botrytis > Botrytis cinerea. The sequence goes on along the minus strand of NC_037321.1, from coordinate 1,672,396 downwards.
GTTGCTTGTCGGTTTTCATTCTCGGTTTGTTGGGGAGAAGGAAGTTTGCGATTTCTTTTTATACCTTCTTGCTTTGCTTTCTTTCTAGACGGCTTAGATCTTACTGCTCGCGCAGATCGTTTTTATTTTTTGGTGTTTAGAGATGCGGTTTTAGAGATTCATATTTTAGATTTGGAGGTTTGTGTATATTATTAGCTTATTTGAAATTTATACCTATCTACTTTAGAGATTATTCTTCTGCCTAAAAAGTGATTTGTGAATCAGTTAAGACCTCTAGGTTGTGATTTTGATGATTTTCAGTGGTTGCATATACTTTTGTTCCTTTGGTTTCGAGAAGATTAGCCGGTTATTTAAGTTAGAGAGATGATTTCTAGTCGTAATCCGTTGCGGAAACTAAGTACTACATGGTTGACTTGGGACACAACATAAGTGATACTTCATAGTATCTTGCCCGATTGCTATTATAATTCTACAAAACCTTAGATCTATAACACTAGTATGTCAATAGTTGACTATTGGCTTTCTTGACATATGTGTCATCTATTGTTCTCTGTGTGATACAAATTTGTCCCGCCTCCTCGAAGTGACCGTATATTCTCTGCCCGTAGTAATTCGGCTGTGTATCTAAAATCACCGACTATGATGATAAGGTTTGCCCCTTTTACGACCTTGAATGCTTAGAATTAGTGTGTATCGCCTGTGTTTCTCTAGCTGATGAGCTAGTTGTCTCAAATTGCTTCTCTCGTGGCGTTTAAGGATTTTAACGAGAATTAGTTCCATAACATAAGTTTATCCAACAACATATCGTAAATGCACGTCTTAATATAGTAACATTAGCATCGAAAGAAGTCTTGCATGGATCTAGAAGCTTATTTATCGCTTACAAGTTTAAGGGTTAATTTCTCAAGTACCGAGGAAGGCGGGGTAAGATGAAAAGATCTTGGCACTCAAAGCAACGTTGTAGCTAGGATTCTTTTATATAAAAGATGACATTCTGTTTGCCACCTTGAGTGATGTGACAAAAATTTCCGAAGATTTGACATATGAGTAAGCTGACTTTTGGTTGATGATCAATCGGATGACTGGGATATATATTGTTTGTAATCTGCCAAGTGCCAAGTGCTCACAACACGGCATATTTTTTACCAACCCAATGCAACACTAATATATGCATCTTTACGGAATATATTTTTGGGTTAATATCATTCATCAAGTACATACCAGCCAAGTTTCATCGGTGAACGGTGAAAGATCCTTTCAGTTGATTGTCTCTCCTTGACTAACTGCAGGACGAAACTTTAAGTACGCCATAGGATTGTGGCTAACATCCATTATCACTAGTAAAACATCCTCAAATGATTAAATGCTTGGTTATCATCTGATGATTCTCAAGCTGACCGGGAAATATCCACTTGCAAGGACATTGCATAGGCTTCTGAACCTATTCCAAGCCGTCGCACAGCGGCAGCACCGATTGGTTCATGCAGACGTCATGCCATATTCACACTGATGACATTCCAGAAGTTCTTGTGGTGGCTCCTCTGATAATGTGGCTTCATTGCAAATATACTGACACAGCAGTTAGCATCAGCCCAAGAGAAGTCATGCAATGCAAGTGTGGTTGCGCAACCCATACCATCTCACTTTCAGACAACGTTCGGAAACACAAACCCGTCCGGCTATATTAGAATTAGTCGAGTGGTTATTCGAACATATTAGTCGGGTAGCTTTGTGGTATCCGATAATATCCGGTGATGCCGATGTCTTCTCTGAATTCAGAATGGTATTGATATCTCTTTCCGTCTATTTGACTATCAGGTAGTAAATATAGTCACAGAGAAGCTCCAATGTGTATCAAAAGCATTTGAAACAACCGAAATAGCCCAAGATACAAAATCCGGTGCTCGCCGTTATTTGACAATAGATACAGATGATCAGATCCCCAGTCTTCATGGCCTCGTAATACTTTTCCTTGTTTAAACTTGACTTCGACAATGAGCAGTGTTGTCAGGCTCAATAGCATTGTGCCACTTCCTACTGTTTGTCTTTACTTTAAACTTGAGTCAAGCATCCTATGAGATTTGAATGCATGTAAGAAGAGTCCATGAGTAGTACGAGATGTCTGAACACAATTTGTTATTTGATTGTCTGAAAGTAGAATCAAACACTCAAGGTTATCATAAGTATCTAGGCGTAACTGGCCATTTGATGACCAAGACCAGATATAATAACGAAGAGCATCATGTATACAGCTCTCATGTATCAACTTCGATGGTTAAGACAAAGATACAAGCTGCGCTGTTAAATATCTCCTCGATACGATGTATCCAAGTATCATTTTCGAAGGCATTCGAGCGCTTTATCAAAGTGACTCGCCATCCCAAGATGATGAAGTATTTCCAAGTATTTATTCTGTCCAAAGTTTTTGGACGATAGAAGAAGCTGGAAGTCCTTGAATATTCTTCTCCTCAGTGAAATAACCAGCTGATAACACTTTTAACTAAATCATCAATTTGGTGATACAAGATGCCGCCAACTCCAGCTCCAAATCGAAAACGTCGAAAGGCATCCAGCACGTCTTTCGATGGCGCACTTACATCAAAACGAGCAAATGCTCAATCTCAATTCAATTCGGATGACTTAAACGATGCTACTGGGTCCATTCGATCAATTCATTCACCATCATCGTGGTCTGCAGATGATGAAGTATTTCTTCAAAGAACGACCAATGTAGAAGAAGATCTTTGGAAAAGATGTCTGGAGATCCACAGCATTATACCATAAGAATTGATTCCACATGGAGAATGCGTTGATATCTCGACAATCATGAGATAAATGGTAGCAATGGTTCAAAGATTCCAAACACCAACTGGAGCGATTACTTCATCACCGAATTAACTTCCTCGGTCATATGTCCAATTTTTCATCGGAATATTTTACTTCTTCTTCATGCCATCCAACTGGCCACATGGCACAGGTTAGGTCAACAATATCGCCAAGACCCGGGGTATTATACAAATGCTTCGAGAAAATCCAGGCTTCTGGGGAAGCTCGAGGGTTCATTGGACTCTGACTTGTTCACAGAAATTCAGACATTGTCCAATGAAAGAGTTCTAGATTAATTTTCAGATCATTGTTAATTTCTCGGAAATATCGAAGATTGTGTTGGCAGATTCACTAAGTCAAAGACTATACAGTTGGGAGTTTCCAACCGGGATCTTGAAGCCATTGGCGATGCATGGAATCAATATCTCGAAGAACAAGACGGTATCAAGATTGATCTCTTGCTATCTTCGACTAAGGAATATCGTAAGGTCTATGATGCTAGAAGAAAGGCCTTCAAATCCCGAAATGGCATCATTTCAATGGACAGAGATATGATATTGTCCCTGAAGAAATCGGTGATTCTCGAATCTCGAGCTTCGGACTCTTCATCGTCGCATGGAGAAGACAGCGAAGACGAGAATGAACACTCCACCAAAAATCACCCGCAAGGGCAATGGCTTTGTGGAGAGATGAGATGGTCTGATTGGATCTCACTCACTGCTCTATATTATAACCTATAGGTTCGGGCATCATATGTTTTCTTTTCTATGTTCATTATATTCTAGCCAATAGGCCATTGTTTCTGTGCTTGTAAGTCACCACCTAAGTATAGGTTTGACTCTATAGAGTCTTTTTGTTACCATTTTCATCAAATATAAGCCCATAGGCTGTAGTGTATTTGCAGATTCCATGGAATCATCATTAGCCCGGTAGGTCTATAGGCCCTTTCTTTTCTTCAACGAGATTACTTCAAAATCCTGTTAGTTCGACCATTTTGTATTGTATATAGATCAAAGACAATAAAAAAGATGTCACAAACCTCTATTTCCTCCTGACTTGTTTTAAGCTTCGCTTCTTGGTTCTATGAGAATTAGCAGTGTCTCTCTCGCGGCACTTAAATGTACTTGTCTTTGCGAGCAGCGACAAATGATAATAGGCATTAAGTATTGGAGGTTGTGAAATGTGGAAAATTTCTGTTAATGAATGAGCTGGAGATGGAAAAAATCTCATACAAATAAGTTAAGTGAAGCAGATAGTGTTGTTTCTAACAGTAAGTGTTTATTGAGAGGTTTGGCCATTCAGATTTCAACTTCACACTATCAAGCTCCATCTGATGGCATAGGATCTTCTCTACCGCCTCTACACCAGGTGATTGGCTCTTCATATTTGAATCAGTGGCACAACAATCAGCATCGACCTGATCTTCACAATGTGATGCTTCGAAGTCGAAAATATAGATAATAACAAAGATACAATGTCACCACCTTCATTCCAACAATTAGTAGTCCTCAACAACGACAGTTGAAACGACACTCTTCAGGTGGTAGGCGACAGATTTCACATCCACAACTTAAATTTATCTACAGAAGGGAAACGGGACATGCGATTCATCAGTACAATAATGTTTCGAATCTAAAGGGATATATTACAGGAAGTCCACCATGAGATTTCTCGCATTGGACTGCCCTGAAGCATATAGGTAGGCTTGATAAGCCTTTTGACGACCACGGATTTCTTGGACAGTTCTTCACGGCAAATATTCTCTTCGATCTTTGGTCAACGTCTGTTCCATTCCAGGTTTCTTCGCAGGAACATTTCGTACTTCTTGCACAGCCCGCTCTGGTTAAGCCTTAGGATATTGCGAGAACTGTTCCTACCGAATTGATCCAGGAGGTGACACTGTGGTCCTTGGTGATTTTTCCTAGAATGATTCAAATAATACCCTTAAGTATTTAGTATCCAAGAACAGAGAGAGAGAGTGTGTGTGTGCATGCATTTGTATTCCTAGGTTCATTTATCTAAGCCAAAACATCGTAGCCATGAGAACAGATTTGAAGCACATAAAGCACGGCATGCATGTAGGATAGAATGTGATAACCTGGATATACTCATTATGCTAGTGGTTGTAATAATCGAGAGCTCCTCGACCACAACAAAGCATTCACTTGCCTAAGAGGAGTGAAGTCTGAACAGATGAAATTTGGGTGGTATCTTGGGCAGCGAGTCTTGATATGAGTGACGTCGACATTAGTTTACCCATTCCCGAACTTGAAACCCTTACGGGATAGATCATACCGAGGAAGACCGAATCGGGTCATGAAAGTGAATTTGAAGTGATATCAGACGAAGAATTTGGGAGGAAGTAAACGACCCAACGTCAAAACCATCAAAAACGAAAACCATCTACACCACGACCAATTCTTGTCAGATTTGAACGTCGATAGTTTTCCTGAATTTGCGCAATCGAGAGCCGTGTAAATCTGCAAAAAAATTGTAATTTTTCCAAAAAGCCCCAATTTCAGAAAGGCCCATAGACGTGCAACAAAACGTTTTGTCAGTCAAAACTCATCACGTGGAAGGCCTGCTATTGGTCAAAAAATACTTCAAAAACATTCATTTGGGGATTTTGAGACTTCCGCGCGGTAGAAGTTCTTAAAACTTTTAATATACCTTGGAGAGATACCTCTTAGTATTATGACGAACTTTAGTCAAGTTCTAAGATCAAGTTTTGGAGTTATTAAGATCGCCGTTTCGTTGGGCTACTGTGCGACAACCATTTTGACGACTTTCAACATCAGCGAAAATGGAATTTAAGATTACAACATCGACAATGGTGCTAAGACTCTGAAAATTCGAACATAGATTCAGTTCAACTACAGTTATATGCGCCAGGTCTTTTAAGACGCCTTCTACGGGAAATTTGGTTTGCAGTGATGTTAGCACGAATTCTGGTGATTCGGATTCTACCCGCAGGCGATCTCCAAAGTTACTGGCGGGCACAAGAGGGAACGAGAACAAGATCTACTTTATGAATATCTCAATTTCGATCAACAATACTGAAAGGTGTTGTTATGCCATGAAAAAAGAGAGCCTCGCGACCGAGAGTGTGACACCACCTCGAAATCCAGAAGCTCAAAACAAGCACTTGTCCTGCAAGCTATCTATTTATTTCTCGCGCACACGAATCTATGGATTGATCGCAACAACAAGCCTCTTTATTAGTATCGAAAAACACCTGCGGCAAAGATTACATTCTTTTATTGTGTATGCGCCGGTAACTTGCTACCAGCAGTTCAATCCACAATACATGAGAGAGGAATGGTTGAAGAGAAGTGAATATATTCGTTGTTTTTGGGCCAAGAAGGATCACAATTGGGGATTTGCTGCTAGAAAAATTACACCTATCATGGTAAATGCCACTACACAACCTTCTCAAGCAAATTGTTAAATCAAAGCAAAAATATATTATTTCTGATGCGTAGAGAATCTAGCGACAATTCTCCGCGGGCTCTCACTACTGTCTGTGTCGCAGACACTTTTGAGTCTCACGACTACTATTTTCAGTTGATTGCCCGGAGACAGGCAAGATGGGAACTTGCAGAGTGATCATGTATTTTATACAAGGTCTGCTATACACTTCATTTGTGCGACAAGGCACAATCTTGCTGCTTATCCGACTCTAACTGTATGGTTTAGTATACCATTGGCAAATTGAACCCCCGACCAACAAGCCACCTCTGAAGCGGTTATGTAACTAAGAAGGAGCAGATTTTACACTGGTAAAGATTGGATTGGAGGAATTGGATTCCTGCGCCCAGCGGTAGAAAATGGACACGCGCATTCGACCTACGCCTACTATGAATATGGGGGAAAGGCATCGCTTTGAAGGAAGCCATACTTTGCGATCAAATTTGAATACAACACAGGTACCCAAATCTCGACAAGTTTTATTATACCCAAGATACAAAGTGCTGTATATCTAAGACTACAATGCCTGCTACAATCCAAGATGTTCATTTCCATCGCTGGTTCCGTACTCTCTGCACTTCAAAGAAGCTTCCAGAGTCAAAAATACGTTTCGATTTAACCACAATATATGCGCAAGGCATCGATTGAGATTGAAAATCGCATGCGTTTTCCTTAGGAGGAAGCTTCAAATTGAACAAGTACGCAAGGAACCAGAGGGAACGTCTTGGAGGATCATGGCACCGTATATTGAAACTACTTTCGTTCACCACTGGCCATGGGTGTAAACCACTTGATTCAATTCTGGGGTTTCGGAGACGAAAATGTTATAAAAATACCATTACGACTGGAGTTAAACATACAATTAAATACGTCAAGGTAGGTAAGATTTGCTAACTGCGCAATCAACAATTTCGAAGTTCCATAACACATTTCCACAAGCGCCGGGACTACAGTTTTCCAAACCTAGCACAAATCATCGGAATACAGAGACAAAGACAAGACTAGATATAAAATCAATGGTGGCAAGGCAGATCGAGTGATACTACGAAGGGCTTGTAATTTGGACGCATTCCCTTCGCAGTGTTCATCATGATTGCCGTATTTACCATGAGAGTTTGCTTTCCAGATTGGATTGGCCACACATTTGTATACGGATACTCGTTGATTTGTTCTGTCTCCATCGGTGTAGCTGATGATGGGTCCTTTACGCTACCATCAGGTTTCCATGTTACAAGATTTGCACCGCTTCCTTCATGAATGTGTCCAAAGCAGTGCATCAGTGGCCGAACGCGGCCGACTGCACGAAGGAGGTTACGACGGCCTTTGTGAGAGCCATCAACTTGGTCGAGTATCGTATGTGGAGGACCATGAGTCATGACGATATCGACACCTTCGGGGATAGGATTGGTGGCAATTGAAATTTGGCCTGGGGCGACTTGAGTTGCGTTGTTGAAGCGATCTTCGTTTATCTTATATTGAAAGCCCATGGACCCACAAGTGTAGGGTGAGGCATATACTGTGAATTTAGCACTATTCTTAAGTGAGAACGTACGGGTACCTTCCGTAAGATAAGTAACCCTGGCGTCTTTCGCTGATTGACCCGTCATGATGTCGAGGGCAGACTGGTGATACTCCGAATATTCATCGTCAGACATGTTTTCTGCCCTATTTTGCTTATCAAGAGTTATGTCATGATTTCCAGCAATAACTAATTTTAACTCGGCTTCAATAGTGCTCATCATCTTGAAAGAGTCTTTCAAGGCCTCCAATTCGCCAAAATTAGTTGAATCGCCAGTATGGAGGAGAACGTCAACCTCGGGCATGTTCGCTCTATTGAGAGAATGTTCGTGAGCGTCGGAGATAATCATCGCTCGTGTAGGAATTCTGGACATGGTGAGTAGAGTATTGGAGGTTGGTATGTGATTATAAGTTATCGTTGAGAGTTTTGTAGAGTGTGATGGAAGTTTTTCTTATAGTTGTTTGGAATTTGTGGATTTCAAGGTATGGAGTACTAGTATATACAAATATTTTTAGAGTATATCCCTCGTTATTGTGTAGGTTTATCATCGTAAACCCTCCTTAGTTCTGGAGCTACTTTCGTAGTGTCGACTTAGACTAAATGGCACACGTGATTTTCCAACGGACACATTTCTTGCAAACCGTTACGATTTTGTTGCATGGCTCGGCCTTTTATTGTCGGTTTCATTCGTTCCTAAAGGCTTCGATGTGTTTTGAATGTGCTAGGCTATTTGGTAGTGATGAGCATCAGAATGAAAGGCATTGTGTATGACACATTGAGACAATGAGAAACGATTCAAGTATTGAAGTATTTTTGGTGAATCAAGCTGAGATTTTTACCACTACAATATGACAATTCTTTTCCCATCGTTTCGAAAACGCAGTAACAGCCTGCCGACCGAAGATCCATCAAATCATTGAGCCAGTGAAACCGCCGCTTCTACAATAAATTCCATCGTCTCTTTCGGTCGACTCAGCATCGGCGAATGACTACTCACAACCTCTCTAACCGTGACATTAGCCCCGGCACCCCTCGCCATCTTCGCAAAAATCTCTTGCGCCTCAACCGGAAACGTCCTATCATCCATCGTCATCAAATACCAAACCGGCACATCCATCCACCCATCATACACCCACTCCCCGCCCTCCTTCAAAACCCTCTGTGACTGTTTCCTCAACCTGCTCACCCAATACTCACCTTCTCCTTCCGTCAGATCATGATAAAACGATTCTCGCGCCGGAAGTTGTAATACCGCAAATCCGCTATCGTCGAATCTCCATAGTGGTGGAGGACTCCCACCAATCGCATCGAGAAAACTTGATCCCATTTGTGCGAATCCGCATGCGGTCATAATGAGTCCTATCACATGGTCAGTTGGCTTCTCATCGGCGGATGAGAGATCATCTGGGTAGCGACGCGTGAGACCTTTGACTGCACTTTGACCGACGGCCCCGCCGTACGAATGCACAACTAGTATCACATCGCGTCCGTGTTTGGTCTCGGACAATATCACGTTTCGTACCGCTGTGATGTCGTCGTTGATACCTATCGTGGCGTCTCCGCCTGTCGAGGGGAGTTCTATGGGGATACATTTGTATGGTTGTTGCTGTTGTTCTAGGAGTGAAGTCACTTTCTCCCAGATTTCGGCACGGTGCCATGCCCCAGGAACAAATACGAGTGTTGGTTTGGACATTTTGATTGCTTGTGCGTTGGATGGGGTAAGGGGGGCGGGGGAAGGTGTTTTTTGACAGGCGGATGTGAATAAAGATGGAGGAAGGAAGGAAGATATTAGGATTATCGTCCATCTGTCGAAGAAAAAGTCTCTATTTAAATGATATTGACTATGATCATCTCTGACTTGTCTTTCGTTCACCTGACTGCATTTCATAGGAAAGTAGTCAGCAGCGTAACTTTCTTCCGGAACCTTTTCGCATTCCTCGTGAAATACCGGGTGAGATGCGGTTCAAGGAGAAAGCGACGGTTTTGAATTTGTGGGACAGCAAGACCTTTCTTTAATGTTTTGTACGGATGATTTAAGGAGTAGTTGATTCATCTAAAACCATCGAATCTTTCAATTGAGTTGAAAGTCTGGAAAGGCTATAGCGAATCAAGAAGCGATCAATTGTTGAAATTGCAGGTCGGAATGACATAATTCGTCTAATCTCTTGCTCTCTTGCTATTTTGCGAAAATAGACTCCATCTTACCTGATCTATTCATGTCTATCATGTTTTGTATTAGGGGCTGCTTGATGAAGGGTTGAGATAGACTCATCTCATTTTCGGACTGATGATTTGGCCTTATGAAGACCAAATATTATGGCGACGTAGCTTCGCCTCATACACTCTTGAGGATATCAATATATATTTGGAATTTGGCGCCTCTTCTTCACTTCGTTGCTATTTGTGGGTAATATCTCGATCTTCCAGTATACGCAGATTGGTATTGCTGTTGTAGAACCTCATCGCAATAGTTTTGATGTATGAGCCGGATTTGAACTTTGGGATTGCCTTTTACATCCTTTTGTTGTTTTCTCAGATCATGAAACTTTCAATCGAATGCTGGTCTGATTGCGAGTATCGTTTCACGAACTAATGCCGGATGGAAGCTCTTTGATGGCCTGTTTCGTTTCTGATATTTACCTGAAGATGTGAGGGCAGTTGATTTTATCCTCCACCGCTCTTGGTTCAAATAAAGCAGGAGTGGCGAGGTCTCTTCTTCTATCCTTACATCTTGGTAGCTATGTCTGAATGGATAGCCGACTGTCTTGGAAGAGTTCTTTGGCCCAGATCGTGTCGTGGTTGCGTGCTTCTTGGTCTATCTGACATGATGTTTGGTGATTATGGACGGCTTGACGCTGTGAATGAAATTTAAGTATCAAATATACCGAAGATAATCAAGAATCTCTCACTGTCAACAGGATGTCTGGGCGATTGGAAACGCCTACATGCCATGATGGCCTATTTTTTATTTATTTATACACAAGGGAACAAAGTTAGATGGAAGAGCCCAGTATGTTTGAATATATCGGACCACTGCATTGCAGAAATAAATTCATAAGCAAACAAACCGGTGTTAAGAATATACTCTTGAGTGCGTGAGACGAACAAACCGGTGGACTTGTGCGCAAATGAAAATGCCGTTCGGACATAAGACACCGGGGATTAGATGTACGTAATTGACCAACAAGCCGAAATGCTCACTGTCGCACAACCAGTCCGGCTCGGATCCGAAAGTCCAAAAATCTTACACGATGATGCAGGAACCAGCAAGAATGTAGGATGGAATTCTTACACGAGGATTTAATCTGGCAGTGCATGATTCGGTGAATGAATATCATACCATTGAATGGTCATATTGTGAGCCGACGGATCACCAACAGATTGAAAGAAGATATATATCAAGTGAATATCCTTCATTCCAAAGGTATCATATTGTCCACACAGCTTTCATTTAAAGATCAATAACCTCAAAAACCACGCAACTAACTCACTTCAAAGACTTTACCAACATTCTCTGCATCCCGCCAATCAAAATGTCTGCACCATCCTCTAAAGAAGTCGCCATCATCGGATCAGGATTATCCGGTTTGACTCTCGCTCTCGCCCTCCAACAAAACAATATACAATGTCGTGTTTACGAAAGTCGACCGGCACCTTTGAATATCGGAGGTGCCGTCATGCTTTCTCCAAATGCTCTCAAAATTTTGAAAGCCCTCAACGTCTATGATAGACTTCGTCACAAGGGTTACAATTTTGATAACCTCGAGTATCGCACCGCCGGAGATGGGAAATTGGTAGAGATTCAAGAATTTGGTTCCGAGGAGAAATATGGTTTCCCAGCGCTTCGAATCTACAGACACATTCTCATTACTGAATTACTTGAAATGTTCAAGGAACAAGATATCCCCATTACTTTTGGCAAGAAATTCTCACACATCACTTCGGAAACCGACAAACAGGTTGAATGGGAATTCACTGATGGTACGACTGGTACTGCGCCTCTTCTCATTGGAGCTGATGGTATTCATTCTACTGTTCGTCGCTATCTCTATCCTGATTTGGAGACCAAGTTCACGGGAATGGTTGGAATCACAGCAGCTGTACCAACATCTCAATTACAACTTCCGGAGGGATATCATATTCCTGTCACTATAATGTCCCCAAAGGGTGCATTTGTGATTGCTCCTCAGCAGGAAGATGGATCCGAAGTATTGATTGGAAAACAATTACGCATTGAAGAGAAAGATAGAGCCGGATGGAATGATCTGTCTAGCAACAAGGAAGAAAGTGTAAAATTCTTGCAAAGCAACAATGATCTATTCCCAGAGATCGTCCACAACGCTGTTTCTAAGATTTCCCACGACAAGATTAATGTTTGGCCATTCTATATCGTTCCAAAACTCGATAACTGGGTATCTGAGAATCGACGTGTGGTTATTCTTGGCGATGCGGCTCATGCAATTCCTCCCTCTGCAGGCCAAGGTATCAACCAAGCATTTGAAGACGTTTATATCTTTGCATTGCTACTTGCAAAGTCGGACAAGGGAGATACCCAGAATGCACTTTCATTCTGGCAAGAATATCGACAAAAGAGAGTTGGCAAGGTTTTGGAATTGAATCAACAAATTGATTTGAGACGTTTGCCGGGAAATTCGGCAGACCAGAAGAGAGAGCCATTTGAGTTGAGCTGGTTGTACAGTGCGGACTTCGAGGCAGATGTACAAGAGTGGGTTGATCAACAAGGACGGCATTGAATTGAGTAGGTAGATGTTTTCGGTAAATGCCGGAGAGGAGAGAGAAAGGGTTTATTTGAAAGGGATGGGATGGATTTTGGCTCAATGTGGCAGCATGGGATCTTTGAGGCGTTTCTTGAGGCTGTGAATTAAATATTGGTAGATGGAATGACAAAATGGGACTCTTCTTTTCTTCGTCAAACTTTCAATTACATGACCTAGCTTTTCCCAATCTTCTTCCACCTAACAACAGAGACGGACGATGGATGAGATTTACATCTAGTTCATGAACTGTATGTAACCAAGTCTGGAATTCGATCGTTCTAACATACTCGAGGAAAGATGAGGATGTATTCAAATGGCAATCGGGATCATCATGAATAGAGAAATAGTGACATATGATCAATCTGGAATCAGCATGTTGGTCAAAACGGCCACCAGGGTCAATGCGAAGCGATCTTACTGCCCCCTGTGCTTGTCTTGTCTAGTCGGTGCCGAAAATTCGTGCGGGGATTCTTTGCAGGAGAGAGGTGGAGGCAAGGCAAGGTAAGGCAAGGTAAGGCAAGGCAAGGCAATATAATATGTACGAAGTCCGAGTATGCATTTTGGAATTCCTTGAGCATAGATAGATATACCCCAATCCCCCAAGTACCCCAGAAGGCTTACGTCGTTGGGACTTGTGTTTTCTAAGTAGTTAATTAATGCTGCATCACCTACCATTCCCAGGAGAGCTAACCATTCGATACTACCTTCTTTACACGTCAATTGTCCTATCGCGACGGAAAAACATCCGATCGATAGATAACCTCACAACTCAAGTGAGGCAAGTCAAAGCCAACACCTCAACCATACAATCAATCATACAATCAATCATACACCTATTCCAGTCATCATGGAATCTCCAAGGCAACCCACGACAACAGTCACGCCCACTCCCACCTCTGCACCCACACCGAGAAAATACACCGGCTTGGATTGTAGATTTTGTCAAAAGAGTTTCTCCAAAGGCGAGCATTTGAGGGTTAGCACCACAGTATCTTCAAGATGTACAACTTACACTCACTAATCATTAATTATAGAGACACGAAAGAAGTCGTAAGAAGAAATCCCTCTCCCATTCGAATGCCTCTTCATCAACATGAATCGCAAGCTAATCCAGTGATGCAAAAAGATACTGGATCTCGACCTTTCGTATGCAAAGAATGCAGACGACCATTTGCAAGACAAGATTCCCTTGCTCGCCATGAAAGATTACATACTCGGAGAGAAAGCAATTATCCCAATTATCCTTCACCACCTTCGAGTTTGGTTTCGCAATCAAGCATACCGACAAATATGTTACCCGCGATGGATTCAAACTTACAAGTTGAGACACCACGAACACAACAAGGAAATATGGAGGATAGAGGTACTGGCCATTCTATCATTGGAAATACACCTTCTTCGACCGAAGATCTCGATTTTGAATTGATATGGCCAGATTCGGAAGATCTGTTCGAAACTTTGATGTCTTCCGATCCAACGAATTCTTGGCAAATGCCAATTGGAATATTACCTGTACCTATTACAACTCGATCACACATAAATAACGGTAGTTTTGGTATACCAGGTCCATTTCAGGAGAAGGGCTCGATTGGGTCAATTCCGGTGGGAGAAAGTCATCAAGCGGTGCATAATGTTAGTGAGATGGTCACTAGTCTGGTAAGTTTTCCTGCCTCTCTAAATAAATTACATACTCATTAAAATATACAGTCATCAACTGTTACGGCTGCTGTTGAAGCTACGTCTCTTACGTCAGTTTTCCTGGATGAATGTTTACATATGTTTTTTGTAAGATTCATACCTACATTTCCAGTATTACATCGATCAACATTCGTCTTTCGAGAATGCACTCAACCTTTACTTCTCAATGCCATGGCTATCGGTTCTTTATATCTTGGGCCCAAAGATTCAGTTGCGAAAGGCGAAGCTTTATGGAGGCTTGCCCATGTAGCCGTTGCAACATCTTGGGAAACATTAATCACTCATCAAGGTCCGTACGATAGTTGTCAGGGAGTACAATTAGTGGTCACGGCTCTACTTGCTCAAATCTACGGCGCCCTTTCAAGAAATCGAGTTATTCGCACTACAAGTCAAGCATTCCATGCTCTGGGATTTTTTTGGGCAAGACAATGCGCATTATCTGATAGCGAGCCATATTCAAGGAGCAACTTACCAAACCAAAATTCTACCGACGAAGAAAAGAATAGAGCTTGGAAAGTTTGGGCAGCCAAAGAAATTCAACAACGTGCGTTATTAGGTCATTACGTATTGGACGGCTTAATATCCCGAATGTCTGGGGAAACACCATCAGTTCGACATGCTGCCAATCAATTGGGTTTACCTAGTAGTGAAACAGCATTCGAAGCTACTACTGCAAATGAGTGGCTTAATCACATGAGATCTCAAGAACCCTTACAATATTCTTTTCGAAGTATTATACGATCATTGTTTGCTCCGGCTAGTCAACCTCTTACTAGTTTTCATGCCTTCTCGGCATTTTCTCTTCGAGTCATTCTAGAAGGCCTTCAATCCTTGGTTTCAGATTGCGATTCCGATGATCTTTCTACAGTCGGGGTACCTACAAAATTCGAATTACGAAAAGCTCTGAGTCACTCATTTGAAGCTATATCAATGAGCCCAAATCTTTCACATTCCGAACGACTTGAACTTCTACTAAGGTGGCATACTATTTGCCTAGATGCTTGTAAAGATTCATCATTACTTTGCAGATCTATTTGTTCTCGTTATGGTATCGTTCAACATGTTTGTGGTGGAAAGAATATCATGAAACCGGAACAAGATTTGATAAGTTGGGCCAGTACGGAAGAAGCACGGAAAGCTCTCTTACACGCCATTGCAATCCAGGAAATTGTAGAACAATTACCAAGAGGTAGAGCACATGTCATACATATTCCAAGTTCGTTATTTGCTTCAGCAACAGTCTATTGTGTATTTTCACTGGCTGGCCAGGGTGCAGTCAATGTACCAAATATTGTGGACTGGCAAACTGTTTTGGCGACCAACGAACCTGGAACTTCTTCAACTCAACCAGGATGTACGAATCAATCAGAAACAGCATTATATCTTCGAGGGGAAAACTCATTTTTTAGGGCAATGGGGACAACGAAAAATCTTCTTTACGAACTCAATTCTATGCAGAAGCTATTTAAATGCTTGTGTTCACAATGGGGCATTGCATTCGATATGGAGGATATCTTGGATCAATGGAATACACTTTGCCATTGAGTTAGGATATGGGTATGTGTATAAATGATTTATGATTTATGGAAATGTGCGGAGCAGGGCGTTATGTGATTAATCAGACTTGCGTTTGATGCAAAATGGGTTTGGATGGGAGGCACTCGGAGGTTAGTCCTTGATGGAATGTTGGTGTACATGACCACTTTTAGTTTCAGTCGGCGTAATGAGTTATAATATGCGGAGTAGTTTTCATCATTGTCAATCTCAAGAAATAAATCATACTGTTGCTTGTATATCGAGGATAAACCTCGTCACATCCATCATAGACAGCATTTACTGTATCTATCTACCTTCTACAAAAGTTGGACGATCAAACGTTTTTACTTCAAATCCCCACACTTGAATAATGAAGAATTGTCATGGCGCGCAAGGGTAACCATATAGCGGCGTTTTAAATCCAAAGCGTATTAGTGCTCCACTCGCTTATTTAGTGCCCCTCAATGAATGAACGGAACTTGGCGACAGAAGCAATGATGATAAATCAGCAGAAAGATCTAGTCCCGTGATATTCTTACCCCTCCTTCTCCACAAATCATGACACCTTCCTTCGTTCTCTCAAGATCTATTTCCATAAGGAATCTAGATTGTTCCCATTTCTGTCCAACCTATCATCATTGGCGGCTCAGACCTATTTTTACGGATTTGCATGAGCATCCCATTACTTATTACTTTATACTTTTTCAGACACGCATTTCCCCTCACTTGACAAGGCTGCTAGGGAAAGTATGGATATTGTAGTACTTGGTGTTTGAGGGAGAGGGAGAGGGAGAGGGAGAGGGAGAGGAAGGGGAAGGTGACATATCAGCCTTACCTATGTAATCTCGATGAATGGATCTTGATTATTCAGCGGGGATGTACTACGTGCGTACTATCAGATCATACGATCTTGGTTGGGTCTTGCGAAACTTCGGGATATCGAAACGGGAGAAGAATCGCGTGAATCAAGACGATATCGGCGCGTGGATCGGATTGGGTTCTTGAATGTTATTGTTGTTGTATTGAGATATTGAGATATTCTTTTTTGCTTGATGATCATTTTGTATATTTTGATACCTTTCCTGAAGCTTTGTGACTAGTTTGAGGAAATATTGGAGCATCTAGGTATCTTTATGGTCTGTCGAGAGTGAGACTTATACAACCAAAAGCGGAATTTAGAAAAGATTCTTCTTGTCAACTTTACACATACAAAGATGGACGACCCGAAGCAACATTTGAAGATATGCATTATCGGTGCAGGTATGTGTATTATTTATCTCTCTGTCAATTTTCATTCGCTTCGTGCATGGTTTCAAGGTGTCGTTACACTGCTTTCGTCATATGGAAAGCTTATTCAATATGCATTGTAGGAATGGCAGGTCTGACATCCGCGTTGGCTTTGAAAAAAGAAGGATTTAAAAATGTGGAAGTCTTTGAGACGGCTTCGGATCTGGGTTTTGTGGGGGCGGGAATTCAACTCGCGCCTAATATGTCGAGGATTTTGGATGGGTTGGGGGTTTGGAAGGATATTGAAAGGGAGGCGGTGGAATTGAAGAGAACGAGTATTAGAGGTTAGTTGGTTTGGGGGGGTTTTTTTTTTTTTTGCTTTTTGCCTAGGATGGGTTTGGAGTTTACTAATGAGAGGGAATCGTAGAAGGGTCAACGGATGAAGAATTGGGTTCGGTTCAATTAGGATATATTCAAGAAGAATATGGGTATCCGCATATGGTTGGCCATCGACATTCTCTTACTCAGGGTCTTTATAATGGATGTAAACAGTATCCGGACTTGAAATTTCACTTCGGAACTAGTGTTCATGAAGTGCATGATTTTTCCCCGAGACCCTCGTTTACGATTTCTTCGAGAGGGGGAGAAAAGAAAAGAGTGGAATGTGATATTTTGCTGGCTTGTGATGGGATTAAATCGAGGATTAGGGAGAAGATGTTGAGGGATTTGGGGGTAGATGCTAAAGTGGTGGATTCGGACCAGGCGGCTTATAGGATTTTACTCACGAGAGAACAGATGGAGGATGATCCGGAACTTTTGGAGTAAGTTTATTTTGTTTTTGGAGTTCTTTTGTCTTCTTCTCTTTGGACTATTTTAGTCATTTTTTCCCTATTTGTTGAGTTGGGATAACTCAATGGTTAAGATGACTCGGGGTGATGTCTGGATATCATCCGAAACATGACTTCTTCCCCTTCTGTTGTCTTTTCTCATATCGTTTCCTAAAATTCTCGCATTGATTTGTTACTGCCCAGAATCATCCATCTTGTCCATCATCTACTCACCACCTCCTAGATTAATCAACACATCCGGCGTCTCCCGTTGGATTGGCGAACGTCGCCACATAATCGCCTACCCCATCTCCTCCAAACGCATCTACAACATCTCCACCACGCAACCCGATATCAATTTCGCCATTTCCCCCTCGGAAACCTACACCACCAAAGGATCCAAAACCACCATGTTACAAGTCTTTGAAGATTTCAATCCTAAAGTTCGGCGCATGTTGAATCTGGTCCCTGATGGTGAAGTCTGCGAGTGGAAATTACGTCTGCATGCTCCGTTGCCGACGTGGGTTTGGGGTAACATGGCATTGGTGGGTGATGCGTGTCATCCTACGCTTCCGCATTTAGCGCAGGGGGCTGCACAGGCGGTGGAAGATGGTGCGGTGGTGGCTGTTTGTTTGGGGAAATTGAAGGATGCAACGAGGGAGAGTGTGAATAGAGCGTTGAGGGTGTATGAGAAGATTCGGAAAGAGAGAGCGGAGAAGATTGTGGAGTTGGCGGCGGCCAGCGCGAGGAGTCTGCATTTGGGAGAGGGAAAGATGAAGGAGGAGAGGGATCGAATGTTTAGGGATTTGAGGGAGGGGAGGTCGAAAGATGTCCCGGATAAGTGGGCGGATGCTGAGGTGCAGAAGATGGTTTATGGAGTTGATTGTGTGGGGATTGCGAGGGAGAGGTTTGGAGAGTTTTGGGAGGAGGTGGAGAGAGAGGTTTGAGGGGGTGTTGTTTAGTGTTTAGCAGGGAGAGGGGATGTGGGAATGGTGGTATCTGGCTTGTGGGGATCATAACAGAGGTATAGTTTCGTAGGTGGATTTGCCTGATTGGTACATTTGTATGGAGATGTTGGAGGTATTTGGATTGTTGAAAACGGGTTAGTATCTTTGCTATCTCTCATTAGATATAAATCCAAACATTGTTAAATATATCAATCTTACAGTTAGTTATATTATAACCTTGATATATTTGACTTTACTACTATTCATCTCACCGCATCTCATCTCATTCTTTACGTAGTATATATATATATGTATATATAGTACACAAACTTCCAACCAACACACCAACTTCTAATAAGTATTTATCAAAATTCAACATTCACACACACATAGATCAAATAACCCAATTCAACTCAACTCAACTTAACTTAGTCCAATCTGATCTAATAAAATAGATCATTACTCAGTACTTATCACTCATCTATCCTATCCTATCTCATCCCATCTCATCTCATCCATTTCATCCATCCCTTGTATTTATTTAAACTTTACTTCTTTTTTCACTTTTTCCTTTGTGTAGTTGTTTATTTATAGATCTTTTACTTTCTCCTATATCCTGCATCTCGTGTCTCGTGTCTTATGTCTTATGTCTCACATCTTGTACTTTAACGCGTAAGCATATGTGTTTGTGTTTGTGTGTGTGCATTGGATTGGATTGGGTTAGTTATTTATAAGATTAGTATATTATTATACTGACTCACTAGGTGGATAGGAAGGTATATAGTTATATAGTTGGATGGATGGATGGATGGATGGATGGATGGATGGATAGATAGATAGATAGATGATTGGGTATGTACGTATGTATTTCGATTTGATTTGGGGGATTTGGAATTAGATTTAGAATGGTGATTTGAAATCTGGGGGGGGTTTGTCTATGCATGTATTTATTATTATAGGGGAGGGTAGAAGAGAATATGATGGAGTAAAATAAAAAGATATCTGTATGAGAATCTGAGTTTGAGTTTGAGTTTGAGTTTCGAGAGATGGGTGTTAGGTAATAGATTATAGGGGGTAGGAAGGAGAAAGGAGAAAGGAGGAATTAAATAATAGATAACTAATAGATAACTTATATAGAATATTGTATAATGTAATATAATATAATATGATATTTATGAATGAATGAATGAATGAAAACGATTTCCACAATAAATATAAAAACGAGATGATGGAAAATGAGAGAATAAACGAAATGTAAAATGTATAGAGATGAAAAGGGGATGGATGAAGAAGTAAAAGGAAAGAAAGAATGCGAATGAGTGTGAGGTCCATGAAGACTATCTTGATATTCTGAGATTCTGATACTTATTTTTTTATTTTTTTATTTTTTTTTCATATTTATTGTCGATCTATTTATCTATTTGTCTATCTACACACTCATATTATATTATATTATATTATATTTCATGAGAATAAAAATTAAAGACTTCTAGGGTTGAAATCAAAAAGTAGAAAAGTAAAAAAGTAAAGAAGTGAGGAGGTAAGGAGGCGAGGTGAGGATTTTGTGCGAGAGAGATAGATATTAATGTTGGTATTATTAGTATTAATATACATGTCCAGAATATTCACACTCGTGGATTTCATACCCAGTTCAATCCATTCCATCCCTCATCTCCCACAATTCTCAACACATACACATAGAATAAGCATCTCCATTCATTCATTCATTCATTTATTTATTCTTCTGCAAAAAAATAGACACAAACATAAACATAAATATACAAGTCATAAATCATTTATTTCGCCATCTCTCCATTCCCACTCACACTCTCATTCGCATCCACATCCGCACCCATCACCCCTCGTTCGCGATCCTCAACCCTTCCCGCCAAATCCGCTGGTCGCGATGGTCTCCATCGCTTCCCCATAAATTGTACGATGAGCGTGGGGATAATGCTGACACCGATAAGCAGAGCCGCTGCCACGGCTGCACTTTTCGAGAGGCCGAGATTCGTGAACATGGATGGGAACCTATTATTATATTAGTTGGGACATTCTCTAAAAAAATCTCGATGGGGGAAAAGAGAAAAGAAAAAAAAAACATACCAAAAAGGACCAATAAATCCCCAAATCTGTCTGACAAACGTGATGAAAACTCCAATGCTTGCCGATTCCTCTAGATGCGAATCTACCGCATAAGTAATCAAAACTGTTGTGACAATTTGATTTCCCACGCCCGCAATGGCAATTCCAATCACCGGTGTAATATTCCAATGCATTTCCTTTGCCTGTTCTGTTCGGACGAGGAAGACTACGGCTCCGACAATGGTGAGGATGAATCCGGCGTAACTTAACCATAGACGATGTTCGGGAGCGGGCTGGATACCCGTTTTGCGAGCCTTGCGATTCATCCAGAAATCGGAGAGATTACCTCCTAGTTGTTCGCCGATGACGGATCCGATGATGAGAGCGAGAAATTGGTAGCCGAGTTGTTGGGCGTTGAAACCGAATTTTTCGGCAAAGAGTTGAGGGAGTTCGACGGTGATGAGAACGGAGCCGAAGAGGAAGGTCATGGCGTATGCAACTGCTGGAATGACAATACATGGTTTTGCGAAGAGAGTGAGAGGGTGGACGAAATCGTAGATACGAAGCGGTGAAGGATCGATTCGATGGAAAGTGAGGTATTCTTCCTTGAAGGAAGATTTAGAATGTTGGACTCCATGACGAAGATATCTGGTTTCTGGACCCAGGAAAACATAGGCGATGAATTGAACTCCGTTCATGATTGCCAAGATCCAATAAATCCATCTCCATCCTACGTTGTTGGCGACGAATCCCATGACGAAGGGAGAAAATGGAACTCCGATTGTTACCATCAGTGTCCAGATTCCCATGTAACGAGCTCGATCTTTCTTAAAGAATGATTCTGTGACCACGGCACTACCAATTGCTCCAGCGGGACAAATGAAGAATGCAACAATAGCACGGCAAAGTGCCATGGTAGCATAAGTGGGAGCTTTAGCACATCCTATGTTTCCAACCAAGCTAATGATAAGTGATATAAGAAATAGAGGTCTTCGTCCGAAAGTGTTGGATAGAGGTTTCCATAGCAGGGGAGCTCCTCCCAAGATGGCAATTTGAAGTGAGGTAAGATATGAAGCTTGTTGAAGTGATACACCTAGTTCTTCTGCGATACTTTCGTAGGCTGGAATAATGGCTGCGGCTGTAAATGTTGACATACATGCATGGAGTGCCACAAGTACAAGATTTGTAACTTTCTATACTTTTTATTAGCTAAGTTTGAGAGATAGATTAGATAGATTCGATAGGTACCTTTGAGTTTTTCCAATTGTATGGATCAGCTTCGCTAGGTCCGGGCAAAGGATCTAAATCAAGAGTTCCATGTCGTGCAAGAAGATACTGTCTATGTTCTTCAGATAACCCATTGGCTTCAATATAAGTTGCATGAGTTGCTGCATGGTCGATAGTTTCAGAAAATTCACCACTAGGGTTTGAATCTTTACGCTCAATGGCGCCTGCTGTAACTGCCATTGTATAGTTTCGTTCGAGACAACTTGCTATGGGAGTTTAATTCCAAATGGTACCAAAACCAACGTCAAACCAACTTCAGTCTTTTCAGACGTCAAAAATAGTTTGAGATTGTAAAACTACCCCTCCAAGACTTCAAAGTACTTGAACAGAGGAACTCGTAACGGAAGAAAGAAAAGAAGAAGTTTTTGAGCACAAACGGTTCAACTCGAATCGAGGATACATATTTAAAATATAGGAGAAAATCTTCCCCATATTGAGCTAATCCACCCCATTCTCCACACCTTCTCTATTGAAGGGCGTTAGGGGCCTTGCACTAAAATCCCATGCCGCTTCCAAGGTACCTTCCCCTGTTCGTCATCCCGATCATGGTGCCGAACATCCATTCCACTGCAAAAATCGTCCAACCTCGTGGAACTTGCCACCAAAATCAAAAAGATAAGCAATTCCCCGAGACATGTCAAAGCAGCACCAAATCATACCTATCTCGAGCCTATGTAATGAGATAATGTAACAAGGTCAATAATCAGCGTCCCGTGTATGCCTTGCATACTAAGATGAAATGAGATGGGTAACACGAGCGATTCGTGGTCTACTCACGGTCCTGACTCCGAATGTGAACATTGTGGGGACTGGGACTCTCCACACTTGACCAACATGTAGAAAGTCGTTGGCTACGAATAAGTGGAAGGCGTCAGAACGAGTGGACGGTTGCGCGGCCCCTTGTTTGTTTGCAATCCGCGCGGGCCTGTATGTTAATTTTCTCCAGGTGCTCCACGAAATTTTAGCTTTTTAAGTTTTCATTGTAGTCATTTGGACCGAAAGTTGGGGTTTGTGGAGATACACAAATGTTGGGGTATGGGGGAATCGTTCTGGGGTTCTTTCTTGATTTGCATGGCTACTCTGTGTATTCTCGAAAAAAGATCATGTTGCTGGTGAATCAATTGAGGATATAATATTGGTTATCATATGTCGTGGATATAGATGTTAGTATGAGTATTTGGAGATGCATGGCGTTGAGGTATGGTTAGGGGGGGGGGTCGTGTAAAATACTTTTTCCGAGGTATTGAAGTGGATTCATACAGAGTGGACGGGAAACAACTACTTGACACCGCTGTCGATTAATAAACAAAGATCTCCAATGCGGTAGTTGTTACTCGTCCTTGAAGTCTATTAGAGTAAGTTGAGAGTAGGCGGACTTCCACATATAGTATCTCCTCTCCGCTCTGTCGCTCTAGTTCGTTTCATTAATTCTGGTTCTTAGTAATTTTTATAAATCGCTCATAAATCTCCTATGTCCCACCGTTTATATATGTATGTGCATTAGTCATTTCTTTTCTTCATGGAATAATATTCCAAAAAGTCTGGTGCGTCTTCTACAAGCAGGTAAAGAAACCACAATCTTTCAAGGAGATAATGATGTTACACTCACAAGATTCACAATCTCGTGGCATAGTAAAGCAGTCGGTCCGTCCTGTCTGGGCATATTTCGCACCTAAAACAGTGCGAATAAGCAATGCCACCCAGCCTTCCCATCTTGGTATCCCAAACAAGACTTTGGGCGTTCCCACACGTTGTAACCTTCCTGTCTACCGACATAAATGTGCTGTGCCAACCTTGGCGTTCAATACGACGTCAATCCAGCACCTATATAATTTCCGTGCAAATCAGAGAGGTCAATCAATGTGGGAAGAAAAAGCTGTGGGGATGTGTTTGCGTGTTTATATATCCTACAGCGAGTGGAAAGATAAGTCTGTGTTTTTGATTGGTGATTGAATGGATGGATGGATGTATTGCGAAGATATCGCGAAGATTTTCATCTGCAATGCTACCTCGCCATGTAGGAAATAAATTGTATACCCACAACCCTTATCCATAACCCAACATACTCGAGTCTGAGAGGCCATTCAATTGCCATACTCGCATAGAAATATTGAAGAGCGTCTCAAGGCAACGTCATGAAACCTTTTCGGGAATCTCACAGGTGTCTAGAACGTCCTCGTCGGTACCGAAAATTCGAACACTCACCTACCGACGTCCAACTTCTATACATTTCTCAAAAGCCCCTTTTCACTTGCGTGTGCAATCACTTTCATGATCGTCGATATCCAATACCACACTGTGTGATTTGATTTTAGACTCTTCGATGGTTTTGACTCTGGTTTACCGAAAAAGTACAGCATGAATCTCATCAACCCTCCTTATCTTCACTCCTCAATTAGCTAGGCATACCAAAACAAAGCACAGAATGAAGAAGACGAGAAGAATCATACTGGAATATACAAATAATAATAACATTACTCTAAATTAATACATAAACTACATACATACATATACTTATACGCTATACACCATCCCACACATACATACACATACATAACCCAACCCAAATAAATACATAACCAAATATACACATATGTATGAACATACACGTACATACATATACCCATCACTCCAAATAAATATACATCAAAATTACAAATCGAAACCATTTCTACAATCATAAAAGAGTGTCTACTCGTATCTAATGCATTTACTCGTAATCATATAACAATTAAAAAATCGACTTTTCCTTCCATATATACAACGCCAGGCCCATGATCTTAACCAAAAGAGGTGATTATACAAAATCAAATCTATGGGGCTAATACCAAAGCCAACAATGCCATGCGACAGTAAAGGCCATATCTCATCTATAAAAGGGTTAGTAAAAATTGTATAATTGGGGAAGCTTCATAACGTACCTGTCTAAAGTATGCAGCTCTTTGATCGAAATCCACTTCCTCTCCAATCTCGGCATTTCTCGGCAATGGATGCATAACAATCATTGAACTCTTTGCATTTCTCAATGTCTTGTTATCAATGATGAAACTATCCTTCAATCTCTCATACTCTTCCAAATCGGCAAATCGCTCCTTTTGTACACGAGTACAGTAAAGGACATCGGATCTAGCAAGGATCTCGGGGGTCAACTCAGTAGAAACTGAAAGTAATTGACCAGGCTTAGATTTGATAAGTGCCAAGATCTCTTGTGGAAGGGATAAAGCTTGTGGGGAGACAAGCTGGATGTGAACATCATAATGTTGAAGAAGCTTGACGAGAGAGTGAACGGTACGACCATATCTAAGATCACCAGTAAAGGTAATGGTAAGACCACCAACAGTACCCAATTCTTCTCTGATTGTGAACAAATCCAAGAATGCTTGAGTTGGGTGTTCTTTGCTTCCATTACCTCCGTTGATAATTGGAACTGGAGAAAATTTGGCAGCAGTTGAAGCACTACTCTCTTCAGGGTGACGAAGGACAATAGCATCTCCATAACAACCAAGAGTGCGGATGGTATCTGCAAGAGATTCGCCCTTGACAGTGGAAGAATGAGAAGTAGCGATTGCAACTGTTCGTCCACCCAATCTTTGCATAGCAGCATCAAATGATGCAGATGTACGAGTAGATGGTTCGTAGAACATTGTGCAAAGAAGACGTCCCTTGAGAATAGAAAGAACACCTTCGCGTTGAACACCCAATCTCATTTCTTGAGCAACAGAGAAAAGAAGATGAAGATCTTGACGGGAGAATTGATTGACCGAAAGAACGTGTTGATTCTTGAATGGCGATTGGCCGAGGAGGGTTTGTAGAGATGGTGATATTGTTGGTTGAGGGTATAATGGAGCACCCAAATCTTCAGCTGTTGAACCAAGTTGTGGTGCTTGGCTGGCAGCACCGTCCAAGAACCTTGAACGAGTTGCAGGTCGCATAGCTGAAGATGATGCACCAGCAAATGAAGAGAACTTTCTCAATCCATGAGAGCTATCAGGTCTTGGTCCCATAGCTGGGGATCCAAGATTAGCCTTGACAAGTGGTGATTGTGGTACTGTGGTATGTAAATCAATAAGATGAGATGACATATCTTTACCATCAATAGCATCTTGAGTTGGTAAACCATCTAGACAAGCAGTCTTATCTTGGAAGATGACTCTTTGGACAGCTCCTCTTGTGACCTGTCCAACAAGTGGCGACCAAACTGTTCCTGGCTTGACAGTGTGTGGTCTATCAATCTCAACCTCTACGGAAGCTCCGACTTGATCGTGAATTTCGAAAATCTCCTTTGGATTGTCATGGAGACGAGCCTTAATATCATCGACTGTGAGTCTACCATCTGCAACAGCTGAGAACAGTAGAGGCAAAGTGTCAGCAATACCAACAGCGGCGTCTGCCTCTGCCTTTGCAAGAGTTGCAAGTTGATATGGTAAGCTACCAATAGAAAAGACATCAATGATGTTCATGTGTTCCCATAATGCTTCTTGGTCCTTGGCAGTTGGAAGGAAAGAAGCTTCAGGGTAATCATCTTGGCTGAAGAAAAGGGCGTACACTGAAACATCACAAGTGACTTGAAGACCTTTTTGCTTAGCCAAATCAATCAATCCAATATCATCCTTGGTGGTGACATTGGTGATGTGAATCTTTCGGCTATGGAGACTTGCGAGAAGTAGAATTGATGCAAGATCGGTCATCTTTGCATCAGTGATGATTGGCTTGAAAGATGGCCAAGATTCAAAATGAGCAGTAACAGCAGCTACCTTGCTGATATTATCGGACAAGTGATTGAATGGGATGAAGAGAGAGCCAACTTCACCAGTGACTTGACTAATTTGATCGGCGTTAGATGAAGTTGCGGCAACAGAGAAATTGTAATCGCAAGATGAACCAAGTTTGCTGTTAAGTTGAGCTACCTTCAATGCTCTAGCATCAGTGACTGATCCATCAAGACCAAGAGGCATAACACGAATCATACTGAAACCAGATGCAATTGATGCTTTGGTGACAGTTTGGAAATCACGGCTGCCAGGAGTGGTGATGCCAGGAACGAAAGATGCAATGTTGATAAGACCAGGAAGAACAACAGTTCTGTGACTAGTTTGTGCATCGAATCCACTGACTTCCATATCATAATGTCTTGCGATGGCTTCGATAAGGATCTTGGCGTTCTTGACGTTGGTGACCAAAGGTGTTTGATAATCGACAGCCATACGTCTAGTTTGGTAACCCTTACTCATGTAGTTGGCAGGTCTTCTATATCTGTTGCTGGAAGGAAGATTGATATAAAGATCAATCATGTTATTGGCAAGATGTTGAGTCAAAGAATATTCCGATTTTTGATCATCCTCACCCTTTCCGAGAATTTCGAGGTACTGAACTGGGACATCATGTTCTTGTAAGAAATCTGCGGTACCGGCTGTAGCGAAAAGTTTGTAACCCAACTTTTGAAGCTTGACAACAGATGGAAGCATTTCCTTCTTGTCCTTGTATGAACCAATAGAAAGGAGAATGTTTTGCTTTGGTAATTTGAATCCAGTAGAGATCAATGCTTTGATGTAAGCCTCATACTTATCACGACCGAAACAAGCAACTTCACCAGTAGAAGCCATCTCGACACCAAGAACTGGATCAGCACCAGAAAGTCGAGAGAAACTGAATTGAGGTACTTTAACACCAACGCAGCCTGCAGGTAATTCGGTAGGTGGGTATGGCATGAATGGTACACCCATAATGGCTTTAGTAGCCATTTCAATAAGATCAACACCCATGACCTTTGAAACGAATGGAGTCGATCTAGATGCACGAACATTACATTCGATGACCTTAATATCATTGTCCTTGGCGATGAATTGAATGTTATAAGGACCAGTGATGTTAAGAGCTTTACCAATCAAGCGAGTAGCTTCCTCAATTCTCTTGATAGTGGTAGGGTCGAGATCTTGAGGTGGTAAAATCAAAGTAGCATCACCAGAATGTACACCGGCGTTTTCAACATGCTCAGAGATAAAGTGACCAACCATAACACCATCCTTTGCAACAGCGTCCATTTCAATTTCCTTTGCATTTTCGATATATTTGGTGATAACGACTGGATGATCTCTTGAAACTTCAACAGCTTGAGCAAGATAAGCTTCAAGATCTGGTTCGGAGTAAACAGTGTTCATAGCTGCACCTGAAAGCACATATGAAGGTCTAACGAGCACTGGATAAGAGACCTTGTTACAGAATGTTTTAGCATCCTCGAAACTAGTCAACTCTTTCCATGTTGGTTGATCAACATGGATGCCATCAAGCATACGAGAGAACTTGAAACGATTCTCAGCAGTATCAATCATTTCTGGTGATGTTCCAAGAATCTTGACATTCTGTCGGTGAAGTGGGAGAGCAATGTTGTTTGGTGTTTGACCTCCCATAGCAATGAGAACACCACTTGAAGACTCCAATTCGTAAATGTCGAGGATGGTTTCGAGGTTGATGTTCTCAAAGTACAATCTGTCGGCTTCATCATAATCGGTACTGACAGTCTCAGGGTTATAGTTGACCATGACAGTCTTGAAACCAGATTCCCGAAGAGTTCTAATAGCACGAACGGAACACCAATCGAATTCGACGGAAGAACCAATTCTGTAAACTCCAGAACCGAGGACCATGACACCGTGGTCATTGAAAGAGATATCGCTCTCAGATCCGTTGTAGGTCATGTAAAGATAATTGGTGTGGGCCTCGAACTCGGCAGCAACGGTATCAATTTGCTTAACAACTGGGACAATACCAGCTTCGGTTCTCAACAATCTAACAGCAAGTTCTGTAGAATCCCAGAATTTAGCCAATTGTCTATCGCAGAATCCAAGTTGTTTGGCTTGTCTGATTTGGTCATATGAGATGGTGCTAGTGTTGAAGGTTGACATGTGCTTGCTGAAGTCATTCAATCCCTTGAGCTTGTTCAAGAACCATTTGTCAATCTTTGTCATTTCCCAAATCTTGTTAACAGAGTAACCAGATTGCATGGCATTAGCGATTGCAAAGAGACGTTGATCGGAAGGCGTTTGAAGTTCATCATCAATTGACATTAATGCCTTTGTTGCACTGAAACCCAAGTTATGGAAATCAATAGCACGGATTGCTTTCTGAATAGCTTCTTCGAAAGTTCTTCCGATACTCATAACTTCACCGACACTCTTCATTGATGAACCAAGTTGTGTAGAAACACGAGTGAACTTCTTCAAATCCCAACGTGGCATCTTAACAACAACATAATCCAAAGATGGTTCGAAACAAGCGCAGGTCTGTTGAGTGACTGAGTTCTTGATTTCGTTGAGTGGGATGTTAAGACCGAGCTTTGCGGCGATGAAAGCCAATGGATATCCAGTAGCCTTGGATGCGAGGGCTGAAGATCTGGACAATCTAGCGTTGACCTCGATAATACAGTATTCCTTCGAGTCAGGGTTGAGTGCGTATTGAATGTTACATTCTCCAACAACTCCGAGATGGCGAATGACGTTAACAGCTGTGGTTCTCAACATGTTGTAATCCTCATCGGATAATGTTTGAGAAGGAGCAACAACAATGGAGTCTCCAGTGTGAATACCCAGAGGATCGAAGTTCTCCATGTTACAAACTGTGATACAGTTGTCACGACAATCACGGACAACCTCGTACTCAATTTCCTTCCATCCCTTCATACTTCGCTCGATCAAAACTTGAGGACTGGCGGCGAAAGCTTTGTTGCAGAGTTCAAGTAATTCTTCCTCATTGTCTGCAAAACCACTTCCAAGACCTCCCAAAGCATATGCAGCGCGAACGATGACTGGGAATCCAATGTCCTTCACGACATGCATAGCTTCATCGATGTTGTTCGCTGAAGCGGATTTGGCGCATTTCTCACCAATCGACTCCATACTGCGAGCGAACAACTCTCGATCTTCAGTAGTGATGACAGTGGAAATTGGGGTACCGAGGACGCGAACTTGATACAAGTTAGCAGGTATTATTTGTAAAGGTATAAGGGAGATTCAAGGAATTAGACTGCCCAGCCAGATTTGGATGTTCAGAATAATTTGGACATGGAAAATGGGGAAGGGGAGTGGGTGAAGAAAGCGATCTTTACTTACCTCCGAGCTCTTCGAATTCATCCTTGAGTTGAATACCAACAGATAAAGCAGTTTGGCCACCAAATGTGACGTAAATTGCATCAGGCTTCTCGTGCTTGATGACTTTGCGAACAAAATCAGCTGTGACGGGAAGGAAATAGACCTTATCAGCCAATCCTTTGGAAGTTTGAATTGTAGCGATGTTAGGGTTGATCAAGATGGTATAGATTCCTTCCTCTTTAAGAGCTTTGATAGCTTGACTTCCAGAGTAATCGAATTCGCCTGCTTGACCGATACTAAGACCACCACTACCCAAAACAAGGACTTTCTTGACGTTGACCTTAGGCGTAAGCTTCTCATTCTCAGCTTTCTCACCACCTGGGAAGACAACTGGTGCGGAAAGAAGTTTTTCGTCATCGAGAGTCTTTTGGATAGTGTTGATGAAGACATCAAAGAGGAATTCAGTATCCCTTGGTCCAGGAGTACTTTCTGGATGGAATTGAACACTGAAGTATGGCCTGTTGACATGTCTGATACCCTCGTTACTTCCATCGTTGGCATTAACGAAAAGTTCCTCCCATTCTGAAGGCAAGGAGCTAGTTTGGACAGCGAAACCGTGGTTTTGGGAAGTAATATGACATTTTCCGGTCAACATGTTTGTGCATGGAATGTTATGTCCACGGTTACCGAACTTCATCTTTTCGGTTTGAGCTCCAGCAGCCCTAGCGAGAAGTTGATGTCCAAGACAGATACCGAAAATTGGTGTACGGTTCTCCTTCAAGGCAGATTGAATGTGCTTGACAGTTTTATCCATCATGGCTGGATCACCAGGACCGTTGGAGATGAATAGACCGTCATAATCCTTGCCGGCGAGAGCAGGGAAATCATAATCCCATGGGCAGACGAGAACTTCCACACCACGCTTTACAAGACAACGCAGCTGGTTGTATTTCAAACCAACGTCCAAACACAACACACGTATAGGTCTACCAGAAGGATGTTTCAAAGCATTCGAAGGATCAGGTTTGTATAATTTTGGCTCGCGAATTGATACTAAGGCATTATGTTAGCCCTTCATTCGGGCTATAGCAAAGTAGAAACTTACCATCTGCGACAAGGTTCTTGGCATTGGGGTCGACCCAATCAATTGCTTCGAATGATGATCTCCAATCCTTTGTAGATAAAGCAGAGATGTTGTCGTTTCCACTGGCAGGGATGTTCTTTTGCAACAACATTCGTCCAAGCATACTACCTTCTTCTCGTATTCTCTTGGTTAAAGCTCTGGTGTCAACACCATAGATTGCTGGGACACCTTGCTCTTTCAACCATGCTCCCAAAGAAGAGGTTGCGAGGAAATGAGAAAACTCTTCGCCTGCGTATGAAGCGCAAATCAAACCTGCGATGTGGATCTGTGATGCTTCGAAATGCGCTGGCAGATCCTTGAGGAGTTCATCCATGGTTTCTCGAGATGGTACACCATAATTGCCCACCAAAGGGAACGTAATGACCAAGATTTGTCCACGGTATGAAGGGTCAGTGATGGATTCTGGGTACCCCACCATACCTGTCTGGAAGACCAATTCTCCCGCGACACTCTTCTGCGCACCAAAACTATATCCTTGATAAATTGTGCCATCCTTCAATTCCAAACTGATGAGTCCTTCATCAGTGCCATTGAGGATTGGGGCGGCAACGGGAGGGAAAACTAATTCTGCCATTATGATGTAAGATATTGAAAAGACGGTTTTTAAAGATCTGCGCGCAAGGACTTCAAGAATTGCCCTTCAACAAGCTGCAAAGCAGATTGAGGAGTGCTTTAGTGATCCAAGTTCGCCAGTTTGTAGGTCAAATATCAAAGAATAATTCCTGACCGTACGACTTTTTGGGTATCAAAGATTGAAAGTGTTGAATAAGTTTTTAGGAGTTTAGGAATTTCTCTCCAGAAAATGGGACTCCTCAATTTTTTTTTCTGGTGCTGAACAACCGAGGAGAGCCGATTCGATATCGGGCTTAGTGTGTGACGCTAGCAGGGAAGCGAAGTCAAGGCTGTCACCAATTATCATCAGCCTTGCATCTACCCCTCGTGCCCCTCAAGAACTTTTCGCCGGTATATTGCCAGAATAACACCGACATTATTATGTCATAAAGGTGGAGTGAAGCCTTATCGGGGCAGCACGTGAACAGCACGTGGACTTGGAATAATTAATTGGAAGTCGTGTTGAAAATGCATCATATGGATATGAGGGAGATAGATCGTCACAGCATTTATTTGGAGTGAGGTTACGACAGCACTTCGTATAGCAGGTTATATGTTCTGTTCTGTGCTGTGCTATCGGAACATAAACCAGTACACAGTATATAGCAGCTGTTGGTCTCTCAACATCTCTCCTATTCCATACCGAATGTTTGCATGAAAGGCTGTCGTTTCTGTGTTCTGATGCTGATACTGACACATCAGTGATACACCGCAGCTACATAGACATCAATGCCCCTTCTACGCCCCCCTCTATTTTCATGTGGGAGGCTGTAATGCCACCGTTATTGCAGGATGTAAAACTGTCTTGGTGGCTGCAAATATTAAATGTTGCATTCACCCCATCGCTGTTTGTGCGGTGAGTGTATTGATGTCGCTATTGATAATAACATTCAGACTCGCATACGAAAACAAGATCTCGAACCAAGCCCAGCCAAGCGATGAAATGCATGCGAGTCAGATCTACATTCTTCCATTGTCGCACTTCATATATACCATGGGGAAGAATGGCGGTCTGTTCGTTGATTAATCGGTGGTGTGCGCCTTATGAGTTCAAGCAAGCCCCCGGAAGCATTTCTCTCTCTCTCTCTTTCTCTCTTTCCCTCCCACCCCCCACTCATAACCGATGTGGCATTTTATCTCGCCCACACCAATTGCCATTGACCACCTGCGCATGGTCCAATAGAGGAAGCTGCAAAATACAATAATTATCTGTGTGTACGAGTATGTCTCTGATGATGAACCAATTTTTTAAATCGCTCATGCGGGTTTCCTGTGAATCGATGAGCTCGCGCGCAGGTCAATCGTCCTGTGGAAAGAAAATTAATGTGTTCGAGATTTGAGACACAATCGACGCCTAGTGCACACAGCACACACGAGGGGGAGGAAAATCATTCAGGAAAATGGAACAATGCCGTCCCTGTTCGACGATAGGACATCTACAAACGGGGCCAGAACATTTGGGAAACGGCGGAAGGATGAACTACCTCTCGAGCAATCCAATGAGACTCTCGTTTTGGCAGCTTCTTCTTTTCATCATGCAAGTAAGGTAAGCTGACCCTCCCCCATATTAAAAGTTTGCAAGCCACCAACTTCTTAAAATGAACTATAATGCATGCATGATAATGGTATCTTGGTGTGTTGAGACGAGCGATGGAGAGGCGAGAGAGTAGCAACGGGAGAAAGGATTCTACCTCAACAATGGCAAAATGGCACACAATACATCTCTCTATCTTCACCCGATCACGAGGACATCGCATACGAACGGCAACGTAGTTTTACACCTGCGAAGTGAGACTCAGCAAGCACTTCGCATGTACCGACCTCCGTCTTTATCTTTAGATAGCCCTCAATTCATGTTCTCGCACTTCGTTCGTTGATTGGATGAGACAGGAACTTCATGGCCAGGATTGATCGGCAGCATGCATATAAACGAGCAGTGTGCATCGCATCAAGGGTGTCTCGGCGTGCAATGACATGATTGATTGCCTTCCCCAAAAAGTTGAGATCATTGATTCTAGGTTTCCCCAATTCTCGGCCAGTATGGGCTGAATGTCGATTTGATATTGTATGTGAATTTGGGGGGGTTGTGAGATAAGCAAATGAAACAGGATTCGCGTTGCCATCTGCTACTCTTTCTTCTCGTTGCAGGAAGAGATTTCATGTCTTCATTGTCACTCCCTTGATCTTGTTTTGATATATAATTTAATTAATTCGATAGATTGGTTGCTTGATCTTCATCAAGGGATATCCATCCACTCTTCGAACGACCGAGCCTTGGTTCTGGGAGCTGGGACGAGAAATAATTAAAAAGTGCTCGAGAAACGCGATAACCTGGAAATTAAAGATTTCTTTACTTCTTTCTTGACTTATTTACAGATCTTTGAAACTATTCCTTCGCTCGATCCGTCTTCTGATCGCGTTGCTTTATTTCTTCAACTCCTGTCGCTACAAGATGAAATAAATTAAGAAAGGCAGCCTCCCAAGCAACCAGTCTTCCTTCCTACTTTGCGACCACACAGGAGTAAATCCCTCAACCACGCACGAACTTCCAGTTGGAAACACTCCAAGCAAAAATGCTGTCTTCATTACTGCGGCCGAAGAAAGCTCGACGACGCCCTCAAGAAATACATTCCCCTTTCTCATCACTGTACGTTGACCGACCTTCGACAACGGCGGCGAGAGGAGAGCGTTTACCTCGACACGCATCCGCAGATTTTACGGAAACGGAAATTGAAGAAGATACAGAGGAAGAGATTGCGCAACAAAATGATGGGGGAGATGACGATGAAGGAAGTAATATAGACGAAGTAGAGGAAGAAGATGGTGATGAAGATCAACCTCTCTTGCCTATATTTTCCGCCGCACATCTGGGTATCTAGCATTTCTGAATCTCTTTCCAGAAACCCAGTGCTAACATTTGATTAGACGCGCTTCCAGTATATAACCTTACACATGCCATTCGACTTATCATCCTTCCGCGGACGGAAACTACGTTAACATGGGATCAATTACGGTCCCCACAAGTGTCACAGTTCTTGGTGAAGCCTATGCAACAGCAAATTCGAATTTCGCACTTCTCTCGAGCTACTTTATATGCATTGATGGCAAACTGTTTACAATTCAAAAAGGAGAGTCAAGCAAATCCAGGTAATGCCGGGAATAGCTTGACGAGAGCTTTAGTTTGTGAGCTTCTAGCTATCAAATTATTGAAGGAATACAATACTAGAGAGTTGATCGATGCTCTTTCCTATGACTTCTTTCCATTACAAGGATTGGCAGAACCGAATCCACCTACAACAAACTGGAATCAAAGAAATCGTGCAAAACCAGTTGCTGCTAGGATCTCAACTTTGGAGGTAGCTATCAGGGCGTCTGCGAAACGATTTTTGGCACATCCGCTTGTAGTGCAACAACTAGAAGCCATATGGGCTGGAACTATTGTATTCCATTCTGCGGCCGATAACCTTCATCGTACATCAATAAATCGGACTGGATACAAGAAACCAGATCCAAGCAATGGAAGTGCGGTCCCATTGCTTACCCGTGATCAACTTCAATATGGGGCGACGGTCAGTCGCCCCAAACTTCAAAATAAAGAACCAGAATCGGAACAAGCAATTCAAACTTTGACTAGGAGAACGGTCACATTATATGATCCAAGAGATGCATCTCTATTCAAACTCTCGAGGTTGAGGGTACCAAGATATCGACAATTCTTCTCGACTTGCTCACTCGCCATTCTTCTTGTTCTTTTTCTAGCCGTTCTCAGTCAAAGATCAACAGACATCACTGGTCTCGAAGTCATATTTTGGTTTTGGAGTGCAGGTTTCATGCTTGATGAGGTAGTTGGGTTCAATGAACAAGGATTCTCGTTATATATTATGAGTTTCTGGAATGCTTTCGATTTGGGTATTCTAGTTTTACTTACTATTTACTATTGCATGCGGTTATATGGCATTTTCTTGGTGGACTATGGAAGAGAGGAGTGGAATAGTATGGCATATGATGTTCTTGCAACTAATGCAATCCTACTCTTCCCTCGATTATTCAGTGTTCTGGATCATTATCGATATTTCTCACAACTATTGATCGCGTTCAGATTGATGGCAATTGACCTTGTGGCAGTATTTGTACTAATATTGATAGCTTGTAGTGGATTTTTTGTTGCATTCACTCTATCATTTGGGAAAAGTGAATATGATGCAGCAGGAGTTGCCTACAAGATCTTTCAGATATTGATGGGATTTACACCCGCGGCATGGGAAGCATGGGAAACTTACAATTTCTTAGGAAAGGCATTACTTGTGCTTTTCCTATTTATTTGTCACTTCCTCGTTATTACCATTCTCATTACGGTTTTAACAAACTCGTTCATGTCCATTGTTTCAAATGCAAACGAAGAACATCAATTCGTTTTTGCTGTCAACACAATTTCTATGGTCAAGAATGATGCTCTCTTCTCTTACGTAGCACCAACCAACATTCTTGCTTGGGTTCTCACACCATGCAGATTCTTCTTTCCTTTCAGAACATTCATCAAGATGAATCGTACTGTTATCAAGATGACTCATTTTCCCTTATTATTCAGTATATGTGCCTACGAAAAGATTTTCTTGGCAAGATCTGTCTTCGAACCTACGGATTTGGTTGAGAAGGTTGGGCAACGATCGAAGCGAACAATATCATTTCAAGATCGTGGGCATGGACTCTTTAGTCCCAATTTAAGGAGACATGAATCTTCCGTTGCTGGTTTCCAAAAAGACAGAGCTCTTGATGACGTATTTAGGCTAGCGCCGAGAGATAACCTTGGTAGAAATCGTCCTAGTTTTGATCGTCGAAAAACTCAAACTGTCGTCAATAACTGGATGGAACATCAAGGGGACGTTGCTAGTCCACCACAAGAACAGGATCGTTCTATATTGGAAAGATTAGAGATGCGAAGGCAGTCTAGACAAGCAAATGCCATGAAACATCGTGCACTCAGTCGTCAGCTTTCCGGAAATAGATCTGTGGCTAGCGACCCGGCAGAATTTATGTCTACAGGATTTCATGACATGACTCGAATTTCAGATGATGAATTGCATCCAAACTCGTTTGGTGGAGGTCATACAGATGCAGATGGAGATGATGAACTATTGTCCAACGATGATGACGAACATACCGAGGATAAACACACAGCGACAAATTTTAGCCAAAGTGGTGCTGAATCGGAAGAAGATTATTTCCAAACCCCAACTGCAACGAGATTCATTTCTCCCACTGCGGCTTTTGATCCACAACAAGATGTCACTCAGCAAAACAATTCTCCTTCAAAGCAATCCAAATCGACACCAAAGAAAAAAGCTCATGATAGGAATTTATCAACGACGACGATTCTCTTCAACCCTGTTATTCAGAATTCTTCACTCTCATCCAATTCGCCCCCTCGTTCACGGCCATTAACGGCAAAAATGTATTCACAAGCTAATACCGGAACCAACACCCCAGCAGGTCAATCAGGATCTCGTACTCCAAGAACCGCCAACTTCACAAATACAACTGTTCGCCCACGTCCTATTTTACCCAATCGCGCAAATTTTCAATCTGCCCCAATTATCAGTAAGCCAGACCCGGTACGTAACCGCGTTGTACGTCATAAAGAATCTAGTTTGAATATGAGTTTGTCGGAAATGGGTCTTGAGCATGCACAACTTGGCGCAGTCCCGAGTTCATTTCAAACTCAAATGGCTATCGCTACGAAGATGGCGATGAAACGTGACAAAAAAGAAGAAACTACGGATGGTATGATGGGAAGATTGATGTTAGCAAGAATGAAGACTTTGGAGGAAGGGTTTGCTGAAGTCGTTAGGGAATTTAGAGGAATGCGTACAGCTGGAAATTCTTCAGTCGAAAATGAAACTTCGATTGGAAAGCGGAAAGAAGGAAAGGGGGATAAAAAGAAGAAAAGACCTGGCAGTGCCAATCTTTCACAAACAAAAAGTGAAGTAAATATGGAGAGGCTGAGGATGACAAGCTTAAAGGGAAAAGAAAAGGGATATTTTGATAATGATCATGGCGGTCTGACTTCAACTAATGGACTTGATATTGGAGGGGTTACCAGTCAAGGAACGAGTGAGTATAGGACACCATATGAAACGCCAGAGGCTGGTATCATTGCACAGTATTTGACCAAGGGGAGTTCCTTGTAATAATTGCAAATTAGCGGGAGTTTGAGCGGATAGAATTTTTGACGGCGGTGTTTTGTGTTGTAAGTTTTTTGTTTTGTATTATTTGAAGTACATGTATTGAATGATATCATGACTGGAGGTTGTGTTTATTGTGTATAAAGAGGATATAATATACCCAAATTGTTTTTAGGTCAATCAGTTAGTTATTATGATGAGCAAGCACATGAAATAGTAATGAAAGAATCATGATGGGATGGTATCATATCATTTTCTTGTGTTATTCATTTATTGTCCTTTGCCATGCTTGTATAAAGATTCTCAACATGTTCGTCGGAACTCAACCTCGACCAGCAAGTCCCATCGCAAATTCCACATCACTCCATTCCCATCTTAAGCAACCACGCCCTCCTTCTTAACTCCTTTTGAAAAATTCATCATCGGCGCAATCGGAACCGGCCAGAACATGACTGCTGCAACGACGGGAACGTAACTTTTTAGATGAGGTATTAGCACAACTAGCTAGATAGGTAGTTATAGCATATCAGAGCGTGGATTCCTTTTATCTTTTTCTTTTTCTTGCTCTCTTAGGGGGAGGGGGAAGGGGGGGAATTATTTTCCAAATTAAATAGATGAATGAATGAATGAATGATGAAAGGGTGAAAGGGTGAAAGAATGGATAGATGCCAAATACATACAGTAACCCGGTTCCGTACACGTTCTTCCACGCTTTTCCCCAGTACACGTCGGGGCCGAAGTAGGTGGCTTTGCGGGGGGCGAGGGATTTGATCGAGGTGGTGCTTGAGGTGGAGGATTGTCGGATTGTGCGGGTGAGGAGGGGGAGGAGGGTGGTTGGGAGGGTGGGGCGGGGCATTTTTTGAGGGGGGAGGAGGAGGAGTTTGGTGGGATTGAGTTGGGTGGTGGATTGAGGGAGGTTTGGATCGTGGATTGATGGAGAGTGTTAGAGTTGTTTGGTGAGTGAGAATCGGTTTGATGAGTTGAGCTGAACTGGGTGGTGGGTTGAAGATTGCGCAGTATTCTCTAGTGGCGAGAAATGAGTATTGAGCAGTGAGTAGCGAGTAGTGAGGAGAGGAGAGGAGATTGCGATGGTTTTGATTGTAGTGGTAGTTATGGAGGTAAGATCGAAAGAGGTTCAAGAAAACGAAAATCGATTTCTTGAAATTCAAACGGAAAGAGAGAAGGATAAATAGTCAAATTTATGGTTTGGAGGAAAGAGCTAGAGGGTTGGGTAGGTAGGTAGGTAGGTAGGTAGGTAGGTAGGTAGGTATGCTGGTTGGTTGGTTTATTTATGGATTTGGGTACGGGTAGGACGGGTACTGGGGAGGGAGGTATAGCCTGATTGTCTGTGATAGGATTGGATAGGAGAATTATGTGGAAGGGAGAGAGAGAGGGAGAGGGGGATTTTGAATCCCGGTATTGTGATTCGTGATTTGGGATGGCGTGAGATGGGATGTGGTGATTGGAATGAAATCCCGGTTCAAAGC
Organism: Botrytis cinerea B05.10; assembly: GCF_000143535.2. Lineage (NCBI taxonomy): Eukaryota > Fungi > Ascomycota > Leotiomycetes > Helotiales > Sclerotiniaceae > Botrytis > Botrytis cinerea. The sequence goes on along the minus strand of NC_037321.1, from coordinate 1,632,689 downwards.
CCGATGGGTTTCAGAGCCCGGAGTGCGTGACATGTTGGGTTGTGCATGTTGGATCGTGTTTGTTGGTTGTGTTTTGGAGTTACGTCTGACAACGGGATGGAGGTTGGTTACTTGGTGTCGATCGATCTGCTCACCTATGTATACAATAATTGCTGATCAGACACTTGTGAATTCTATTAAATCAATCGAGCGTGCGGAACTCATGGATGTTTTTCTCAAAGTGTCGATTCTTGTCGTTTGTTATAGATTGCTTGGTCGTGCTGTAACATACCGCATTCTCGTTTGTGTCAGGTAACAGCTCATGGTTGCATGAAGTGAGGAGGAGGTGGTATTTCGTACCTATTCTGGGGTAATGCGGGGTAGAGCGTGCAAGGGGTGGGTAAGCGTATCGCTTATTCTGATACATGTGACGATTACCTAAGAAAGTGTGACGTGATTCGAAATTGCTTTGGGAACATTTTCAATATATCACGTTACGCGGACTGTCGTGACCAGTTTGTTGGGTTTACATATTGACATTGGGCATATCATCTCTCTTCTTTCGACTTGAAACTGGATGTTTATAAGTCGGCGTATGAAAGGGATTTCGTTGTCGGATTTAATTTTATCCCACTTTTAAAGCATATCGTGTGTATGATCAATCACCATGTCTTCAGATTCGAAGAAGTCCTATCTAGATCTCGTGAAAGCTTGTGATAAGTAAGTTAGACCGTCTACCCCCCTTTAAACTATGATGCTAATTACCCCTCAGCTTTCCATATGATGAAAACATCGACGAACTATACAAACTCTACCTCCCAGACGATGGCCGGGTCCATGGCTACATGCTCCCCGAAATCGTGTCCCAGATGCCCTGGTCCCCCGACTTCACCGTCACCCAAAGTCATCCCCTAAGCGTCCAACTGCATCCCACCGACATCTCCACCACCAATCTCTCCAGCGCATGCAACAACGCCTTCGCAACCGTAATCAACGAAGCAATCGACAAAAACATCTTCAGCACTCTCCACGGCGAACACAGCGAACCCTACGCCATCCCGGGCGCCAAAGAACCCGTACACCTCGAACGCTACGCCGCCTCTCTCTTCGGTATCGTGTCCCGTGGTGCGCATCTCACCATCTTCACGCGGGGCGACTCCGGCGAAATGAAAATCTGGGTCGCAAAACGCAGCGCGCATCTTTTTACTTATCCCGGAAAATTCGACACGACGGTTGCGGGGGGCGTGCGTGCAGATGAATCGCCCTTTGAAACGATTGTTCACGAGGCTGATGAAGAGGCTTCGTTGCCCGCGGAGCTTATTCGCTCCGGTGTGAAATCGACCGGTGTGATTACGTATATGAAAAGGAGTGGGGAGGGGTCGGGAGGGGTCAAGGGATTGGTGACGGCGGATATGATATTTGTGTATGACTTGGAGGTTGGGGAGGAGATGGTTCCGCGACCGAGGGATGATGAGGTCGAGGGCTTTTATCTGTGGAGCGTGGAGAGGGTGATGGAGGAGCTGGGGAAGGGGACCTTCAAGACGAATAGCGCGGTGGTGATGATTGATTTCTTTGTGAGGCATGGCGTTTTGAGTATGGAGAATGAGAGGGATTTTGCGGAGATTGTTATGAGGATGCATAGGCATTTGCCGTTTCCGACGGCGGGGGGAAGTTAGGTTTGGGTTGTGGGAGTGGGGGCTGGGATCTGGAATTTGGAATTTGGGAACTTTCTTTGAGGTGGGATTAGATACATGGTTTTGCTAGATATAGATTTTAGGATGACGAGATAGATAGATCATTGGTAGATATGAGTATTGCTTTACTCTGTTGACATGTTCTCACGTGTGAGATACGTAAGGCTTTGTGAAGATTTAGACCATTTACATGGATTACATAGCACGAAATATATCAACCCTATTTAGCAGGAATTTCCGCAAACCGCTCCAATTCATGATTCTAACAGTCTACTTCCTTTAATCCGATTTCAAATCATCCCGTTTTCCTTCCTATCTGATAATCACGAATATCCTCTCTTCCATGTAAAGCCCACGAATAAACACAACTAAACAAAATAGACATCACCTACAACAACTTCATCAATTCTCGCAACGCCCACTCCAACTCCTCATCCTCATCCCCGTCGCTCTGTGACTCCATACCCTCAACTTCAATTCCAAAGGGTATAAAATCCGGCTCGCACACCGTACCATTTGACGGGAGAATCCCGGTTTGAAAATACGCGAGTCGATGTTTGGCTGTGCATTTGGAAGGACAGGATGCCGACGTATGCTGGATGATTTGGTGAGTTGTGGATTATTAGATGTTGTTACGATACGGGAAGAACTTACACCATAGGAATTTTGTACTAAAACGGAGGAACCGGGGAAGAAGTGGGAGTTGTGGATTGCGCTTGCTAGCGGTGTGATGTTGTCTGCTGAATTGCCGATGAAGAGGATCGGATGACTGGTGTTTTGCTCAAATGGACCTTTTCGTGAGATTCTCATTAGCATATATAGTTCTGAGAAGCATGATCGATAGTAGGAATATTCACCAACGAAATTCCATTTTGTTCTCGATTTCCATCCCGCGCACGCTAGGCGAATATTGAACATCACGGATGCCGATAGTGGGCTTTTTCTTCGTAATTCTTCCTCGTATTTTATCATAACCTCCAAACTATCTTTATCCGCACCGGCTTCACCTTCTCCGCATTTTACATATGTTGCTGCGTCGCCATTTCCAATTGCTTTTAAAGGCCATCCGGATTCTTCTTCGCATTCGGGAGAGTCGCAACCACATGTGAAACTTGGTTGTATGTGTCCTTGAGCTATAGCCAATTTCAAGAAAGGGATACCATCATCAGCTTCTAGTGCGGCTAAAGCTTTAGCGAAGTGAGAAAATAATGCTAAAGGTTGGTAGAGTGAGTAGATTACTGAGTTCTTCACGTCTGAATAAGTGAGAACTTTTGGTCGAGTGATTCCCAAGGACTGTAACTCCATTGTGTTGTTTGTAGTGGGAAAGACTTGCAAGGGGTACTTTTGAAGCTTGGTGTAGATACTTTCAAGTCGTTCTTGGATTGCTATAGGCGTTGAGGCATAGAGCGCACATTTTTGGGGACCCGCCTTATGACATAGGTCAAAGAAAGCTAGCATTACTTTGTCTGTATCCTCGATATAATGGATTCCGGTCCCATTATACCACTCTGAGTAATTGACGTTTCCTGTATCAGGTTTAGCAAGCCTCCATTGTCTAAAGCCGGAAATGATACTAACCGTCACTAACGAGACGCTCAACCTTATCGGGGTACATGGCTGCAAAGGTACCTCCGATTACTGTACCATAACTTAGACCCCAATATCTTAATTTTTCATACCCAAGCTTATTGAGTATCTCCAACATATCTCTTGCCACAGAAGCTGTCCCCACAAATCGGGATAGATCACCAAGACTAGCTTCACAATTCTTAGACTCGATACTTTGATGTGCATAAAGATCATAAATCATTCCTGGGTGTGAGTCGACGAGTCCGAGTTTTTGAATGCCCCAAATTCTTTCCTCCTGTGGTCCATTCCAACAATGAGCAGAAGGGGTGGTGGCGCCAACTTTATATAAAGTCAATACATCATATCGCTATCATTTTGGTGCCCTGACTTACTTCCACGTGGATCGAATCCAATTATATCCTATTTTGATTGTTAGATGTAATCTTGAAGTAACCGGGAACAAGACTTACGTGGTTAGCTCCAACAGTAACATGAACAGCCTTCCAAAAGTCTTGCACAGTGCCTACACCAGATCCTCCAGGTCCTCCTGGATTAATGAAGAGTGGGCCCTTGTAATCTACCATTGATGTTGCATTTTTCCTCAAGACGGCCAAAACAGCTTTTGATGAGTTGGTAGGCTCTAGCCAATCTAGTGGCACCTGTATTGAGAGTATATTATGAGTTTGTAACGAAAGTCGACGGACGTAGTAGCCATACCTCTAATCTTGCACAATCAAACTCATCAAAGCATTGATGCCAAATCAATTCGGAGTTTGGCTTGATCTAGTGATGTCCAGTCAGTTCCGTCTAATTGTCACAACCAGAGTCCTCACCGATTCCCAAGACCAACCGCCCTCACCAAGTCTAGCATCTTCATCGGATGTATCTTTACCATATGGTAAGAACATATAAACCCAAAATACCAACAGGCCAAGTAGCAGCCTATCTATCCACTTGTTTCGCAAGCCTTGTCCGGACCGTGTTATCCGTGGCTTCTCATCATGCTGAGATTCTAGTTGATATGTGTCTCCCATTTCATCCCCGAGTAAAGAATCACGCATGTCCTGCTCTTCTTCTTTGGAGGAGTCATCATGTTTTCCCGGTTTCATAATGCTACTTCAACCAGATTATGTTTCTCGTCGTGATGAGCTGACAGGACAACATCTGAACTGGATGTCAAAGTCACGACGATCTTTCTCATTAAGCGAACAAACATGGGGGGGGTATTAATCTAGTTTTCATGATTGGTTGAATCATTGAGAGATAGGATGTGCCCCTGTTCTTACCTGCTCTTCGGATCCGCTTCTTTCCCCCGGAACGGCTATCTGGAGCCACATCGTTTACTGTAGAGAACCCGTACTGTGATGCTACTACTTTGACGGTAGAGGTGCTGATACAGATAAGGCTATATGTCTATCATCTTGTATTGATACATTCATTGGTCATAAATGGAAAGGAAAAAGCAGAAATTGGAAAAGAAACGTCTTCACTGAAGTCGAAAGGTTGATTCATACTGCACACAATCGGTTAGCTTCGGCTGCTATCGTCAAGGCTTTCTCCGATAAGCGTATTATGCATATCAGTTGCTTTTTTTTCCCTTGCTGCGATTTCGGCCTCCACTCACGAAACTTTATTGAACGGAGATACAATTTTTGTTTACTCAGATCCCTGGTATCATTCTTCAAGGCTCTTCTAAGCAATTGTTTGCTTCATATATATTTGATACCGAATCCAATTGATTCTGTATTTCCCACTCATTCGTTTTGCAGAGAGGCATATACATTGGTCGATTGTTCATCGTTAATGCCATTTTCTTTATGAAATCCGAAGACTCACACAACATGGAGTCACCCAAAACCCCCATGAAGATTGACAACCCAAAGACAGTGACTCGAAGTCCTGAACTCGCAGAACCTATAGCAGAGCCTCGAGAATGGAATACGAAAAATCTGCCATATAGATTGGGTGTGGATTTTGTGTCTGGTGCCACTGCTGCAACTATGGTCGCGCCAATTATCACTATCATTGATAAGTAAGTTTCAACTCTCTGACTCTTTGCGCCAATTGCTAATGTTATCACAGAGGTATTATGCAAAATGCCTCGGGTCAAGCGACACTCAAAGAATCTCTACGATCATCACTCAAGAGCTTTATTCTTCGACCCCATAATCTCATCTTCTCGAAACCGTTCGCCCTGATATGTATGTTGTACGGAGGCACATATTTAACAGCCAATACCCTCGATACTGTTACATCCACCATACACAATAAACCCGCATCCACAGTCACATCTGGAACCTCCAAATTCGTTGCAAGTTCGACTGCAAACATTGGGTTGTGCCTTTTCAAAGATCAGACATTTGCCCGTATGTTTGGTCCTTCCGGTCCACCGAGACCTGTACCATTCCCTTCATATATACTCTTCACTGCTCGCGATTGTCTTACCATTTTCGCTTCATTCAATATACCGCCAATGCTTGGTCCGATCATCAACAAGAGTTTATCTGAGGAATTGCAAAAATCCATAAGCGGACAAACAATTTCCCAATTTTTGGCCCCAGCTTCCGTACAGCTTCTGAGTACGCCTATGCATTTGTTGGGCTTAGATTTGTATAACAGAGGTCAAGGTGTTTCTTGGGGAGACAGGTGGAGTATTGTAAAGAAAAATTGGGCTGTCAGTGCTGCGGCTCGGATATGTAGAATTGTGCCTGCATTTGGTGTTGGAGGGGTTGTCAATATGAAAGTTAGGAAAGGATTAATGGGTCGTTTAGAATAATCGGTTCGAATTTGCAAACATAGAGCGCAATCGGGATGTCCATATGAGTTGAGAGGGCCATAATGGGGAATGTGACTCATTGAATGCACATATTGGGGACACATTATGGATGGATATACAAGCTATCATGAAATCATGGAACTAGTACGATGCATTTGCAAGGCGTTATGGTATATAGATGGAACATACGTGTCAGACATATATGACGGCGCGATTAGAGGATATGCGGCATTGATTCTTAAAATCTTTACAGGGTTAGTCGACTTCAATATACAGTTTATGTACTAATACATCAGAGAGACATTCGACGTTATCTTCAAAACCATTCAACTCTGCTCATTTCGTTATTCTCTTTACTTTTCATTCCATGGCATTGGAAGATTCCTGCCAGTTAAGGAATCTAGAAATTCTGGCTGACGCCCCCCATCTCCTCTCCTCTGAAACTTGTTGTATTTTTCTCATTGTGTTGAATATTTACTTTATAACAGAAAATTCTTACAATACAGCCTTGGATATTAACTATGTATTGTTAGACATCCTATCATATCAAAACCGCTTGCGCTCTTGCCTCACCATGCTAGTGCACGGTATTCCCTTGGACGAATCGTAGTTCCCAAGCTTTAGTAGGCTTGAATCCTGACATTTCGTACTTTGAAAAGTTGGGTCAATGGTTCATCGGTTCTCCAGAAACTTATTGCTATAGAAGCGTGCACTTGGTGTTTATGAATGAGCGCTTTCTTGTGAGTCTGTGATATATATGTGTAGTGGAGATTCATACATTGCAACTGTTGTGGGCGGGGTTTGCGACCACCTACCTACCTGTGTACATCTCATATTCGCTTGAGATGATAATCTATAACTTGATTTATCACTTTATCTGCTGGTTTGATTTCCTGTTCTAATACAGTATGCACATGAAACTCAGAAGAGCAGAGTGTCTGGGAAATGTTTGGTCGTTGTGTTTATACATATATCATGCGCAAATCAAGATGATTGTATACCCAGGCGGCACAGCATACGAACTTAGGTCTTCTGAGGTGGATAAAACCCACACGTACAATATCGATGCTGGGTATTTACGGGTGGGGCTGAATACGTCTTATCGTCAACGAGAAGTTTTGTTGCACATCTGAAAAGCCAATTCAAGATTTCTATTGGCGGATCATGTTGGAAGAAATTTCTGGATTTTTTTCGAGGGGGAGTGAATGGTGATGAAGTCTGTGCTGGGGCTTGTTGTGAGTGAATATGGAGAGTTGGGGAGGTTTTGTTGCATACCTATCTATATTTCAGCTTTATGGGTAAAGCTTGATCTATTGAGGTATTAGATCGATGGGCTAAGGTTTGTTGGGAAAGAGAGGATGCTTGGGTATTTAAGTGTTTATTTTGAGGTATGGAAGGATATGTTTGTTTGAGTAGGAGGGGGTCAAGGTATAGATAGTGTGGTCAACAAGGAATGGTAAAGCAAGTACTAGTATTATGATCGAATCAGGATAGGGCTGAGATTTCCGAGATACAGCGGATGGTAAAGTTTATTTAGTTCGAAGTTAGGTTAGTTTATGGCTGTCTAAAACAATCTAGCGCCAGAGTTCTGGTAGCAACAGTATCAGTTCACCTTTGTCGTTGAAAATAGACGTGCAACAAAAGTTTTCGGTTGTGGCTCTTAGCCTATAATAGCAATGTTATATGTGAGATCGGATATTCTGGTGGTGAATGTTTTTACTGGAGGTTTTGTTGCATATCTGAAGAGTACATTAATCGTTAGCCAGCTGTTAGCGAGAGATGTATCTGTAGGGTGCGTAGCGTCTGTCTACAGTCACCACGATACATCAGACAGTTGAGAGATGACAGAATAGAAAGACTTAACTAATAACTACCTACATAGATATGTTTCATCACCAAGGTTGACCTTCAGTCAATTCATTGTGTTGAAATATCATTGGTGTCATACTAGCTCCATATTCCGACAGGACTGAAGGTTAGACATGCAACAAAATATTGATTCAATGGAATTTAACCTATCAAGTCTATTCTCTGTATGAGAGAAGACCTCGGGAATGGCTGATAGTGAATCTTTCTACTTGAGAAGTTCTATTAAATATCTAAAGTGTATATATATCATTCGTTAGCCAATTTTTAGCCCCATTTTCGAAACGGCCGAAATGGAGATATGCAATAAAATATTTATTTCATTGGATTCATCCTATCATAGCTAACTCATTCTATCTATTGGACACAAATTTACCAACAGTGAATATTCCAATCTGAAAAGTTTTGTTGCATATCCAAACATTGCAGCTGAGTGATCGCGAAGGGTAACGCTCTTTTAATACGATTTCACATTGTAACCTCTTTTCTGAAAAGTGCACACCGTTGTTTCAATTGGAAATTTTCAGCTTACTGCCATCGCTTACTTTCGACTTCATTCGAGTATCTAGTATGATATGCATCAAAGTTCGTGCGGTCGGTATTAACAGGAACTAGTGGGCAGATGACTGAAAGCAGTGTGTACACGAATTCTTCTCACTGGGAGCAGAAATAGTTAGCAATTAACTAACTTCCTAGTCTGGATATCTCGGAACTTGGTAGAGAATTTACCGCAGAGCTGATTGTACACTACTAGTACACTCACTACATACAGTATTGGTGTAGGGACTTCCCTGCACAGATATGCATGGATATGCAACAGTCGGAAGTATAGAAATTTAGTCAGAAGTCTTTCAAAAAATCATGTATAGGGCGTATTTAAACAGAGTCTCTTGAATTCAGGGCTAGCTACATATTCTCCCATGCCCTGTATTCGGTAAGAGTTCAGATGTTGCGTCATATTACTGGATAAATGCGCAAGAAGGGGCCATCAAAGAAATTTCAGATATGTTTCCACATATTTATGGCCAGGAACTCATTCTTGCTGTTCATCGTCTGTTTCTCATGGCAGGTAGCTCAGCCCAGACGTTTGAAATAAGAATCAGTGGGAGTTATTGTCTTTTCAGCACGTTATGTCCAGAAGTGAAGGCTAACCAAAAAGCTATTTCATTTTGGCAATTAATACAATTCAATACTTTAGTGAATTGCGTGCTGTACTTGCACAGTTTGAGCCGAATATCTATACAATGTAAAATTCCCATCTCAATAGTTTCATAACCAACATTAATCTCGATCTCACCGTTGTAACCATGACCGCCCCATCACATAATGCTTCCCTAGATCCGAAACACGTTGGCCAAGGCCATTGCGCATTGGAACTCCTCATGTTTTCAAAATTTCCTCATCCTCCAAAAACTTCTCCAGTACCCCCGCTACAATTCTCAGCAACGGATTCTCACCTCCGGTCCTTCCTTTAGATAGTATATCCAAAGTCATAAATAGAAATGCTGGCTCTCTTCCACCAGGTAACGTACGCTTTGGATTTTGTTTCCCAGTGGGATCGATCGCTAGACGAATTTTTTCCAACAGGGGATAACAAGCGAGTGTCAAAGCGATGTAATCGAATTGCAGTTTCGATATCTCTTCGGGCAGAAACCCTTCCAAAACGTGTAGGAATTGTAATGAAGTAAGCTGTCGTTTCACGCGTCGATTGGTGTCCTTCATCATTGCTGCCGATGGGAGATTCTGGACTAGGTTCTGGAGACTGTTGGTGGCTTCGTTGAAAGTTGCTTGGTGTTCCAGAAATGGACGGATAGCTTGACTGAAAGCTTTTCTCGATAGTTCCGGCATTGTCATTTCTCCTGGAGGTTTTGCTCTGGCGTATTCTTGACTTGAAACCTTGGACAGGAAAAATTGTTTAGAGAATTTCTCGTATGCCTCGTCTGCGGACTTTGGTACATTGCCATCAAAGATGTCCTTCCGATGTAGCTGTATCATTGTTTCCATTGCTGGCCATACTTTTTGAAAAAAGCTGGTTCGTACGCATTCCTGATACAGATGCGCCATGAAGATTATGACGAGGTGAAAATCACAATGGGCAAGACGGGCCTCGTCGTGGCTCGTCAATAATCGGAGACCGATCATCCCACAGTAAACAGGATAGTGTGTGTAGAAGAACAATACGTCGCTATGAGGCCATATCAATCGAATATCGAGATGATTGACACTTTTAATGAGTTGTTTATTGTAAACCTCGGTATCACTAGCTCTCGCAATTGCGCCAATGCTTACCAACCATTCTTTACCCCAATCGGGGTCTACCCTGCCATCGGAAAGAATACCACACTCTAGAAACCGAGTATAAGTATTGGTTAGCACTAGATCTTTTGAGAACTGTACTCCTTGTAGGTCTCCTCGTTCCGTGCAGTATGCATTCTTGTTTGCCATTGGCTGGTGGGCATAAGTGCTACTCGATTCTTGATCAGATCGATTGACCAAGCCTATTGTAGAAGCGAACTCGTAACCATCCGCCCTACCCCAATTAGGCCCTGAGCAGGTTCTCCGCAACCAGAACTCTTTGAGTTTTCTGAACCTATTTGATTGGGTATACCTGGAATTGATATCGCATATCTTCTTAAGAGTATGTAGATCGCGAGGACTCCACCAGTAAGTATTGGGGGTATTCATTGGAAGCTAGAGGCCCGAGGAATCTAGACTAGATTGGTCTTTCCAAGCCAATTTCCCCCAATCTTTGTGTCCTTCTGTGATGTCATCCCCAAGTATCTCGTTCAAATCGAGGAATATTTGGGCGGCAAATACGACAGTGACACTGATTTGTCCTTCATTTTTTAATCTCAATAAGCCAGCAGTCAATGCATCCGGGGCTGGAGGTGCACATACTGCCGAATTTTCAGATTCATCTTCTTTCGTCAGTCGGTTATATGTGTTGAATAAGTCGAGATCAATGAATAGTTGGGAAAGTAAAACATCCTCCTTTTCTTTCTTATCCATGTAAGGAGTTCCCAGAATTTCCGGGCATGGGATGTAAACTGCCCGTAACGGAAGTGAAGGAATGGGAAAAGTTGGATTCATTTCACAAAGATTTTCATACTTCATCAGAATCCGCGAAGTGGATAGATATATGAAGTCATCGAAGGGTGTAGGCCGTAACAATTCCTTTAGCTCCATCTTCTGTGTTGGATCTTTCCCAGTGTTGAGTCCGTTTGCGTAGAAGATGACAGCTGCAATGGCGTCATAAGATCGTTTTTTCGAGAATAGCTTCGGTGCACCGTTCAAGATTTCTTGTTCACTGCGACGAACTATCTCAAATGCGGTGTTTGTTATTGAAGTAGCACTGAGGAGATCTAGATTCCTATTCTTGTATTTCTTCTATATCTTGCGGTTTTCTTGATGTCTTGCATGAAATATCCGTGCTATTTGGATGACTCCTGTCGCTCCGGCCCTGGTCTAGAGCACAAAGAATCTCTTGCAAAAGGCCGATGAAGTGTTGATGACCTTTGTTCGAGTACTGGTTCCCAAACTTGGATGACTCAAACCAATCTGCACAGCGTTTTCGTGCATCAATTACTCTCTGTAGAACCTTTCGAATCTTTTGGGGGAACTCAATCTTTCCAGTAACAAGTTTGGCTTGCTTCAAGATTTCTGTTGTTGTGATAGTGTACTTTGAGGGTGATCTCGACACAGGTACAGTTTCTTGGGCCTTTTTCTTTTCTCTAGATTCTTTCTCCAGTTTTGCCAGCTTTCTAGCCTTCCCTTTAAGTCGAGGCTGTGTGTTTAAGATTGGAATCGGTATCGAGACATCTTCAATGGTAGATGTGGTTATTTTTGGCATCTCATAGCCACAAGCTTTTGCAGATTTGAATAGCCCTGCATGATAATTAGCTAAATCTTCTCATTTTGTAGTAATGGCACCCACATTTGGTGAACATAGACGTATCTGCCTTGCAACTTGAGTAGGAACTAGCTAAATCGTCGGTCAACATGTTGAAAATCTTCTTCTAGTAGCTGTTGAGCTAATATGGTAACAAACTAGATACAAATGAACTTTGTTATGAACAACAATGTGTACTGTACATCAAAGATACTGTGAAATAAAGAATGAGAAAGATGATGAGAAATGAAAGTGTTTATGCATATTCAGCTGCCGTATTAATGTGTAAGATACAATAGCAAGCACTGAGTGGTGCAACCTCGGACATGACTTCACGTTGGATAATTTAAATGATCTTATTCACTCCCAGCCCTCGAATTTCACTACATCAAGATCCATGGATCTCTAACATATATGAGCGGCTGAAAAATTCTAATAAATTGTAAATATGATGTGAGCAAAGCACGTGACTTTCAGGTAACGTGTTACCAGTTTCTAGTATTTATAGTTTCACTTCTGTAGACCTGAAAAAGACATCGAATTTTACACCTTCCAAGTTGACTCCCGAAGTTTGAGTGCTTTACTCTAGCCGTCCCCCTCACCTCGCTGCCGCGAAGTAGTGATTCACCCCATTTTCTATGTGTAGCCACTTGTTCTATTACTGGTATATGCGAAGGCTTTTCTTGCCCTGTGGTGACAGAATCCGCGGTTGACGAAGTGGCCGCTTCGTCATCCCAAGAAAATCCTCAATATTTTTATAATGTATTGAAAAAAGCATTTTTAAAGGATTGATTAGGCGAATAATTTCTTTGTAAACGATTAGAAAATTTTACTCTAAAGGGACTTAGTAAAATTTTTGAATTTTAGCTTAAGATAATCAATACTTTATTTCTATTGAATTCAATATGAATATATAGATTAGAATTATATAATTTTGATATCTTTACAATACATTCTATATAGTATAATACAATGGTAAAGCTTCTGATTAAAGAATAAATTGGAAGTGATGAGTAATTTACCCTTTACTCCTTTTTAAGCTTTCGGCTAATGCCTTGTATCTACTTCATAGCTTTTATGCTCGCTCCCCTTCTCCTCCTAGTTTTTACGCTTGCTCCCCTTTCGTCCATTTTTCTTACAACTCTAATATTCGTCGAATTCTGAAATCTCTAAGGTCTTTTAGGGTTCCCATTTAGAGTGGCAAATATTCGTCAATAACGAAATAGCTATTTCGTTACTGACGAAGATATATATTATAATTGTAATGTATGTAATAAAATTTGTATGGGGATTTATATTGAATTTCTTTTCGTCGAAAATGTTAACTTTGCCACCACACGGTTGTGTGACCATTACCGTCTTCTACTCTTTTACAATGACCGTCCAAAAAGTAATAATAGATAAAGAGAATAAACCACTATGAACAATGAATCATAATGAAGAGATAGAAAATGTGGCTTTAAGCAACATGATGAATGATAAGTGGCATGAGGCTTATAAACTGGATCAACTTGGATTTGAGTTTTCTGATGCAAGATAAGGATTCTCCGTCTACTTAGACATTTCGGGTTACACCAACAAATTGGGACTCCCACGCCAAAAAAAAATAAAATGCAAGTGTATCCAGCAAATAAAGATATAGAAAAGAAAAGGTTCCGCTATATACAGAACTTCATGAATGATATACATGAGATATATGAAAATTCACAATCACTAATCAACAACAACAACAATCACTAATCCGAACTCATGGAAACACGAACAAACGAACAAAAAAAAAAGACGTATCATGCACAGTCACCAAAAACAACACAAAATCATTGACTGGCTTCAGCCCTGTACACACCCCGCATTTCATCGTCTAATCATACATTAATGCCGATTCTAGTTTTCACCACATCCCAGTCATGCAAGCTAACAAGCTAATAATAAGGAGTATTATCCGAGACTAGACTATGTTGCAATCTGCACGTAAGTAACGACAATTCGTGTTGAGTTCATATAATCAGTTGATAAATCAAAGAAGCATGATGCTTTGTAACATTCTGCTCAAAGTACATGCATTAAGACCGAGATTAGTTTATGGAAGAGAGGTGCACTCCTGGCTATAAGCAGCTCATGAAGAAGTATATGAAGGCAGGGTGATTCCAATCCAATTCCATTCCATCCAGCTCAAACACATTTCCCAACTCATCATTCTTCACACACAATACCTATACACTTTCTCCATCTCAATCAACCCAACCCAACCCAACTCCAAGATGTCATCCACCAACAAAACCGCAATTGTTCTCATCGATCCTTACAACGACTTCCTCCACCCCGAAGGCAAAGTCTATCCACTTATGGCCGAGTCTATCGCCAACACAAACACCATTACTCATCTCCAGAATCTCGTGACTACAGCTCGTGCTCAAAAAATTCCTATCTATTATGGTTTGCATCAACAGACCAAAGCAGGATACTTAGCAGGATGGAAACATGCAACTTTGACGCAGCAGCGCCAGAAAGAGAGCAATGCTTTTGAGGAGGGATCGTGGGGGGTTGAGATTTATAAGGGATTGGAGCCGGATGTGGAGGGAAATGGGGATGTGATTGTTAGTAAACATTGGTGTAGTAGGTATGTATTATGTTGTGTATTTTGGGGATGCTATTCGAAAAGAGAGGGTAGCTAATCTGGGATAGTTCGTTTTCAAACACCGATTTGGATTATCAGTTGAAGCAAAGAAACATCACGCATCTAATCTTTGCCGGATTGACGGCAAATACCTGCATGGAATCCACGGCAAGATATGCTTATGAACTGTAAGTCAACTTTGGACTTGCACATCTTGGACAAAAACTGACGACTATACTAGGGGATATCATGTAACTATGCTTACGGATGCAACGGCAGGTTTTACTACCGTGGCAAAGGATGCCGCGACTAGTCTTATCTGGCCATTGTTTGCGAATGAGGTGTTGACCGTGGAAGAGTGGAAGAAGACTTTGTGAAATAAAGTGGCAGCAGAAATTTTTCCAGTTTAGTTGGTGATGAATGATTCGAAGAAGGATAGTTCTAGAGGTTCAAACGCTATGATAGATTGCAGATTGAAATTTGGAGTTTGATTATTTCATCATATAGTTATGCGATTTTCGTTTGATACCATAAAAGTCCACAAAAAGTCCATAATGCCAATCATGATTCCAAGGACCATAACAAACTTTCAGCCAGTTTGTAATCATACCACTCATTCCTAGAGTGTTCATACCTCCTCTCATGGTTAACATTTTGTTGATACCTAAGAGATGCATTTCATATTCTTCTCCATCTCCACCACCGACCTAAAATGTATTGTCAGCTCGGCACTTGAGTGTCCAGGTAGAAACTTGCGTTGAAATAAAGTAAAATTAAAACCACTAGAATCATTTGATCCGTAGCAGCTTCGTGGGGTATATTCATTGTTTCATTTGCTAAACGAATCGTCTCAATCTTGTACCAGAAAAGACTACGTTTGTCTATAGGTCTTTTGCGGTCTAGGTGGACGGCTGCGCCTAATAACGTAGCATAGAATAATGGGGGATGTTGCAGAGCAGATGTTAGCCAGGAGAATGCTGGGCGACCCACAACTTCAGAATCATTGTATGAACCAAGCCACGGGCCTAATTGCTTAACAACTTTATATTATCAGTAAAACTTCTCCCAAAACATGAGATAAGCTGCTTACAGTATTCTATGAGAATTGATTTGGGAAGCGGATCTCCACTTGTATCTGGAAATACCGAGAATGGATCAAACCCATCCAGAATCCCACTTGTTAGATTGGTCCGAAAGGAAGCCTGTAGTTTTGTATCATGAGTAGGAGTACGATCAGAGAACAATTTTCGTGTCACATCTGTAGATGCATGAGTGAATGCATAAGATGATCCAGCGCTTCGTAGATCTCCGACTGATTCAAAGCTAAGTAGAATTTCCTCCCCAGAAAGTATCCTTCGGTCGCGAGCAGCTTTTGCGGTTTCATAATCAAGCTTTGAATCTCTTTGTCTTCTTCGCCCCCTCTAAATCAATAAAATTTCTTGGTATTATGTCAATGGACACTTACAAAGGTATCACAAAACGACACTTATGCGGAACGCGTCGCTCCAGACAATGGTTACAGGGATGATTTCGATTGCATTTTTGTTTTCTCCTATGGCATTCCGTACACGAGAGTAGCGTACGATTGCGACTTTGTTTGGAAGATCTACTTTGCATGTGTGGGACTTCGGTCGTGTTATATGCCATGGTGTTTGTAACCGTGATAAAAACCACTTGAATGAGATCCGTCTTTGCTATGGATATACTATTGAAGCTAGAGAGAAGGATTTATATGGAGTTATTGATAACCTCCAATCCTGTTTGTGAAGTATCGAGATGCTTCTGCTTATGAAGAATTTCGAATGTAGAAGAAAATAAACGGATACGACGAGGAGATTGTTGAATTACTCCAAGTGATGACAAAGACGGGTGATGTTCGAGATATTCCAAAACGTTTCATTCTCGGAACTGGGGTTACAGTGGAGCTGACTGGCCATGACACTAAAATCGGTGTTTATGCAGGCTCGAGGTAGATTTGAATGGTGGATCCATGTAGGATAGCTATAAGCTGATAGGCCTTTGAAAATGATGCATTCGCCATTCGCAGTTTTATGTTCAGCTCACATAGAGATCGAACTCCCATATACTTATGGATGTTCGATCTTGAATTCTCAAGACAATATGAGATGAGAGTATTGCATCAAGCTTTGCGGAGAGACGGATGGAAACAGAAACTCGCGGGATTGAGAACGCACTAGACGATGGGGAAGGACAGCACAGGAAGGTTGAACGGACACGACAGTAGGAATGGCCAGTAGGACATCTGGCGATCTATGAAGTATATATCTTCACTGCGCACTCAAGTGTTCACCGTTGTACGAAGGACTCACCGTTGGCTGCCACCCTTGGTGTGAAGCGGAAGGAAGTGGTGGTGGCTCACCGGTGGCTCACCATGGCTGTTCAAATGTGGTTAGTAATCACGGAACCATGCGGCCGCATAGAACAGCTACCCCTGTGTTTCACAGCCTTCTATCAGCTGATAACATGGAAGAACCGTGTCTGAGCGTGTCTGTGATCCATATTTGTTGGTACCTTGTTATGTACCGACCTGTCTAGCTCCCTAGCTATGGTATTCCTTTGAAGCTTCACTTGAGATAAACATCACCATCCACGACTTCTTGCCAATGATCTGAACGTATACACCATAGAAATAGGAGGCTTTGGGTATTCTAACTATCCACTAGCAGATACATTCGTCTCATTCACATCTCAAAATTCATCATCATGTTGTCCATTGCAGACAACTTATCAGACCGCTGCCAAAAGCTTCAAGATGTGAGCTACATCAACCTCGCAGTATCTATGTAAAGAACTTCTCCACTCCTCCACTCACTTACCATGGTAACATTCTAACTTATGTACCTCATCCAGCTTCATTCTCATTGGCATTCTCGTTTCTTACTTACCTCAACACTATCGAATCATCAGTCGCAAAAGCTCAGAGGGAATATCCCCCTTCTTCATTCTTCTCGGTACAACATCAGGAACATGCGCTTTTGCAAATATAATAGTTCTGCCAGCATCTCGCGCCGATGTGGCATGTTGCAGAACTGTTAGCACATTTGAATGTGCCGCAGGATTACTTGGTATTGCCCAAGTTGGGGTTCAATGGTTTTGCTTCACCGTAATGTACGCAGCGCAAATATTTACATTGAAGCGGTTGAATGCTAATAGCACCTTTTACATAGTCTGGTTCTTTTCATGGTATTCTTCCCGCGAACTCCGACCCTTCCTACACTCGATGACAATAAACAACAACATACATGGCGTACAGCTGTCACGGTAGCTTTGGTTTGTCTTTTCCACGGATTTGCCACTATCGTTGTTAGTGCATCATTGGCACTCGCTCGTCCTAATGTCCTTGGAGTATGGGCCAACACGTTGGGCGTTATAGCTACGATTCTTGCAGGTATTCAATACTTGCCTCAAATCTGGTTGACATACAATCTTGGTCATATTGGAAGCCTGAGTATACCAATGATGTGTATTCAAACTCCTGGCAGCTTCGTTTGGTCCCTGAGTCTTTTCGCTAGATTGGGAGCCGGTGGTTGGAGTACATGGGGAGTCTTCTTGATCACAGGGTGTTTACAAGGATGCTTGTTGGTTATGGGGATATCTTTCGAAATAAAGGCTAGAAGAGAGAGACAGAATAATGAGGGTGGAGCTGTAAGTGAAATCGTTTATCCGTTTGGTTCAAAAACACTCACTAATGTTAAGCAGTCCAATGGAAGATGTATCGTTGGATATATTGCAGGCTCGCGAGAACATGATACAGATGACGAAGGTGGAACTACTGTTGAAAGTACACCGTTGTTGTCCGAGTCGGGATCGTCAAGCAAAACTCCTCGACCTTCAGCTCGAACTTCTGCATCCAATTAGATGGGGACTCAGGTATATTTTCGTTGGTAATGAGATGCTCCATACCCTAGATTCTTTCCATTCTGAGAGTTCTTGGTTCTGATGTTATCCATAAATGATTTGTTTGAGATCTTTGGCACCCCCGTCCTCCCGTTGTATTTTATTTTGCGTCCCCTTTTAGACATTCAACCCCTGTATCATACAATAGGTTATGGTTTTCGTTTAGGTCTTATTGCATTAGTCCTATATCTTCGAAAATCCGTATCGAGCTCATGAGACTTTGTATGCATTATTGTTTTCGTGGAATGTTGCTTTCAATGCCCTGGATTACAAGCGCGTTTCTTCATGTCAACATTTGCTGCGCATCGTTAGTCGCTGCCTGAACCTAGTCCACAGATAACAGCATCACAGCTTCCCCACACAGGGAACGTCTACTATCTCAAATCCTACAAGGCTAAAACATACTAGGCGCCTTCGCCCCACTACAAGATGTTGTGCTATCTTCTTGTTTCGTCTGTCATCTCTTCAAAGTTCGTCCTCCTCTCCAATACTGAATATCGGATCACTTTGAGTATCAACTGTTATTTGGTTCTGTCAATTGAAACAAGATGTCCTGGCAAAATGTTGCAAAAGATAAGAAAGATCGAATCGACGCCAGCATTCCTCCGGAATGGCGTTTGAAATCCCAACCTTCCGAATATTGTGTGATGGGATATACTAGTATTTGTGACGTGATGTCTACTGACGAGATTTCCATCACAAATTCGTCAGCTACTGATCTCGTAGCCAAGATGGCGAAGGGTGAATTGACTTCCGTTGAAGTGACAACGGCATTTTGTAAAAGAGCCGCTCTGGCCCATCAATTTGTGAGTAGTTTATGGGTGCAATATGAGCCATGTTAATGATGTAAAGCTAAATTGTGCTCTCGAATTCTTTCCTGAGATGGCTCTTGCACGAGCTAAGGAATTGGATGAGCACTATAAGAAAACGGGAAAAACGGTCGGTCCACTTCATGGTCTACCAATCTCTTTGAAGGATCAATTTAGAATCAAGGTGAGTCGAACACGATTGTGCTATAGGCTTTCTGCTTATTCTGTGTTCATCAGGGTCTTGAGACATCTATGGGATATGTTTCGTGGCTTGGAAAGTATGAAGATGACGATTCAATTCTCGTCAGGCTTCTACTCAAAGCCGGAGCCGTCTTTTACATGAAAACCAGTGTACCCCAGAGTCTAATGTGCTGTGAAACGCTCAATAACATTATTGGGAGAACAGTAAATCCTTATAATAAGAATTGGTCCTGTGGTGGTTCATCAGGTGGTGAAGGTGCAAATATCGCATTCCGAGGTGGAGTCATTGGTGTTGGGACTGATATCGGTGGCTCTATTCGTGTACCAGCGGCGTTTAATTTCTTATATGGCTTACGTCCAAGTCATGGTCGTCTTCCTTATGGTAAGATGGCAAATAGTATGGAGGGTCAGGAAACTGTGCACAGTGTTTGTGGTCCCATTACCCATTCAGTTGTAGGTATGTTAAACTTACTTCAGAAATTTTTTGATAGTCTTTGTGTTTGAATTAATGAATTTTGCAGATATGCGATTATTCGTGGAATCTGTTCTTGCAGAAGAACCTTGGAAATATGATGCTAAAGTTGTCCCTATGCCATGGAGGCAATCGGAAGCCGATGTTATAAAGTCCAGAATTTCGAATGGTGGCTTGACGATCGGGTACTATGATTTTGATGGTAAAGTATGTCTCAAGATCATCTTAAGTCCCTCTACACTTTTCTGGCAGTTCGATTGCTACATGGAACGAGGATAAGTCTGATATCCGACCATGACTGCGGTAATGATGAGGTCTCAAGTAAACACAGCTAAGTGGAAGCGCTCAATCTCCCTTTCCAGAAAGACAGAATACATATAAACATTACGATGCTAACTATCTCAGGTTCTACCCCACCCCCCAATTCTCCGTGGCATCCAAAAGGTAGTCGATACTCTGAAACAAAATGGGCATCAAGTCTTTGAATGGAAGCCCTACAAGCATGATTATGCTCACGATCTCCTCGGCAAAATATACAGCTCAGATGCCGGAAAGGTAAGACGATTTATAAACAAGTCTCTCATCGAGATCCCCACTAAACAAACCCAAGGACATCCGAGCCGATCTTTCCGCATCGGGTGAGCCTCCCATCCCCAATGTATCCGACTTTGCAAACACAACCGACCCCCCTCTCTCCCTCAACGAACTCTGGGACGTCAATATTCAAAGATGGACATACCAATGCGAATACCTCGAGCAATTTCGAATCATGGAAGAGAAACTCGGTAGGGAAATCGATGCGATTGTTGCACCTGTGGCGGCGACAGCGGCGGTTCGCCATGATCAGTTTATGTATTATGGGTATACGAGTGTGATTAATTTGCTAGATTTTACGACCGTGGTGGTCCCGGTGTTATTTGCTGATAAGGGGGTGGATGGGAGGAAAGAGGGGTATGAGGGGTTGAATGAGGTGGATGGGATGGTGCAGGCGGAGTGTAAGTTTTATCTTTTTCTTTATTGGGTGATAACCAAAGGGGGTGTTTATAAATTTACTAATATGTGAATAGATGATCCGGAAGCATATCATGGAGCACCAGTTGCCGTGCAAATTATTGGGAGAAGATTGGCGGAGGAGAGAATCATGGAGATTGCGGAGGAGATTGGGAGGTTGCTGGGGAATGAAATTGTTTCTTGAATGAAGGACTGATTGATTGTGTTGAGATTGATGGGAGGGTAGATAATGTGTTGCGATGCGTGCGGGATAGATACTATATACATATATACATACATGGTTGTACATTTCCTACAATCTCAAATTGATCAAAGTCTAAACAAGATCTGTCGAATGTAAGATCTTACATATAAACATACTCATAGAAAGATTTTAGATGATGCATGGATAGATACTATCTAGCTTTCTCGAATTATTATCTTAGTACTCTGTAGATGATACTTCTTATTAGATTCCAGATCTGTTTTTTTTTTTTCTTTGGGAGGGTTTGGTTTTTTGATCTGGTTTGTACAGACGAGGTGATTGATTGATTGGTTGGTTGATTGGTTAATGTGTAGGTTAGAGTGAATTTTTGGATTTTGGGGTTTGGATTTCATATTTCCTATTTCATATCAGATGTAGATAGATGTAGGTTTATGAATGATATATAGTGTTTACCTACCTAGGTATTAACTTTCTCCTCGCTCATTTATCCCTTTTTATTTATTTAATTAGTTAGTTAGTTATTTGTTAACTCTATTCTATGACAGCTGTAACTATATCTATGACAATTTCTACTATTTGGCGTACTTCTCATCAGATCAGACGAATACATCGGATCCGAGCAGACCAGCTTGGATCAGCGCACATCCATCCATCCATTCATCCATCCATCCAATCCGAAGAACCCCAATAGAATCCCAGAACTTGATACTTCGATAGCGTACGCACCATGAATTTGATTGTGCGTAGCTAAGATGACTTTAAATTTCTAGGCTGTGTTCTTTCTTGGTAATCAGCTGTTTCTCTCTTACATGGTGATGAGTACATGTGAGTAAATTCTTATGTCTGGAGTGTGTATGTAGTGTGTACTATGTAGTAGGAAATAATTAGCGATCGTGGGAAGTCAGATGGGAACTAAAACGCTCGTCAGAATGTCGAGAATGCAGGGACGCAGTTTAGTCTATTTTGCGAGGAGCAACTAGAGAAGAGTGTAGTGTGGTATCATGTAATGAAATGAGATAAACTCGATTAGTGCTTTGGTACCTGCAGTAGTCGTGTTGGAGATGGTGTGGTCGGTAGTCCGAGCTAGAAGAGAATGGCACGAATGGTTCTCGGGGGCTTTGGCGTGGTGCTTTGGTTCTGTGAGTCAGGGTTCTTGGGATTGGGGAGATGATGTGGTTCGTTCTTTTCTGGGTTCTGTGTTCACTCGCTCATTGCTTGGGTGTAACTAATGTGTTTCCCGAGTGCCGGAAGAGTGGTCTTGAGGAGGTCAGCATATGAGCTGGTGGAGAGGGAATATGCTGTGTGTATATGTATGTAGATATGTATGTGATATGCAGTGGGCAGTGAGTAAGTGGTAGGCACTCCTCTGCTCCATATGATATATCGCCATACAAATACATATAGTCATATGATCCATACCAAGTCCCATAAAGTGCAATGTCGCTCTCCCGTTTCCAAGCTCTCCAAGCTCTCCAAGCTCTCCAAGCACGCATGTCAACAAATTCCAGAACCGAAAATAGATCCAAAGTATCTTAGCGCTGTCACTAACAAAAATCAAGAGAACCGAGACAGGACCACCAGACCGTGCACTTATCGTTTTCTCAACTAGTTATCCATTTCTTTTCATCCAACCATTCGCATGTTCCTGGATGATTTCGAACCAATACATGCATAAGGAAGGGTACGGTACGACGTAAAGAGAGAGAAAAAATACCAAGGCAAGGAAGGGAGGTAGCTTCGGATGATGGGAAAATTGGGAAGCTATCTCTATCTAGTAGATAGGATAGCTCGTTTTTCAGCTGGAGATAGCAAATGCTACCTAAAGGCATAGATGTCCCGTAGCTATTTCTTTCTATCGTCTGTCTTTTTATCTCTTGTTCTTCTTCCTCTTCTCTCTCTTCTGTCCATACTCATTCGTATTGTTGCAAAGACGAGTAGAATTGTTATCGATATATCCTTCGTATCTATCTACATTCATTTGATAAACTTGGTATCTATCTGTGCCTTGTTTTGAACCCAGCAAGAAGGTGCATCGTGAAGATATCTTGTTTTTCGGGGTTTGTAGATTTTATTATTATCATTCAAGAATATACAATATCGTTTTTGTCTCAATTATTTTAATATTTATATTTAATACTTCAAAGTGACGCCGGTCAATTGAACGCCGCTCAAAAATACATACTCAATCATCCCGAATCAAATCATCCGATAACCATACAGCCGTCACCATGCATCTCAGCACCACTCTTCTCCTAGCAATCACAAGCTACATAACCAGCGTCTGCGCCGCCGATAACGATGAAACCGTCGGTTCATCATCCAAACGAGGTCTCGTCTTCGTCCCCAATTCCAAATATCCCAGCGACAACCAAGTCTGGGTACAGCCCGGCTCCGATCTCTCATGGTACTACAACTACGGCATTGCCGCCTCCCCCGCCTACTCCAGCACAACGCAAGAAGATTTCGAATTCGTCCCCATGCTCTGGGGTACCTCGACGACCTTCCTCACCGATATCAAATCACTCGTGGCTACCGGTCGTAATGTTACTCACGTTCTCACCTACAACGAACCTGACGGTACTTCCTCAACGGGCGGATCAGCAATCTCCCCCTCGGTCGCCGCTGCAAATTGGATCAGCCAGGTTGAGCCGCTGCGCGCATTGGGTATCAAGACTGGAGCGCCTGCTGTAACAGGTTCTCCGAGAGGAATTACTTGGCTGAGTAATTTTTTCAGCGCCTGTGCGACTGCGGGAACGAATTGCACGGTGGATTTTATCCCGCTGCATTGGTATGGGAATTTTGAAGGGTTAGCGAGTTTTATTGGGGAGATACGCGGGACGTGAGTTTTCTTTTTCTGTCTGCCCCTCGTTACTCAACCTTTATTTTGACCTTTCCCATTTCTTGCGTTCCCCTCTTTATATTTCCCCAATTCCATCCAATCCCATCTCCACCCACCAAAACCCTCCTCCCAAACCCAAATGCACACCCATACTAACACGCCCCTCCCCCAAAAGCTACCCCAACACATCCATCTGGCTCACCGAATACGCACTCAACGACCAGCCCCTCCCCACCACCCAAGATTTCTTCAATACCTCTGCAGAATATTTCGATCGTCTCCCGTACGTCGATCGCTACTCGTATTTCGGATCGTTCAGATCTAGCGTGAGTAATGTGGGATATAATGCGACGATGCTGGATCAGGATGGCCAGCTAACTGATATTGGGAGTTGGTATTTGGGCGGGAAGGCTACGGGGAATGTGCCGGAGAAGAGCGCTGCGGGGAGAGTGGGAGGGATGGGGGTGTGTGCAGCGGGGATTTTGGTCCTGCTTATGGGGGGGTGGTTGTTGTGAGGGAGTGGGAGTTGAGGTTTGGTTGGGGGCGGGATGAGGAATTGGAATTGGGAATGGAAATGGAGTTGTGCATATGATACCTACCATGTGCTATAATTTACACACTGGCGTTTTTCAACTAATCATACCATATATAAATTCACCACCCTTAGAATGATATATAGCAAGCGAGCAAGCAAACAGACAGACAGAAAGACAGGCAGACAGAAAGACAGAAAGACAGACAGACAGGTAGACAGACAGACATATAAATAGAACGATAGAGGACGAAATTTCTCTCTCACATATATATATCATAGAAATCCAAAATCCAAAATCCAAAATTCAAAATCCAAAATCCAAATCACGCGTTGAAATCTTACATACGAGAGATTATTTTTATGATGATTACTTTTTTTTTTTTTTTTTTTTTTTTCTTTTTCGGTTCTACATACTGTGCGATGAATGAAGACATTCTTTCTGAACTTTTTTGACTTTTGAAAAACTTTGTTTGTTTGTGTTTATTTGGATGGGGATGGAGATATGTGGTAAGTATAGTAAGTATAGTAAGTATAGTAAGTATAGTAAGTATAGTAAGTATAGTAAGTATAGTAAGTATAGTAAGTATAGTAAGTATAGTAAGTATAGTAAGTATAGTAAGTATAGTAAGTATAGTAAGTATAGTAAGTATAGTAAGTATAGTAAGTATAGTAAGTATAAGAAGACAATAAATATATCTCTTCAAAGATTCCAGATCCGTTATGAAGCTGTGAAGTGGGAAACATCTAAAAGAAATGATTCATTGATTTTGATATTTAGGTAGGTAGGAGATAGAGTAGGGTAGGGTAGGGTAGGGAGATGGAAAAATCCGAAGATGGGGAGAGGAGACGAAAGGAAAGGAAAGAGCTAGGGAGGGAGGGAGGGAGGGAGGGAGAGGATATAAGTGGATGGATGGATGGATGGGTGGGTGGATGGATGGATGGATAGGTGGATAGGTATATAGATACATCTCCATCTGCATCACTATGTTTATGTTTATGTTCATGTTCATGTATACATTTTGTAGGAAAAGGGGGAGGAAAGGAAAGGAAAGGAGAGAAGAAAAAGAAGAAAAAGAAGAGTAAAAGAGTAAAAGAGTAAAGAGAAGATGAAAATAAAAATAAAAATTAAACAAAAATGTGTTGAATAAATACCTTCCATTCTCTCCTTCATTTTCACTCTCTCACTCTCCAATCCCCAACCCCTAAGAATTTTCCAAATACCATCAAACACTCAATACAGCCCATACAATTCCAACCTGAACATCGTATCGAATATCTTCCTAATCCACCAGACCAGACCAGACCAGACCAAAGACCTTCCCTCAACAACTAGATTACATTACATTACATTACATTACATTACATTACATTACATTACAGCTAATCCCCCCCGAAAACCCCATCCAGACTCAAATCTCAAATCTCAAACCCAAACCCAAACCCAAACCCTACCCCTCGAGTATCCAAAACAAAGTGAGAGATTAAGAATCGAATATTCGAAATCAAATTGATGATTTGGAAATTCGATATAGCCATCTAACTAGGATGTAACTGATAAATTTTATTTGAATATGGAATATGGAATACTCTTTTCTTGTATTAAATTTGAGAAATTATGTATGTATCTGTGTATGCATGTATTTTGAAGAATAAACCCCTAAGAGAAACCTCTCCTTCTTTCCTCCTCCCCCCCTGAGTTTTCGTTAATCGATAAAACGCCCGCGTGAAACCACCTATCATAATAAAATAACTTCCCCAATCTCGCACCAACAAGCATGTCTCTAGCAAAAAGAACAATATCAACCTCTAAATCAATTCCCTGCTTCCCATATTGACCCCATCCTCAAAACCTCAAAGAATATCACTTTGCGCATCCAATCATCTCACCAACCAACCAAGCTCAACCCATCAAACCCTCCTGATCCGCGCCCCCATGCGCAAGTCCCCCATCCATCGGATCCTCCCCATCCTCATAATCAGGTTCAATCCTCAACAAATTATTATCTTCATCCGTTTTCAAGAATCCAAATAACCTCGCCAACTGCGACAAATTCAATGTTCCTCCCGCGCTTCCGCTCGCACCGCTTATTCCATTATTATCAATCGCCTTCTCGCACGCTTTCAATTTCCAATTCTGCATACCCAACAGACGCATGTCGACCGAATTAGCCACGACGAGTCGCGTCATCCACGTTTCTTTATTTTGGCCAATGCGGAAGATGCGACCGAAGGCTTGTTGTTCGACAGCGTGGTTCCACCAAAGATCAAGCGAGATACAGCGATTAGCGAATGGGAAATTGAGTCCGAGACCACCGCATTTCAGGCCGGCGATCAGGATTTGAATATCGTCACGGTTGCGAAATTCTTTGGTGGCTTTGCTTCGATGCTCAAGTGAGGCGTCGCCGGTGAGGTACAAAAAGCCCCAACCTTCAGCTTTGCACATGCGGCCGATGATACGGGCTAGCGTGCGGAATTGGACATAGATAACTACCTAGCAAATGGGTTGATTGTTTAGTTTTAATTTGAACATTCAAAAGTCGGAAATGGGTGGTTACTTGGACAAACGTACTTTATCATCAGGAGCCTCTTCAAAGCCTTTTAAAAGCAAAGCTTTCAACGCCGTGGTTTTTGCACTTGGAATGAGGGGGAAGTTAGGATCATAATCTGATCTGGTGACCCAAGTATTGTCTTTAGTAAAAGGTTCAAAATCAAGTGCATCCAAACCTTTGCTTATAACTCCATGTGTACGACGAGATTTGTCATTGGTGGTTTTACGGCGCTTGCTTGCCCTAGATGAGCTTTCGGATTCTTGAGCTTGGTTGAGACCAGAGTCCATGTTGTCATCATCAGGAATCTCGAGATCTTTATAGGGTAAGGCATCAGCGAAGATGATGTCACATTTGGGACAAACGGTGAACTATTATTTATTATTAAGATTCCTGTAAAGATTGTTAAGGATGCTGCTTACCTTGTCATCACCATCGGACAAGTGCATCTGCGTGTGTATATGATTTTCCAAACAGCTCTGACAGAATATGTGTGAGCACTGGAAAGATGTTAGCATGGCTACATACTCTATTGAGCTTTCCGACTTACATCAGTAATGACAGGCTCATTTGGAACATCTGAGCAAAGATGACAGGTGATCCGAGTATAAAGCTCTTCCTCGTTGAGCGAATCCAACGCACTATCAAACTTGAAGCTTTCACCAAATTTGGAAAGTCCGAAAGGAATAGCTTCGGCTCCCTTTTCACCTCTAGCTATAGCTTCTGCTCTTTCTTCCTCACTTTCAGTAACCCAAAGTTTGCATTGCTCGTAAAAAGCTACGTTTGTGTCTTTAAATTTGCCAAGCTCCTTGCGAAGCCGCTCAACGTCTTCGGTAGTCCAGGACTCTCTCATTGTGCGTTCAAGCATAAAAGGGTGAGAAGTACATTGTCTAAGACGAAGTAGTTGAACGAAGAAGACTCCATAGGCTCGTTGGGCCGTGCCGTTGGCCAGGAACACATTAAGGTTTGCACGAAAGCGGTTCTCAGTCTATAGTAGAAGAATCAGTTCTTGAATGTCCCAAACCACATGGGACACTTACAATCCGATAAATAATCCTCTCTTCTCGAGAGAAATTGAGCTGTTGCATAACAGGGTGGGGCTTAGGGAGAGTGATGATTGGCCTATTGAGAATCGTGGTCTTCATAGTACGACGCATCATGGCGTAACTTAAAAGAGTTGCAATACGATTATTACAATCGTCAGCGTCAGGATCGCAAAAGTATTGCTGAAAAGTCCTCCAATCCATTGCATAATTGGCCTTGAGAAATCGAAGGTACGGAAAAAGCCTAGGTCAATTGTCAGTTTCCGATTGTCTCAAATTCTGTCAAACAATCAAGTGGCCTCTGGTGATCAGTGGCCAAACCAACCCTCCCATTGTTCAAATGGTATTTTGACATTCAAATGTAAGAAATTTTGGAAAATTCGACTTACTCTTCGAGCCTATTCAAAAGAGGAGTACCAGTCAAACACCACCGATAAACACTCTTCAGATTTTGGCAAGCCAAACTTGTTCTCGCAGAGTTGTTTTTGATTGCATGAGCTTCGTCGAGAACAATTCTGCGCCAATTGATCTTATGAAGATCGCCAAGTTGGTCATGAGCGCTTTTCCACCATTTTTTATACCCATACCTAGCAATATCTTCCCGGCCCTTACGATCAGGGAAAGGGAATTGCTTCATGACTTCTGTGTAAGAAGTAACGACAATGTCTAAATCTTTGAGGACAGCTTCGGGGATATTCATTGATGCCTTATACTGCATTACCTTTGGGAATGCCTTTTCGTAGACATGGTTCCGAATTTCTTCCAACCATTGGGAGATGACTGAAGAGGGAACAACGATCAATGTTGCCGTCACTCCGCGCTTTGTATCTTCTTCTGTGGGTGGATTGCCAACCATGCAAGCCAGGGTTTGCACAGTTTTGCCAAGACCCATTGAATCAGCAAGTAGACCACCATGAGGTGGCTCAGAACTCAATTCTCTAGAAACCATCCACTGTGCACCGAGTAGTTGATGATGGTACAAGGTTGATTTCATTCCCTTGACAAGCCACTTTCCATTGACAGCTTTGACTTGTGCATAACCAAAACTTCGAGAAGCTTGCAAAAGCTTTGCTTTATCGGATTTTCCCTTGGTCTTATTACTACCCTCTGGAATATTGGCGAACAATTGTTGAAGTTGGGATGCTTTGGTTCGGGGTCCGTCAAGCTGGAGTTCGGGAGCGCAATTGAAAATAGGATCTTGAAGACGATCTCCGATCGCATCGGAATTCATGAGATCATCCAAAATCAATTGTCCAATGTCATCTTGTCCTCCGCGTTGTCCCATGAATCGAGCCTCTTTCATGTTTCTATCGACTTTAACAGCCCCCTTTTTGGATTTCTTCTCCTTCTCCTTGCCCCTGCCTTTGCCTTTTCGTCCGGCTTTAGCTTTTCCGCTTTTACCACCACCAGCCTTTTGCTTCTGTGGCTTTGCCTTTTCTTTCTCAAGAATTTTTGCTTGTTCCCTAGCCTGGAATTCTCGAGCATTTTTGGCTGGGGCTCGACGTGTTCTCTTGGCTTTTTGCTTTTTGGAAGGGTCATTGTCATACTTTTCCTGAAGCATTTTAGCAAGACCTGCATTGCCATCATCAGCATCTTCAAATCTGTTGTCAGATATTGAAGATGGACCTTCGCCATTATCAGCAACATTTTGAAATCTTCGATACCCTTCTTCAGGGATGAACAGCGATTCTTCGTCTTCGTCTTCATCCTCAGCACTTCTAGCTTTAGCAGCCTTAAGGCGATTCCACTTTGCAATATTTTGGTTGACTCTGTTGAGCTCAGCACTTCCGTTGAAATCGAGAGTTCCTTTTTTCAGGCCTTTGTTCAAAGCATTTTGTAACCTCACAAGGTTCTCATATTCCTCTTGTGAATCGTCGCCTTCATCTCCTTGGGCATACATCCAATTATTGTCATCTTCATTAACTTGTATAGCATTGTCAATATCTGCTTGATCCTCGAGGTACACCATGCTCTCTCTGCGTCTCTTTCTACTATTATTTACCGGTCTGGGAGAGTTTTCATCTTCAGATTGAGTTCGATGTATAGTTCGGCGTAGAATTGATACTTGAGCTGCGATCATTTCTTCTTCAGTAGGGCTTAATTCTCTGTCAGAATCATCGGGCACCACGGTATTCTCAGGGCTGACACTGGCTATGTTTGGTGCGCTAGCATTCATTGTCAAATCAGAGGCTGGCTCATTCTTTATAACAGGAGGCTGATGGTCCATCCTTGGCTTTCCGGGACGTGCTGGTCTACTCATTATAATAACGCAATCATCGTCAGAGTCAGATTCATTCGGAACTACTTCTGCTTGTCTCTGTTGGCGTGGCTCTTTTGGGGTCTGGGAATGACTGGAAGTTCTGTTGAAACGATTATTGGAATTATGTGGAGTACCGAATGTAGACTTGTGATGCTTTTTTGACATCTGTAGAGGTACGTGGGGAGATCTTTGAGGAATCGCATCGTGCGGATCGTTTGTAACCACTTGAATTCTGCCATGGTCAATAGTAGCCTCGAAATCTTCCTCGTTTTCGACGTCTGGCGACTCAATACTTTGCATTAAGTCGGCGCTTGTTCCATCTGCATGCTGGCCATCTGTTGATGAGCTATCCTCGTTATCAGAATCAACTATTGGGTTCGGAACATCTTGCATGCTATCATTTGACATGGAAGGACTTTCTAGAACGACTGAGGATCTTCTTTGCTCCTGAGGAGTTGAAGAGGCATTTTTTTCATTTGGGCTGCCGCTAACCTCTGGGCTTGAAAGTGCATTTCCTTGATCTGAACTGCCGCTACTCTCTGGGCTTGAGGGCTTTTGTGAAACTGCAAGAGTTGATTGAACGGGAGGCGCAGACCTTTGTGGAGGCTCTGGACGAACTTCTGAAACACGCGTGTGAATTTCAGGAAGCTGGATAGGCATCCGGCGTTGAGGTTGGGGTGGTGTAACATAATTTGCCGGTCGCTGAACTTGAGAGGGTGTCAAAGGATTCACACTATCAAAATACTGACCTCTGTCGGCTTCAAGAAATTCGTCACCATCCCCTTCGCCTAGGTAATCATCACAATTTTCTTCTTCGCTAGACGACATAGTATCGACGTAATGCTTTTGAAATAATTGCTCGAGTTGATCTTCGAGTTGTTGTACTAACCAGCCAAACTTTGCAGAAGAAAAGGCAGTTTTTCAGTGTTGCAAATTGCAAAAAGCAGAAAAGCCAATCGAGTGAATCTGAATTTGAAGAATCAAAGTTTGAAATGAAAGCGGGGATATGTAATGCCAGCAAGGTTTGCTGATGATTACCCAAGTAGAACTTGATGCTAAAAAAAATGGAGACTGGAGGTGAGGAAATTCAATTTGCAAGGGAAGGAACTGATTTGGTGTGAAACAAGATATCAGATTGATCTGCATGAAGAAATTTGAGAAGTGAGTGCGGTTCGTCTTCAGTAAGAAGATTGACCAGCGGTTATAGAATAACGATTTGTGCCTTTGGAAAGGATATCAGCCTGTGTTTAGAGATGAAGAGGTGAACTAAAATCGGGCGTTGGAGCAAAGGTGAGATCCTATGCCAAGGGCCAAAGGCAGATATTCAGGAACATGGGCCAACAGCAAGAAGAAGAAAACGTGATCAAAAGAGCTTGCAAGCTCTGACTTTGGCAAAGAGGAACATGAAGGGAAGGCTAGCATTGGGCCTCCAAATAAAACGTACTCACTATGTAAAGGTATGAGCAGAGTGATGCTGCCTTATGCATGCTATAGACTCAAGATGAAGCCTTCGAGAATCAAAAGATAAAAGATTGTCGCGATGTTACTTTGTAAAGATAGAAGTAGAAAGTAGCTTTCCTCCGGGAGGAATGACGTTGATATGGATATATTGTATCAGTAAATTGTTGTTGTGATAGAGTTGATATCAAAAAAGTATGTGGAGAGGAGGAGGTGGTGGTGGTGATGGTTGTTATAAGAGAGTAGGAATTGTGGAAGCTTGAGAAGAAAAAACAGACTAAGCTTAACTAGTCGAACTGTCTCAATATTTTCAAACCACAAGGGATTGGAAGATGGGGTAAAAGTGAATGTGTGAATTTCAACAACGCTTGTTGTAGGATTTTCTGCTGCAACAAGAAGGATGCGTAGAAACATGAACTGAGGATGAGTTAGACTAAGCTGGGTCAGAGCCGCTCAACACACTCAAATTACAATGAGGAGTGAGTGATGAGGCAGAAACGAATTGTATGAAAGTCCCCCTTCATCATAAACTTTCGGGTTTGTTGTAGGAAGATAGTGTAGAAGATTGGGGCGAGGGGTAAGTGAACTTATAAGGTTTAATAGGCTGGTAACATTTGCCTAGCACGTTTAGATCACAACGGGAAGGAGGGAACAACGAGAATGAACTGAATTGCATGAAAGTTCCCATTAAACATCCATCTTCCAAGTCTTTCGTAAGAAGACAGTGTGCAATTCACTCATGGCCCCGTCTAAAGTCTGGGGAACTTGAGAAATTCTGACTGACTTAACTTATTGGTCTCCCACTTCCTCACTCCAGTCTTTTCAAACATGAGACAAGATCGATTGCCGCCATTCCTCCGTCTACAGTTGATCAAGACTTTTAGAGTGGTGTTCTGATTTCAGTATACTGTGATTGTTCAACATGCGACATTGAATCAAACTATACTGCGAAGTATAAAGTTGTCATATAAGACGAGAATGCTGCGAGATTTAGTCTGAATTGATGTGCAAACAAATGTGCAATATAGGTATGATCAACGGAGAAAGATATGCGGGAGGGATCTGAAATCTTTTGAAGATCATAGATGGGAACAAGAAGTCAATATGATTCTAGATTTGAAATTGCACTTTGACTCAATCTTATAGGACGAGGGTCTCCCGAGACCCGAACGACACCTAGATTGACTTTGACCGCCGTGAGATATAAATCGCAAGAGAAGGGACGGAGAGGTCTGAATGTATGAGTGTAGCTTAGCAACTGAGGTGCTAGATGGCAGGCAAAAAGATGACGAAGTCCGAATAAATGTATTCATGATATCTGATGTTGAGGGATATGGTACTACTCAACCGATTCGGTATTCTAATACTGTAAGATGAATATAAACAATATAAGAAGAGGTATTGATGAGCAATCACACGAACCTTATTATCTCGTCTGGAAGAGACTCAAAGATGGGATGTGTGTAGCACAATGTATGTTGACTGCCGCACCGGAGTTGGACTGGAATTCCGAGTGCAGACTGACATATATACGACGGTAGTTGGATGAGCATCTATCGACAGCTTCATGGTTCCAAGCCCACGTGATTTCCTCAATTTTCATGGCTCATATTCGAAGTAGGAAACATCAACCAGCCCCGCATTGCTGGCCCCTCGACGCTCCTTCCAGTTTGGTCTTCAAGGTCATTTGTTACAAACATAGGTGACTGGAAAAGAGGAGAGCTGTCACTTAACATAACATTGCTTGAAAGCCAACTTTGACTATCGGCTAGGCCGCCGTAGTTGCATGGCCCCGAAGCATGAATTTGGGCTTTGGGCAATGTGCTGCGATCTCAGATCCCTCTCGCACTTCATATGAGATCCAAAGTTTTGACGGCCCTGCACCTTCACCAAACTGCCACCATTTGCCGTGTTTCATCTCGAATGCAGACGTTCCAAACACCCCTGTAATCATGACCAGCATCCACGCAACACTACCGAAAGCTTAATTTTCTAGAGCTACGTAACACTGCGCGCGAATTTCTCACTCTACTCGTGTCCTCGCATCCAATCTTCTCATTCCCACCCCTTTCTCTTCTTGTACTTGCTATTTCTTTCATTCATTCATTTGTGAACCCTCTGCCCAATCTTTCCCGGTACGCATCTATACGTTTGCAACCATGGCACCCGCCCCTCCAGCTTCGAAAAAGGAGGACAAGGCTGCCATCCCCCTAACCACGAATGTCTACCTCCAGCTCAAACAATTAGCCATGGGCGAACACTGGCTCTCCCGCTATGTTCCTGCGCTCATCCTCCTATTCGAATCGTTCCTCTGCAGCGCCATAATCTACTTCATTCCCTGTATGACGTTCCTTCTTTCTCTTCTCCCAAGTCTGCCCCTCCCTCCCTCCCAATTGCTAATTCTCTCTCCAGACACAGAAATAGACTG
Organism: Botrytis cinerea B05.10; assembly: GCF_000143535.2. NCBI lineage: Eukaryota > Fungi > Ascomycota > Leotiomycetes > Helotiales > Sclerotiniaceae > Botrytis > Botrytis cinerea. The sequence continues at coordinate 1,598,574 of NC_037321.1, read as the reverse complement.
GAAAGCCTACATGGAACAAATCAGCCAATACGCATCCGGCGAGCGCGACTACACTCAAATTAAAGGCGGAACCGGGCCACTGGTATATCCCGCCGCACACGTATGGATATACTACGCATTATGGTGGATTACTGATCATGGACGTGATATACTGGTTGCGCAGCGCATATTTGGAGTTTTGTATTTAGGAACTTTGGGGGTGGTTTTGGCTTGTTATAAGAGGGCTAAGGTAGGTTTCGATAATTGGATATGGATTGGGGGGAGGGAAAGAAGTGAGAGAATATGGACTAATTTCCAATTTTGAATCTAGGCACCGCATTATATATTTCCAATGCTCGTCCTTTCAAAACGATTACATAGTATATTTGTTCTTCGACTTTTCAATGATGGCTTCGCGGTTTTCTTCCTATGGGTTGCGATCTATTTCTTTCAGCGCAGATTATGGACAATTGGGAGCATGGCATATAGTTGGGGCCTGGGAATTAAGATGTCACTGTTACTGGCATTACCATCTATTGGAATAATGTTATTCTTGACAAAGGGAGTACAAGGAGCCCTCAAACAGGCATGGCTCATGGCACAATTGCAAGTTGTGATCGCACTTTCCTTTCTCCCAACAAATGCAATTGGTTATTTGAGTAGAGCTTTTGAGTTTTCAAGGGTTTTCTTTTTCAAATGGACAGTCAATTGGAGATTTTTGGGAGAAGAGAAATTTCTGAGTAAAGAATTCTCTGTAACTCTATTGGTAGGACATGTCAGCACTTTGGCTTTGTTCGCAATGACTAGATGGCTTAGGCCAGCGGAAAAGCCGATTACGGATATGATTCGAAGTGCGCTGAGAATGGAGGAACCATTGGGTCAAAGGCTACACGCCTGCTCGCATACGATAACACCAAACTATATCATGACAACCATCCTGACTGCTACCACAATTGGTATGCTCTTCGCACGATCCTTGCACTACCAATTTTATGCCTATCTTGCATGGGCCACTCCCTTTTTACTTTGGCGCAGTGGCATGCACCCAATCCTTCAATATGTTTTATGGGGGGCGCAGGAATGGGCATGGAATGTGTACCCAAGTACTGATATAAGCTCGATGGTAGTAGTTGGTATTATGTTTATTACCGTGGTGGGTGTATGGTGGGGAACCAGGCTAGATTTTGTTGCGCCCAAAGGCCAAGGGGCTATCGAAAAGAAAAATTCTTAATCAGACGTGAGCAGAATTTCTTCAGGCCCCAAAACCTCCGGTATCTTGTGCAATATCGTATCTTGGTCATATCACTCATCGTCCGAGTCTGAGGGTGGCATTTTGCCTACAGTCGATTCCTCGTCATCCGAATCCTCCATGTATGCGGAGCTTTTTGGGAATTCCTTGGGCCTATTGAGATGGTGTCAGAAAATCGAGATAATTCATGTACGATGTGAAGACCTACCAATAGGCTTCCTTTCGCCAAATGTGTTCATCTCGGACGACATTTATAATTTCACCACCAATCTTATTCTCCCTCACATTCGCATCCTTCGTGTCGATCAATACATAACCACCACGTTTGATCCAGATCGTGTTGCGGAAGCGAGATGGTAATTCGACAAGAATAGTTGACTTATCAGTAAGAGTACAGGAGTATAAGCTGTTTCCTTCAGCTTTGATAACACGAGCAATTGATTGTGTTTGTGTCAATGTATCTGGCGGGGTAGAAGTTTCTTCGGCGGCTGCAAAGACATTACGCTTTGGTTTACCCATTGTATAAGACCTTTTGGTGAAACTTAAATTGATTTCGAGATTTGAGATTCAGGAAGAGAGGAGTTCTAGACCTGACGATTGAATTGTGTGGAATGATCAAGGATGATGAAATTTAACAAGCTGATTGTTACGTCCATCAATTTTCAGGTGCCTGGGAAATGCTTTTTTTTTTGGCGGGGTTCGGAATTATTATTATCCGTGATCGTATTCTCCAGGGGAAACTTAGCCGAAAAAAACCCTGACGCCGTAATATAGAAAAGATCTAGAAGACATAAATTTATGACTCAAGGTAGTATTGGGCAACTCGGATTAATTTGTTTTCGAAGCCCTATACGTTGTCATCTTCTCGAAATGCTTTTAAGATGCTTACATGAGCATATAACGTGCATTTTCCGAAGTATTCCCATACATCCAGATGCATTCCATTGTATATCGAGGTCCAATCACGGCAGTCATCTTCTTATCATGGATCCAATTTTTCAAAAACCTGTTAAATTTCTCCATATTTGGCGGAGATCCTACTTGGCATGGAGCTAGTGTTCTTCCCCAACTCCCCAAACCCTTATTTGTAAGCCCTTAGCCTTCTCACCGGTCCTGGTCTAGTGATTTTAGTCTGCTTCATACCTCAAATTTCATAATTAGTATGGCGAATATCATCTTTAGTCTGTAGGGACTACTAGGTACTTTTCGTCATTAGCACTTCGTGTGAACTTCAAATATTCCACTGCCTCAGCAGTTTAAATCCAGATTGTTTCGCACATATCATTGAGCTCTCCATTTCCTTTTCTTAATTTCCCTGCCACCTATCATCTCAACCATTAACATATATACATACACAATCTCATATTTTGAATTACTTCTATACAATTGGTTGTCTTATCTGGCATACACAATACCATCCACAGTCACAATGGCTGCCCATTTCTCTTCATTCATCGACGTCGTATCGACAAACAACGAGCTTGTTGCTGCTGGTACGGCTGCGAACAATGAACCCATCGCCGCTCCTCAGAAATCAGTCACCAGAACCTATCACTCAGCCCAACAACCTCATGCAATTGAGCTGGATAATTTACAATGGGGATCAAATGTCAATCGACCATCTGCATCTGGAACCACCACACCTGGAGCAGAACCTGGATCGGGATGGTCAACTCCAGGCTGGCAGGGTTCAACGTCCCCAAGCGCTTTGGAGGAGAGTCGGCCACAAACTCCAAATAACGAACCGGAATATATCGTTCAAAGCTTCTCTAATCCCCCCAAAAATAGATTCAGAATGGCTGCGACCTGTTTGTTAAACTTTGGCAATGGTTTGAGTGATGCTGCAGCTGGACCATTGATTCCAAAGATGATCATGTGTGTATCCATTCCCAAGAAACGATAACCGTTGCTGATCAAACTTTAGAGCATATGGCATTCAAGAAAGACTCGTATCTCTCATATTCATCACGCAGGCAGTAGGCTATATTTCGGCCGCCTTCTTCATAGATGCTATCAGATCTCGATTTGGAAGAGCCAAATCTATAATGTTTGCTGAAGGTCTCATGGTTATTGGCTATGTGATGATCGTTACCAATCCTCCATTCGCAGTAGTTGTCGTGGCATTTTTATTCATCGGATTTGGCATGGCAATTAACTTGTCCTTGTCAAACGTTTTCGCAGCCAACCTAGATAATGGTACTAAGATGTTGGGCTTCATGCATGGTTCTTACGGAATTGGAGGTATCATTGCTCCATTGATAGCTACTGCACTTGTTTCATCTGGAATTTCATGGAGTCGTTACTACTTTATTCCGCTCGGAATGATGCTTGCCAATCTAGTATTTGCGGGATGGGCTTTCTGGGACTACGAGGATCCAAATGAAATGGCATTGCTCAACTTGACTCAATCAGGAAGCAAACCAAAATTCAGTGCAAAGAAGGAGTTGAAGGAAATGTTGAAAGCTGCTAAATTACCAGCTGTATTGATTGGAGCCACTTTCATTTTCTGCTACCAAGGTGCGGAAGTTTCTATCTCCGGATGGGTTGTCTACTTCCTTCAACAAGTCAGAGGTGCCAACAATAATGCTGGATATGTTACTGCTGGTTTCTGGGGTGGTATCACAGTCGGTCGTTTCTTGCTGTCTCCTATCGGGCACAAGATTGGCGAAAGGAAGTTTGTGGTTATCGTTGTGATTTTATCAGCTGCTTTCGAAGGAATCGTTTGGGGTGTCCCTAATGTCATTGGAGACGCTGTTGCGGTTTCTATCGTCGGTCTCCTTCTCGGCCCCGTCTACCCATGTGCCGCCTACGTTTTTACTCGCATTATCCCTCGCAAATACCAAGTCAGTGGAATGAGTGTCATCAGTGCTCTTGGTAGTTCTGGTGGTGCCATTGCTCCTTTCACTACCGGAGTTTTGGCTCAGGCGGTGGGCAATTTTGTCTTACATCCTATTGCTTTATTTCTCTTTGGTGTCATGCTGGTTTGCTGGTTCTTATTACCAAAGTCGGAGAAGAAAGACGAGTAAACATACGGTATGCTCGCATGATGATCGACTTCGCGGCAAAAAACGGAAATTGAAAATGAAATGCGCTTTGAATTTGGATACATATCTACATGGATTTTCGGTACTGAGTGGATGTGCCATGGCGTTTTAAATGATACCTAGACGTTGGGACATGGCTGATGAGCGTATGTGGAGGGACCATGGCGTCAATATATGAAAGACTTGCTTTCTGATTTGTATTGGGATTTTTGAAATTTGTTGATGGAAATTGTTGTTTGATATTGAGATATCGGAAAGACCACTAAAAGTTACAGTAATATTGGGCTATCTAATCATGGCTTACGATAGGGAGAATACAACTTCATCGTCTATCTACCACACGAGACTCCATGCATTAATTTCACTTGAACATCGGTGGCTGAATATTCATGATTTTTCATGTGTCTGAATAGTGCAACATAGATAGTGCAATGGACGGCATTGGATCGGATACTGATCGGATAGTGGTCGGGTCGTCGACGGCTGAAAGGGCGCAGTGGGGTGGTTTAAGTTTCCTGGTCACCCCGCATTTTACATGTGTTAATTGGTTAAGGTCATAGCTTTGGTTGCGTTGCGAAGACAACTGCAAACCCCGAAAATTTCGGTGGACAGAAGTGTGATTTTGATTGCTCGAGTTTTATAAACTCCGATGCTCGTGGAAACGAGTCATGGAATTTGTCAATTGTGTTCACACCTTCAAAATGGTAAGAGCTGCTTTCGGTGATACAGGAGGCAGGATTTGGGAATCTGGGGAATGTATATATTGCTTTGCCAAGCCCAGCGGCCCAACAACCGAGGATGTCTTAAGCCGAGCTGTTCCTTCCTCCATAAACACCAACGATTGAGTTTCACGAGTCGTAATTGCCTCTCCTGTAGAATACCTTAGCAATTGCTCTTTGACGTATAAAAGCTCTTGCTGTTCTCTCGCGGTTCTCTTGAAAGTTCTCACAACATATTTTCCCGTCTTTCAGTATCCAATCGACGCAATAAAAGATAAAAGAAAGATGGCCTCAATTGTTAAAGCTTTAGCACCGGTAGTGAGAAGAGCTGGTACGTCTGCGTCTGCTGCAAGACCTGCAATCAGACTTGCGAGGCAGAGTAGGATATACCAACAGTAAGTTTTCCTCGTTATGATTGCTATCATTCCGATCAGTCTAACATCGGCGCAGTGCCCGTCCTCTCTCCGCCACCTCTCGCCTTCGTTCAGATCCCGTCGACATAACTGAGATTCCTCCAACTCCCATAACACATCTTTCTGAAATTGAACTGGCCATGTCGGAATCGGTTTCTAAATTTGCGAACGATATCATCGCGCCAAAAGTACGAGATATGGATGAGGCTGAGAGCATGGACCCTGCGGTTGTGGAACAGTTATTTGAACAAGGGCTTATGGGAGTCGAAATACCTGAAGAGTATGGTGGTGCGGGAATGAACTTTACGGCAGCAATTGTGGGGATCGAGGAATTGGCAAGAGTCGATCCAAGTGTGAGTGTGTTGGTGGATGTGCATAATACTCTGGTCAACACTGCGGTTATCAAATATGCGAGTAAGGAATTGAAGAACAAGTGGTTGCCAAAATTGGCTACGAATACTGTTGGGTCATTCTGTTTGTCTGAACCAGTATCTGGATCCGATGCTTTCGCGCTTGCCACCAAAGCTACCAAAACAGATTCAGGATATACGATTTCTGGAAGCAAGATGTGGATCACCAATTCTATGGAAGCAGAATTCTTTATTGTTTTTGCAAACCTTGATCACAGTAAAGGTTACAAGGGCATCTCCGCGTTTGTTGTCGAGAAGGGGATGAAGGGGTTCTCTATTGCTAAGAAGGAAAAGAAGCTTGGTATCAAGGCCAGCAGCACTTGTGTTCTCAACTTTGACGATGTGGAAATCCCTAGAGAAAACCTTTTGGGAGAAGAGGGACAAGGATACAAATATGCCATTGCCCTTCTGAATGAAGGCCGTATTGGAATTGCGGCACAAATGACTGGACTTGCCCTGGGAGCATTCGAAAACGCTACTAAGTAAGCATGATGAGTATTCTTGGGTAGTTTTTTTTTAAAATGGCTAATGAATTTCAATAGATACGTATGGAATGACCGAAAGCAATTTGGACAGTTAGTTGGAGATTTCCAGGGTATGCAACATCAAATCGCACAATCTTATACAGAAATTGCCGCCGCTCGCGCTCTAGTCTACAACGCTGCACGCAAGAAGGAAGCGGGTGAGAACTTTGTTCAGGATGCAGCCATGGCTAAGCTTTTTGCTTCACAAGTCGCTCAACGTGTGAGTGGACTGGCGGTTCAATGGATGGGTGGTAAGTTTGCTATTTCACATTCATGGTTCTGGCTCAGCACTAATTTTTAACATAGGAATGGGATTCGTCCGTGAAGGAATTGCAGAAAAGATGTGGAGAGATTCGATGATTGGTTCTATTTACGAGGGAACGAGCAATATCCAATTGACAACGATAGCAAAGTTATTGAAGCAACAGTATAAGTCTTAAGTTAAGAGATAGTTAGATGGTTAGATAGAACGATAAAGAGATAATTGATACCAATCTAGAATTAGAAGTATGGAGTGAAAGCTCGCTCTCATTAATCGCCCCGTCTTGATTCGAGTCTGATGTCTTTGTATTGTTAATATGTAGTCTAAAAAAATCAGCATTGAGTGGCATTCATTACCCATCTCCTGCAAAGCTTAACCCCTGAACTAGAATGACGATGTTTACCCTAGATTCTCTAAATTCCCGAAATTGATAGGAGGAGTGGCACGGACATCACCCGTTGGATTTCCCCTCTTGTTTGCGGAAGGACAGAATCGTATGATATTTTCATCTGGGCATGCATTGTGTGATTTGAGGGGACTGATCGGCTGTTGATGGAGTAGAGAGTGTGTGGGCTATTTGATGTGTATTGATGTTGTTTGGATTGATGCTGTTGTTGGACTGGTAGTTGTAGATGTGGCTGCAGATAGCAAGTAGCCTTGATGATAGATAGATAGATAGATAGGTAGGTAGGTAGGTAGGTAGGTAGACATAGCTTGGTATGACTGATGTTCATTTGGATGCCGGTAGTCAGCTCTGTCTGTTTGTTTGTTCACCTGTTGCAACCGGCGATGACTGGGAGGTCCTATTGAAAATGCATTAAAGATCTTCTGTACCGAATCAAAAAAAGAAAAAAGCCACACAAACCTGCGAGATCACCAAGCTCCGAAGAAGACACGGAAACTAGATGATACCTGTATCGGTATTCCAGCACCAGGACCAGTTCGGCATATAGTAGCTTTTCTTTATCCTTCCTTCCGACCCGCCATCAACCAATCTGGCAGATGGTGGCTGGGCAACATAAACAAAGTAATGCACTCACTTGGATATCGAGACGGCCTACAGCACAGCAACGTCGGACAAGTCTAAGAGTGTTCGGTACTATCAAAGACATAGGCAGCAGGGTGATTGGGGGAAAACTTAAAGTTCCAGCTAGAGTTGACTGATATCAACGAAAATCTCCATTTCCGTCTCCATCTCCATCTCCGTCTCCATCTCCATCTCCATCTCCATCTCCATCCACAGCTATCAGACCTTCCTTCATATCAATACCGGCACTATCAAATACACACGCCCACACTACCACCATACACACATTCAGCTCCTCGATCAAATTCCCACACATATCGCGAAACACCATACGAAAAGAAGTCTTGGGGGATTGAAACACACAGAAAGGATAAAGATAAGAGACATAAGACAAAACACGTCTTTTCATGCATAAGCCAATTCAAAACAGAAGAGCTCTCAGATTCTACGCATCCTAAGCTTTGCATTTACCCATCTCTCACATACCGGTACTTCCCCTTCTTCGCCTTGCCAAGATTGCTTTTTTCCAACAGCAACATCGGGCGTCAACAAACAAATCCCAGCCCATGCCCGGATAGTAAAACCCCACCTACTCCATCTCCACCTCGACCTTCACAAACCTTACCATATTAAAAATCGGGCAAACGTTGAAACCCTTCGCCCAGAATTCATTATTCATATCTACGCAAAGTCGTCTTGAAGAGCGGCAGAGGACCAGGCCGCAATCATGAATAGCAACGATGAGGAGGCTCTTAACTCCGTCTACAAAAAGATCCAGCGCGAACGTGCTCTCCTCAATGCCGCGAATCAGATGAGGCAGCAAACTCAAAATGAGCAAGTCAGAGCTAGTATAGATATTCAAATGCGCGATGGCCGTCGAAATATTTCATACCTGGAGGAGCGCATGAGAGAATTACAACTACGAACAGAAGGTCGAACGGGTAGTGCAGGGAGTAGTGCTGGTCGCCCGCCCAGTAGCGGTCTGCGTGATGATAGAGCCGCTCCGCCGCCCACCCCGCCGCCCAAGGATGCCAGAGGGAATCCCATCGAGACGGGAGATCAAGCCGGATATGGTGACCAGGAATACAGCCAGATTGGTGGCCATGGTGATATGATGCCACCGAGAAATCCTTTTGCGCCTCCGGCACCAGGATCTGGCATGCCTAGATCACGTCCGAATTATACCAAGCTTGGTAAGTTACTTTTACACATTCTATCATTGATGAACAAACACTGATTTTGCCTTTCAGATCTCATCAAGTATGATACCCCTTATCTGGGACCCCGCATTCAACTCATGCTTTCACAATTGGAATTTAAGCTTAATGTCGAGAAACAATATTTGAAGGGTATCGAGAAGATGGTTCAATTATATCAAATGGAGGGCGATAGGAAGAGCAAAGCGGATGCTGCTGCTCGCCGAGTGGAAAGTAATCAAAAGATTCAGATCCTTAAGCAGGCTTTGAAAGGTTACGAAGATTTACACATAGACATGGAGAGCTCAGCAGATGCTCCAGATGGTAGGATCTCAAACGCGTCTTTGGGCTAACGTCGCAAGCTAACAAGTTTTCCACAGATGATAGTATCAACACCCCTAATATGCGAAAGCCTTTAACTGGTCAACTTGTTCTCCGCATTCAAGCAGTTAAGGATGTTGATCATGCAACAACGAGTAGATTTACAAGAGGTCCGGAAACGTTGATCGCCGTGAAGGTTGAAGATAACGTAGTTGCACGAACGAAAAACAGCCGAACTGATAAATGGGAAAATGAAATTCATAACATTTATGTGGACAAGGCAAACGAAATCGAACTTACGGTTTACGATAAAGCTGGCGATCAAGCATTGCCTATTGGTCTATTGTGGGTCAGAATATCTGACATTGTCGAAGAAATGAGACGGAAGAGAATCGAGGCCGAGATTAACAACTCGGGATGGGTTTCTGCGGACCGCATGGCTAGTGGTGGCGCCCCACCGGCACAATTTCCAATGAGCGGCACAAGTCAGTTTGGACCGCCGCCAGGTAGCGCGGGAGCTGGAGCACAGCCAGCCGGAGCAAACGAGTTTGGAGGGCCGGGCAATACAGTGGTGGCACCACAACCGATCGATGCGTGGTTTGCTCTTGAACCCAGCGGTGCCGTGAAACTTAATATCTCCTTCACGAAACAGACTAAAGATCGAAGACCGTTTGACCTTGCCCTTGGTCGAAAAGGTGCCATTCGTCAAAGAAAGGAAGAAGTCCACGAGATGTATGGGCACAAGTTCATCTCGCAGCAATTTTACAACATCATGCGATGTGCACTCTGTGGAGACTTCCTTACATACACTGCTGGTATGCAGTGTGAGGACTGCAAATATACTTGTCATACGAAGTGTTTCTCACAAGTCGTTACCAAGTGTATCAGCAAATCCAATGCGGAAACCGATCCAGACGAGGAAAAGATCAATCATCGCATTCCACATCGTTTCGAGAAGTTCAACAATATGAGCGCCAATTGGTGTTGTCATTGCGGATATGTTTTGCCATTTGGAAAAAAGAATTGTCGCAAGTGCACAGGTAAGTACTTTTTAACCAGAATTGAAATCCCTTTTAGCTAACAAGATTAGAATGTTTCCTTACATGTCATGCACACTGCGTACATCTTGTTCCAGATTTCTGTGGTATGTCCATGGCGGTCGCAAACGCCATTCTTGATGGTATCAGAACTCAAAAACGTCGACAAACGACACCTGTTCCCTTGAGCGCAAAAACATTGAGAGAGAAAAAGCCAGAAACAGAAGGAGCACAGATTGATCGTAACTCTTATGGATCACCTGAACATACACGACCTCCTAGAGCAGAGTCTTATGGGGCACCCAGCTCTAGCGAAGCTACCCAAGCCGCCCAGGCAATGTATCAACAAAGTACCACTTCACCACAACAACGACCAGCAGGACCTGATCGAACATCAACATCATCAAGTGCTACTGCTGCCGCCGCTGCTGCAACTGCTGCAATGGGGGGTAGACAACCAATACCTCCAAAAGACCAATACTCCAGAGCTTCTACCGATTATACTAATCAAGTTGGAGCTCAACGAGGCTCGGCTGGTCATGCACAACCACTCGACAAGCATTCTGAAGATAGTCCGTATGGTGCAACTCCCTCAGCACAGATGCCTACGCAACCCACTTATAACCCTGCCTTATATGCAAATGTTGATAGTGGTTATTCTCAGCCAGTGCCCCAACTACAACATTCGCCACTCCCACCTCCTCCTCCAACTGCAACAATGTATGCACCTCCATCACAAGGACCTCCTCCAGAGGTTCCACTGCCTGCACAACCTGGTTCACAACAAGTTGTACCTCAAGGGCAACAACGAAAGCAAGTTCCTGCAGCAAACGATGCAGGTACCGGACGTCGTATTGGTCTTGATCATTTCAATTTTCTTGCGGTTCTGGGTAAGGGTAATTTCGGTAAGGTCATGCTTGCTGAGACCAAGCAAACTAAAAAACTTTATGCCATCAAGGTTTTGAAAAAGGAGTTCATCATTGAGAATGATGAAGTCGAAAGTACTAGATCTGAGAAGAGAGTGTTCTTGATCGCAAACAAGGAACGTCATCCTTTCTTATTGACTCTTCATGCATGTTTCCAAACAGAAACTAGAGTGTATTTCGTCATGGAGTACATCAGTGGTGGTGATCTTATGTTACATATTCAGCGAGGACAATTCGGAACTAAGCGAGCACAGTAAGTCATTTATCATCTTTTCTAGTAGAACCCTCCACTGACAATCATAGATTTTATGCTGCTGAGGTCTGTTTGGCTTTGAAATACTTCCACGAAAATGGTGTTATTTATCGTGATTTGAAGTTGGACAATATTCTATTGACACTCGATGGTCATATCAAAATTGCCGATTATGGTCTCTGCAAGGAAGATATGTGGTATGGTTCGACTACAGGCACTTTCTGTGGTACTCCTGAATTCATGGCTCCAGAGGTAAGTCTTTCCCATGGCTAATGTCGAACGAAGCTAATTATGGATCAGATTCTACTAGATAAAAAATATGGCCGAGCAGTAGATTGGTGGGCGTTTGGTGTTCTCATTTACCAAATGCTTCTTCAACAATCACCCTTTAGAGGAGAGGACGAAGACGAGATTTACGATGCCATTCTTGCGGATGAACCATTATACCCAATTCACATGCCCCGTGATTCAGTATCGATATTACAAAAATTATTGACACGTGAACCCGAACAAAGATTAGGAAGTGGACCGACTGATGCACAAGAGATTATGAGTCAGCCATTCTTCAGAAGTATCAACTGGGATGATGTTTACCACAAGAGAATTGCACCACCTTTCCAACCTTCTATCACCAACGCTACCGATACTAGCAATTTCGATTCCGAATTCACCAGTGTCACACCTGTTTTGACACCAGTGCAATCTGGTAAGTTTACTTTGTATCGTTATGGAAAACCTCTAGCTAATGATATATACAGTTCTGTCTCAAGCTATGCAAGAAGAGTTCCGCGGTTTCTCTTACTCCGCCGATTTTGTTTGAGCGGGTCGACTGCCCTAGCCACTGATTTTCTTGTCGCCATAGACACTCTGAAACTCACACTTTTGGCAAGGGGCTGGGCTTTCTGTAAATCAAATCATGCCAGATATAAGACCTAAATTAGGAAAAGTATTGGGACGGACTTGACACGTGTTTAGTGGAGGAGAGGGGGGACAAAAAGAGAATACTGAGGGAAATGAGGGAGTAGAGGGGAGTAGAAAGTGATTGGCTTGGATGAATGGATAAATATGGTGGGTGGATGAATAATGGTACGAAAGAAAGTGAACGCATCGATAATGAACCATTGATAATGAATGAATTAATGGATGGATTGCATGATATATGACGATTGATTGGTTGATTCAATTGAAAAGCGCTGTATGTGAGCATGTTGTGGGACGAGTGCATTAGTATGAGTATAAGTATGAATATGAGTATGAGTATAACGATGAAAATGAGAGCTGGAGAGAAAATGGGGGGTGAAGGTGGAAGGGAGTGAGGAATAAACTTTAAGATGTATAGACAAGCAAAAGACATACAGTACAATACTGTACGGTATGATAAATAACTATGGATTCAATTCAATTTAATTCACTCACTCACTTACTTATTTGTTACATTGTGTCATTTTTTGGGAGGGGGTTTCCTTTTCTGTAAGTATATATATATATACATATTTGGGGCTTGATGAATTAAATTATTGTGGAAATGATGAGAAGGAGGATAGGTAGGTAGGTAGGGGATGAGAATGATGAGGATGATGAGATGGAGGATAGGATAGGATAGGATAGAGGATGAAGTTTTTTTTTAGAAAAGAGAGATTGAGTATTAGGGGGTTCGCTTGAGATTTGAGATTTGAGATTTGAGATTTGAGATTTGAGATTTGAGATTTGAAGGAAGGAAGAAAGAAAGGGTCGATGGGAATGCAAAAGGAAAACGAAGGGGGAAAGGGAAGTATAATATAATAGGGTGTAAGAATCGTATTTTCTTTTTTCGCGGATTTTTATAGAGATGTGGATGTGGATGTGAGGATGTGGATGAGAATGAGGGGATGAGTGAGGATGATGGATATTCCTATTGTACACTTTGAGTAGGTATTTCATTTTTGTGAGAGATGCAACTAAGTCAAGGAAATCAAATGCGCAGTGAGAGGCTGTGCTGGTAGTCTTTTTTATTCATTTCTTTCTTACTTGCACTATATCGAGAAGTAGCTAAACGCTTGAAACCTAGTCAGGAAAACAACCTATAAGCGCTTTTTCGCTATCTAATCATTGAACTCAAGTTGAGATATTCATCTTGATCATCATTCATCCATGCCCTCAATCTTTTCTTTGCCTCCAAACTCCTCAATCCCATCCCTACACAAAAATCTAGTAACTTCTTCCGTACATACAGTATTTCTCTGCCAAAACTCCACACTCTGGGTTCAAACATTTGGTTTCACCCTTGACGAGACCTTCTGGTTGCTCAAATGGAATACACAAACTCTTCATTCCCATTGTTGGTACCTTCTTTCCATCAGGTCCAACTTCTTCACTAGCACCTCCCTTTGTCAAATCCTTAATCTTATCTTCGCACTTCTCGCCCAAGCAGGATGGAATAAGAACGACATTCTTGGCATCAAGTGCAGGTACGACTTCGCTCCAGTTGTTGATGACAAGTCTGTGAGCTTTGAATGCTGCTTCGGCCTTTGTGTAGAGAGAGCTTTGGATGGTTTCGAGGAGAGCGGGGACTTCAGTTGAGAGGTTTGCGATAGCAATTGTGCCTTTCTCACCGGTATCACGACGGGCGTAAGAAACAACTCCCTGGGCAGCATCTCTTGGACCGTATTCGAGACGAAGAGGAACACCCTTCAATTCCCAATCGTTGAATTTCCAAGCTGGAGTATATCCATCACGGATATCGTAGTCGGCGCGAACACCAGATTTCTTGAGAGTATCCTTAATATTTTGGAGTTCGTCGTACCTCTTGGCCTTCTCTTCAGGAGTAGTTTTATTTGTGATGCCGACTGGAACAATGATGGCCTGAAGTTTTGCAATACGAGGTGGAAGAACAAGTCCCTTGTCATCACCGTGAATCATGACCATAACACCGATAACACGAGTGGAAAGACCCCAAGAATTTTGCCAGACGTGAAGATGGCCGGCCTTTTCTCCGTTCTTTGGAGTTGGATCCTCGACAGTAATATCGAACATCTTACTAAAGTTTTGACCAAGACAGTGAGAAGTAGCACCTTGAATACCGCGTCCGTTGGAAGGAATATATCCTTCGACTGTTGTAGTATAGTATCCTCCTGCGAACTTCTCCTTCTCGGTTTTGCGACCGCGGACAACTGGAACTGCCAATAATTCTTCATAGACACCGGCATAAAACTCGAGGATCTGAAGAACTTCCTCCCCAGCAAGTGCTTCTGTAAGATGTGCGGTATGTCCTTCCTGCCATAAGAATTCTCTAGCTCTCAGGAACGGAGTTGTTTGTTTGGCTTCCCAACGAACGACACTGTTCCACTGGTTCAATCGCAAAGGAAGGTCTCGATGACTTCGGATCCATTTCGAGTAGTATGGGTACATAACAGCTTCTGAGGTAGGACGAACTGCGACGGGAACTTCGAGATCTTTATCACCACTTTATCGCAGTTAGTATAGCGGGGTAGGGGAGAATAAGATAGTGAAACTTACGCCTTAGTAACCCAAGCAAGCTCAGGAGCAAAACCCTCAACGTGATCCTTCTCTTTCTCCAACGACTTTGAAGACAAGAACATGGGGAAACTAGCCTCCTCTACATCAAGTGTCTCGATTTTTGCTTGAAACCAATTTCGAATTTGGTTCCAGATAAACATAGATTGAGGACGCAAGATAAAGAAACCGGAGATTTCGTTATAATACTCGATCATCTCCGCCTTCAAGACAACCTCTTGATACCATTGTGAAAAGTCCTCGGATTTCTTGACCGTAATACCAATAATATCATCTGTTTTCTTACCCCCCACTACAGGAAGAGCAGCATTCTTAGCAGCTTTCGCGGCCTTATCTGCAGCCATTTTTGCTTCCTTGGCGGCTTTTTTCAAGGCGCTTTTGGATGGCCCTTCTTGCGCAACTTCTGGAGTATTGGAGTCCGCCATGATTGTGTTTGTTGTTGGTGGTAACAAGTGTGAAGGGAGAGTGTTGGCTTTGTTTCTTGAACGAGTGACTGATTCATCGACTCCCATCAACTGTTCCCCCGCCCTAAAATTTAAGCGACAAGGATTTATTCAGGCTTGCGATTTATTAGTGGACTTTCCCCTGGCCTGGTCGACCCACTAAGTATTTCGACGAGGCTGAGCTTTTGCCTTAATTTTCAAGGCCAAATGCTTAAAAATATTAGCGTGGAAAGCTCTCGCGTCCCTTTTCTCTCGCGACGACGAAGAAGAATTGTTACCAGAAGAGTTTCCGCCATTTTAAGAATATCAACAATATGGGGTCCCTTTTTGAACAACCTAGAAATGCCGGAACTTTGTGTAAGTTTGCACGGGGAAATTCTGCTAGCAAAAATGCTAATAACAAGTAGTCCTCGGCGGCCAAAAGATCAGTGGACAAGATATTCGGGATCAAAATGGTATGAGCTCAAATGATCACGAAAAAGATATGAACTGACTCTGTTCATAGTTCTTGCAACTCAGGCTATTGCCAATGTGGTCAAAAGCTCATTTGGTCCAAGTGGTTTGGACAAAATGATGGTAGATGACATAGGAGTATGCTTGTCCACTTCAAAAGAACCCCACCAAATACTGATTTCAGACAGGACGTTACAGTCACAAACGATGGCGCAACTATCCTGAGTTTATTAGATGTCGAACATCCAGCAGGCAAGATCTTAGTCGACTTGGCACAGCAACAAGATAAAGAAGTTGGAGATGGAACGACATCTGTGGTTATCATTGCAGCAGAGCTTCTTCGAAGAGCCAACGAACTTATGAAGAACCGTATACATCCTACGACAATTATCACCGGTTACCGTTTAGCACTCCGTGAAGCTGTCAAGTACATGCACGAGAACATTAGTGTGAAGGTGGACCAGTTGGGTCGGGACTCTTTAATCAGCATCGCCAAAACTTCCATGTCGAGTAAGATTATTGGATCAGATTCCGATTTCTTCGCAAACATGGTTGTAGATGCTATGCAGGCAGTCAAATCAACAAATACCCGACAGGAAGTTAAATATCCCGTCAAGGCTGTCAACATTTTAAAAGCACACGGTAAAGGATCTTTGGAGTCTATTTTGGTCAAGGGTTATGCTTTGAACTGCACAGTTGCATCACAAGCAATGAAGACCAGAATTACAGATGCCAAGATTGCCATTTTAGATATCAACTTACAGAAGGAGAGAATGAAGCTCGGTGTCAACATCACAATCGACGACCCAACACAGTTAGAAGAAATCCGAAAGAGAGAGGCTGGAATTGTCATGGACCGAATTGATATGATCCTCAAGGCTGGAGCAAATGTGGTTATGACGACAAAGGGTATCGACGATATGTGCCTGAAACTCTTCATTGAGAAGGGTGCCATGGCCGTTCGAAGATGTAAGAAGGAGGACTTGAGAAGAATAGCAAAGGCAACTGGCGCTACCTTGATCAGCTCATTGTCTGATTTGAACGGTGATGAGAAGTTCGAGGCATCTTCATTAGGACATGCCGAAGAAGTTGTTCAGGAGAGAATTTCCGACGACGAATGTATTTTGGTTAAGGGCACCAAGGTTCACACCTCTGCATCCATCATTCTTAGAGGACCCAACGATTATCAACTCGACGAGATGGAGAGATCCGTTCACGATTCTCTATGCGCTGTTAAGCGAACTTTAGAGAGCGGAAGTATCGTTCCGGGAGGAGGTGCATGTGAGACTGCACTCCACATCTATTTGGAAGAATTTGCCGGCACCGTTGGCTCAAGAGAACAACTTGCCATTGGCGAATTTGCTCAAGCTCTCCTCGTTATCCCAAAAACCCTCGCTGTCAACGCCGCTAAAGACTCGTCTGAATTGGTTGCGCAGCTCCGTTCCCGACACGCTCTATCGCAACGTATCAAGGATGGCGATGCTAACGAAGATGAAAAGACCATTGCCAAGAAGAAGAACTACAAGAACTACGGATTGGATTTGTTGAAGGGTAAAGTAGTGGATGAGATTAAGGCCGGTGTTTTGGAGCCAAGTATGAGCAAAATTCGACAATTGAAGTCGGCGGTTGAAGCTTGTATTTCCATCATGAGGATAGATACCTTGATTAAGCTGGATCCGGAACAGAGAGAGGATGACGGACATGGACATTGATGATTGATGGCTTTTAGATGAAGAAATGACCTACATATGAAGGAGATGTAATATTACGGGATATAATAATGTGAATCAAAAGAAAGCATTTACCTGTAACTTGTCTGTTCCCCAATTGTGGATTTTCGACCTTCTCAATCATGCCAGAACATAACTCATTGGGCAAATCACTTGGAAACTTTCATGCCATGTACAAAATAACCGTAAACAAAGTGGCTAAATCCAAAATTTGAAACTTTTCGAAGCGATATCATTTATCCGATCTTTTGTACAAAGGCCATTCCACCACCCCTTCTACAAAGCCATAACGCTTCCAGATCAAGGTCTATCATTCTCTCGTTCAAAATAAAAACGTCGTTTCATCTATCTTCCACTCTTCCGTCCATCCCCACTCCTCCAACTTTATACAACTACAAAATCGCTCTCCACTCGATTCTCTAATTTAACCAATAACCAAAGAAGATTCTTCGGCGAAATCATATTCTGGAACCTCCAAGTTCAATGGAGCAGGTCCCTTTCTTATACGGCCGGAAATATCGTAGTGGGAACCGTGACATGGGCAGAACCATCCTCCGAAATCACCAGCTTCACCAATTGGGACACATCCAAGATGTGTGCAGACACCTGTTTGACTCTTCATTAATATCTTGCATCGACTAGACCGTATAGATTGTAGAAAACATAATACATACCAACCATGACCAACCATTCTGGCTTCTTGACACGGTCAGCGTCGGCTTGTGGATCTCTCAAAGTCTCGACTTTGACGTTCTCGGCTTCCTTGATCTCATCGGCAGTTCTGTGTCTGATGAAGACGGGCTTTCCACGCCACTTGATAATAACCTATTGCGTATTCATGTCAGGAATCGATCTTTGATCATGTCGGAAAAGATAGATGTGTTAATATTGAACGTACGTTCTTGCCCTCAGGAATAGCATTCAAATCGACCTCAACCTTGGCCATGGCCAAAACATCTGCGGATGCGGACATGTTGACGAGGAAATCTGTGTAAAGTGCATCGTTAGTCCATAGGTCTAGTAGGTGCAATTGTCTCAATTGCATTTCATATCACATCTTCCGCTTCTCTTGTCGGCCATAATATCCATGCCAATATTTAACAGTCCTCCGCTCTGCAGACCTGGAATCCTATCCCATATCCAAAGGAAAAAAAGACAAACCTTGAACAGTAGCCTTTGCCCCCGCGGCTGTCAAAGCACCCATAGCCCCCACCATAAAGTATTGATAAACCAAATTACTTCCACCACTCTTCTTACTTCTGTATTTGCTGAAATCTGGAATGTTGCTGAATCTATCCGTGGTGGAAGCGGAGGCATCGGGACGGACTGGTGTGGTAGAGAGGGCGCGGATGGCGGGAGTTGCGGCAGAGAATGTGCGAGGGGCACTGCGCAGGAGTGCGCGGGATGTGAATAGTGATGCCATCGTCGGCGTGTATTGTGTGGTGTGTTGAGATGGAGAGGAGAGGTAGAGTGGTGGTGGTGTGGGATACAATTGAGTGTTAGGGTGGATTCGGAGTGGAATTGAAATTTGAGGTGGTTCGGTAAGGATTACGATGGGCTTTGTTTTGATTGGTTGGTGGATTTGGAGCTCGATTTTCGTGTGGGACAAGAGGCTCAATCGTAGACAACCAAAATCTCAAATAAATTAAAGATCTTTTGTATTGTGATTTTAAATATGCTGTCATATATATTGAAAATCGAAGATTTCGAATATCTTATAACATCCTCGATATAATATGTGGTTGATTAAATATTGAATATACTGTGATTATTCCCTTCCATGCAATTCGTTCATACTACATACACTAGGGACAACAAAGAAAAATAAAATGTCAGATCAAAATTCAAGATTCTAAATTCTAAATCATTACTTTCGAAACTGCTAAAACTTCATCACATAGCTACTCCAAAGTGTCCCTCTATATGGTCTGGATTATTTTCGTGCATTTAAAACATGGATTGAATTTTTGGTAGTGTGGCACGACGTCGACGGAACGGACCTGCGTCTGCTTACGATACTGTTCAACATGAATCCGAATGGATGCTATTCAACAACTTCAAACATTTCAGGAGCTCAAATTTTCAACCTTCTATTATCATCTCAAAACGAATCAATGTCAATTAGGAAACTTTGCCAACTCCAAGTTATTAAACTAATAAAAATTACTTATGTTATTCCTTCACTGTCATCGACAATCATCGCATACCCCTAGATATTGAATCCACCAGCAAGAAGCATAACTCCATTTGGATCATACTTTGACTGAATTTCTCTTAACCGCGCTGCATTCGTTGGCCCATAAAGCTGAGCACCGCCATAAGTGCTCAAAGCGTAGTTCGGATATGCATATTGATCTTCGGAAAAGATACCTTCCCTTTTAGCCACCTCAGTTAGATGATCTATGCTCTGTTGCATAACCCCTCTCCAAAATGCATCTTGGCTCTGCAACGTCCAAGCAAAATAGAGATTTAATGGCAGTGGAGAGTTCGCGTGGGGAAACGCAGAATCGGTAGCGTATCTGCCGTAGTCGGTAAAAGGCTCAACATCATAAGAGAGGAACGTTCCGCCATGAAGGATAGCGAGAGCTCCGTAAAAGCTAGATTCGTTATAGACTGCTTGCATAAACCCGACTGTCAGGCTGGTAGTCATCATGGTATGAAAGGCTCCTCTATGTCCGGCTTGAAGATTGGACGGAGTGGCTTTAGCAAATGATGCGAAAGATTGAGATTCGACATTAGATATCAGTGGGATGGCGCCAACATTGTTAAAAGGATCGAATGCTGAAGGTCGAGTTGGGCCATCGTAGAATGAAATAAGGATAGCACCAGGGACCAAACCACCATTGATGGTGAGAATTACCTGAGCTTTATCATCTGTATTCTCTTGTTGAAATGTATTTGTGGCGTTGATAAGACCAGGTATCGCATCAATCCCATATATCTGAATACCACCGTATACCGTGTTCTGCTGTGGAACTGTGTTGAGAACAATACTCGTGACAATTCCGAATCGATTCAAACCACCTTTAAGGGCAAAGAAGAGATCGGGATTCGAAGAATCAACTTTGGTTATGGTGCCATTAGGAAGAACAAGATTGAAGGAGACAACCGTGTCGCAAGTAAGACCGTATTGATCTGTCAACCAGGAATAACCCCCTCCAAGACTAAAGCCGCCGACACCAGGACCAATAACACGTCCCCCAACAACATTAACACCCGTTCCGTCGAGGGCTGAGTAAACATCAGTCCAAAGCTATTTATTTGTCAATATTTATGAGCACAAGCAGAGCCTTAATAGAATAACATACGTTTCCGGTACCTAACTCCACTGTACTTAGGTCCTCAGAAAGTGTAACCTGAGTCAGTCTCGCTAGAGAGATGAAGACTCCAGGAGTACTAGAGAACCCAGGATTGGACGCATGCCCACCAGATTTGATTCCCCAGGGAACCCTTCTAGATCCTACAATCTTAATGACAGTAGAAACATCTGCATCGCTAGCAACTTCAACGACGCACATTGGTGTCTGTGTCTATATGGAAAACATCATCAGCATTCGTAACCCCTTAGCTCCGGTTCTTCTCACTCCCTTCAATTAGAAGAAGACAAAAAAGTTCTTTTGGAAAGAATAAGTTGGCCAAAACATACACTGGATGTCATATAATGCTCAATATCTCTCTTAAAATTAGGTTCCAAACTCAAGGGGAGGTAGACCTTCCCGGTAATGTTTCCGCTGATTTGCTGACAAACATCATTGCCTGATAACGTCTGTCTGTCCGAGAGAACAGCAGCAGAAGCTATTGTGAATAGCAGATGAAAGATTATAGACAGCATGGTGATAGATCTGAAATCAATTGACCAAAGAACTAGCCACCTTCCATTGTGAGTGAGAAATGCAATCTATATGTACAAAGTAGAATTGCATTTGACCCACGACCAGCACTTGCTTGAAAAGCCATGCCAATAACTTTGGCCAGCTACAGTGATGATCATCATTCTATAGGCCAGCTGAGTTGAACCGTGCAGGGTGACATTCCAACAAACACCTAAGACATTGACATGATCAATGTCATCCCATCCCACTCATCCCTTTCGTTGCAGAATGGGGTTTTTTCTTCAACGCTTGTAAGATATTGCCTGGGCGGAAATGAAATCAGGGTTAATACGGCTCCAAGTTGAATGTGGTATAGCTTCAAGTGACCTATTGGCCGAATGCCAAACCCCTACAATCGAGCTAGTATTGATTATACTTTAAGGTTGTGTTTCGGGTTGAAGGATACCAAAAAGGGATACGGATATAGAGGCATTTTCAATTGATGATGGCATCGGCGTTTTTCCAAGCCTCTCAAAAGGGATCCTTTCAACGTGGCGGAAACAATACAGTCACCTCCGGACAGCCCAAAAACTGGGTTATCACAGTCTGATGTCCAATTCAAACTTGGACAATGGAGTAGAATCAGCTTGTGGCTTTTTTGATTTGGACGTTGAAGCATTGAGGTGGTATCATCTGATCGTGCTCATAATGAGTTTGGATACTGGGAGCGGGCCGCCTGTAAGCTTTTCTTGGCTTCATTGAAGTGGCCTAGGAAGGAAAATCTAATTGTATTTCAGGTAGCATCGACGTTGATTGTCTTGTTTTCTCAAGACTAACAGCTAGCTTGGTCATTCCGCTTCAGCGTAGTGTGACAATCAAATGACTGCCGTAATAAGGTTGGCTTAACTTTCTTTAAGCTTGATTACACGTGACTTAATTTCCGCTGCAAGTCACCTGTTTCGGTGTGGATTTACCTCCCTTTGCCGCATCACAATCCTCTCCGAAACTTTAGTCAACGATAAGTCTGTCCCAGATTTTCAAATCATTAATAAAATGATCAAAATCGCCCAAAGGCCGAGGGTCTTTCACCGCCTGAGTGCGGTCTGCTAATAGTAACCAACTCAGTTCAAAGTATAAGGGGAACGTGGCCGCCCATCTGCACAATGCAAGTTCTGCACAAGACTCATATCTCGTGTGCCCTTTAATGGTGTTTGGAGGCTGGATACTGAGAACATCCATTCACGTGTCTAATTATACATCAGCGACGGCAGAGCTTGAATATGAAGTTCTCATATAAATCTGCCGACATGTACCTCTGCGTTCTATTTTCCATGCTATCCCAATCTTTCAATTGCTGCTACACTTCTGTTCATTTTTTCAATTTTCTCAATTGCAGTTTTATGTACAAATTGTCAATATGAGGTTCGTTCTCGCGGCCAATTGGTACATTTTGCTTTGGGCTACTACCACAGTTGCAGTCCCAACCAGTGATCAACTTTTGCAGCGTGCAGTTCCAATACCTCCCACAGATGATCCCTTCTATGTACCACCAACAGCGCTCGAAAACTCTCAGCCGGGTACGATCTTGCGCAGCAGATCAATAAACGATCTTTCGATTGGAGGTGTCGTGCCATTCCAAGCTGAGGCCGCATATCAACTTCTCTATAGAACGACAGATAGCTTGGGGGATGCATCAGCAGCGGTCACAACAATCATTGTGCCAAAAAATGCGAATTCATCGAGGCTGCTATCCTACCAAATGGCGACAGATGCTGCGTGGCCAAATTGTGCACCATCTTATATATTACAGTTGGGGTCAAGTTTAAAAAATGGGGGCTCTGGTGCGGCTGAGACCTTGCTGGTCATTGCTGCTCTCAATCAAGGGTGGATAGTCAATCTTCCTGATTACGAAGGTCTTGAATCAGCTTTCACTTCCGGTATACAAGCTGGTCAAGCGACTCTTGATTCTGTTCGTGCGGCTCTGTCATCTGGGGATTTGACTAGCATTTCATCTCAAGCCGAGTATCAAATGTGGGGCTATTCTGGCGGATCTCTGGCTTCTGAATGGGCTGCAGAACTTCAACCTTCGTACGCGCCAGAGCTTAACTTCAAGGGAACTGCTTTGGGTGGCCTCGTACCGAATATTACATCTGTGATGCTCTCTTCTAACAAAGGTCTCTTCACCGGTTTGATTCCTGCTGGAGTTATCGGTCTCACCAATGGCTACCCAGTATTGAAAGAATATCTCCATAAAAACCTTGTTCCGTCAACGGCTTCCAAGTTTTACAAAGCATCAACTCAATGTTTAGGTAGCAATATCGCAAGTTTTCTTGGTCAAGATATAGGCCTATATCTCGATCATGGACTATCAACCCTGTTCACCAGTATCGCAAAGGATGTCCTGGCAATTACCGGACAAATGGGTTTATATGGGACCCCGAAGATGCCGATATTCTTGTACAAAGCGATTAGTGATGAGGTTTCGGTAGTCGGAGATACAGATGCCGTTGTCAGCAAGCTTTGCTCTCAAGGGGCTAACATCAATTATGCTCGTGATATGTTTGGGGGCCATGCTACCGAAGCAATCACTGGCGCTGGTGATGCGTTTACGTTTTTAATCGATAGGTTTAATGGCGTTCCTACCACATCGGGATGCACTACAAATAATGTCTGGACTGTCACTTTTAATCCTAGGGCTATTACAGCACTGGGACCTGCGGTTGCTTCTGCATTGTTAGCGTTGCTGCAAGTCCCTGTTGGCCCGTCTGATATGTTTTGAGATTTAATAGAGACATTATCGGTCCTAGGGTATTGGATCGATGTGATGTATATATGTTTTGTAGAGGGGGCACAATGGCGTTTTGATGTTAAGATATTCACAATGACAAGGGAAGATTGCATTACTAAGAGATCACAGCGGAGTTGTTCAGATGACTGTTTGAATTTATTTAAGTTTCAAGTTTGTACAAATGAATATAATGCCATATTCCAGGCCTCTGTCATGCGCCCTATCGATATATTGAACGCCAAATAAATGCACACATGAGTTGGGTATCAATATATCGTCCGATGTTCCAAACCATCTGTCCCGTGAATTCCCATCTCGTTGTACTCCCGTTTCCCAAATATCAAAAATACTCCTCTCTCACATCATAGACTTCGGCGTGCATTTCCTTCTCCGTCGCCTGAGCCCCATCAATCCAGCGATAAAATTCGATAACCAGCCCCTGATAAGTATTGAGATAACCACGATCTCATCTACCTCTCAAACTATGTCTCTTATGCTTCTTCTCTTTCTTCTCAGCCAACATGGTAACTTCCTCATAATAAGGATATCCAACCCTAATCGGAGGTCTTATTTCTGGCTCTTGCATGGCCTGTTCTCGGTATTTATGGGAATCGTTTAAGGAGAGTGAATGACGGCCCAAGAACTTTCGCGGCGATGAAGGAGATCGAGTGGATTGTGAGCGTGAAATTGATGGAGATGAGGTGGATGAGGTAGATGTTGAAGTGTTCGAATGTTCAGAGTTGGTCCTTGAGTTTCGTTTGTATGAACATCGAGAAGTTGAATCTTGTCTCGACTCATGGCCATGATGATGTGAATGTGTGTTTCCCATTGCGACAAATACGATTCACCTCTTGATGTAAAAAGTTGTGGTATCTTGCGATTATTTCAATGTGACAAGCATGTGATTAAGCTTTCTTTGAACCAATCTTTCGGGTGGGAGCACCCTGATACATATATTATATAAAGACAGGCCACTGACTCACCGTACCATCTACCAGGGCGGAAACATGGAATCCAATCCTTCTGCGGAATTCCATTGTAGCCTAAGTATCCAAAGGGTCAAGACTCGAGACTCAATAGAAACTTACCACGAGAACAAAGTTAAAAAATATAGCAAAATCCCCGATCTGGATTCACGTCAATTTTCTTTACGTGCGTGATTACGGATCGGCATAAGGCTGAGTCCGAGTCCCGTGTCCGTCGTACGTAGATCAGGTTTTTCAACAAGCATTCTTGCATGGACCTGGAAGGGTTTCTGATGCTCATTGGCTGGTGTAGAGACGCAAGAGACGCTAGAAGAGTCAACATCAAGAACCATCGAATAAACAACTTGGTTTTTTTTACGAGCATTTAAACGGAGAATAGGAGGACGTTTCGTCCTCCGCCCCCCAAATGCTGTAACGTGAATTTGACGCCGAGTTTTGACTTTCGACTGTTCGTGACGTTTTAATGGTTTGATCTGGGGACGGTGGCTCAGCTGCTCAGATATGGGGGAACTTGTCATGCCACGATGCAATGCCACGAGATCGCCATGCGCCCAGAAACCATCTGATGTGCAGGCACATTTAGGAATGTTTTCCCTCTGTCGTGTCGTCTTGGTGTTGGCAATCCAGAATTGACGGGCTTTACATTCGGACGATTCCAAGTTCCGTCTAAATTCCCGAGCGGTCGAAAAATGCCAAGAATGGTAAATCCCGTTCCCATGTCCTTAAGGATGATAAATTTTCGGGAATGTGATCATGATTAGATAAGGCAGAAGGTAAAATTTCAAAGGGGCAGTCTCGAATTACGGCCGCGAGTTAACACTTGTCGGATACGAAGATCACCGGTGGATGTATGTGGGTGAGTTATGTAAGCACGGATCAGGAGCAATGCCATATTCCGAAAATCCGGGCATGAGATGCTTGCATGTATGTATGAATGTATGTGTGTATGTGTGTACCTAGTCTTTAAAGTTGATAAACATGACTCTGTAAACCAAGTGCCGTGTATCGTGTTATAAGGCTGAGACCTGCTTCGTGTTCGCTTTTATGCTGCCCAGACAGACCATGTTTTATCTTGAATATTGCCGAAGACGAATACATTAACTAGTGATGGTGAGAAACGAAAGAGTTCAGATGAATTCTATCTCCCCTCTGTGATAGATCGATTTCTTAACAAATCGCATCGGATTATAGACGCGGGTGAGTCTTGGTTAGAAACTAAGATACTCACGTTCACAAACTAAATCTTTGTATCATGATTTATTATGTGGTAGGCTTTGCGCCCGCTATGGCCGTTTGTACATCTAGAATCAGATTCGAATGTTGATGTATATGCATCATCCCTGGTTGGGTACACAGCACTTTACCTCGGCCATGTGGAATGGATGGATTGACAGTAGGAGTTTCCTGTCCTTAATAGTATTCCAATTCTGGAACCGCCTCCTGTTTTGAAAGTTTTAGCTTATTGGAACTTGCAAGAGCTACACCATCGATATCATAACGAAAAGGACGGACCGTCTCAAGGAATTGCATATTATTGCAAGACAGGTCCTTGAGTCAAAACTTAGAGTCAATATACCTGTAGGTAAGAGCAAACAAGCGACAAAAACAGGAAAGATGAGTTGCCCTGTCACTCAATCTTATCATTCTCGGAGCACGATTGTTGGGGTTCCCTGATTTGCGCAAGCGAGTATTCGTCTGAAGCATCTACGCATTCTTGACTACAATATTATGGACAAACCTTTCAGCTGTGGCACACATTATCCAACAGATTGCTATCTCAAGCTTATTCGCAATCGGCAGAAGCGTAAGAATAAGAGCAGGAGCATTTTGTGAGTGCTCTTCTTCCTACATGTTTTCCTCGATTCTGGCATAGAATATCTTCCAAAGAGTGACTGCTTGCTCGAAAGGAGGAGAATCGCCAGCCATTATTATCACAGCTTCACGACAGCGGGAGTTTGTGTTAAAAGAGACTATATTATGGAATCGATATAGACAGTGGGACCAAAAAGTATTTCGGTTGGAATTTGCATTTCAAATGCAACGTGCCACAACACCAATACGGACTGTCACATCCCGTGCTATCTTAATGGCGGTACCATTTCGACCATTAACTTTCTCATCACCATCACCAAATTTGTGATCGCTAAAGTCGTCGGAGTAACCCAAGTCAAGTTGTGAAAGGTTGCACTGGATTTGAAATGTCATTACATGAATGTTACACACTTCTAGAAGATCAATACCAGCCGCTTGAAACTTTCTGGGAAGGTATACTGGATAATGTTATCAAGAAAATTGTCGAGCACTCCAGTGAAAGACATGGCAGCGTTGGACAGAGTAGTTATAAGACTCAAATGATCGATGCAATCCGTCTCGGATCGACTATGAATATACGTTATGTGCTGGAAAGGTCCTTGCCATCACTTTTGGCATCAGAAACCAAATTTGTGGACGCGAATGCTCGAACGCCTCATGGCACTTCTTTGTTTTGTTTTGGGAATGGCTCTAGTCTTCTAATTGAGAAATCAGCAATCCAATTTGGTTCTAACGATCAAATCCGAATATACTTATTCGGCCTGAATTCCACTTGTCAGATGAATCGAAGACTCAAGAGGGGGAGAAACAAAGCAATTCTAAGAGATCGTTTAAATCTGTCTCGCGGAATCTGAACATCAAAACAGACGGCCTTTGAGCTTTCAAAGGATTGCTTCAATTCTGCATCAAATTGCGATATCACAGAATATTCCAAGCAAAAAGTAAGACTAATTGATTGTCAAATCTGAATTAGGATATTTAAAAATGGTGTGTCGATACCGAGGATTTGGGACTGACCTTGGAGAGAGATTTGATTGGGCAATTCAAACACATCTTTGGTATTTGGCCGTACTTTACCCAACCGACCCTGTAAGTTTTATCCCTAACAAGATTACGTCCGCAATCAATTCTTCGATTGTTCACATTTTCTGGGGCATTTCTTCAGATGTTCTAGTTGTTTTTGGCACTATTCTCCTCTGTATCATTATCTCGGCTTGACTTTAATGGCAGCATTTAAAAAAAATAAAAAAATATGTCGAGATGGAACAAGATCGACGAAGCTACTGTACATACTCAAATCGCCAGGAACTGCATCGGTTAGCAACCGAAGCTACTTGTTGGACTATCAAAAGCTTCCAAGCGACGGAGTACGACAATTGTATTGTGTTATCGATGTTCCACTAGTATTTTATGGTCCTGCAGATACTAGGATACAAATCTATGTATGCAGGCAAGTGCCAACAAAATAAGATCATATTGAGCACAATAGTGGTTGTAACCGACATATATATATGAACTACATTCCTCCCAGAATCTAGTAAAGTCAATCGTCAACAACCCTCGAGAAAGTGATCGAAAAATGGGGATTCTTTCGACTTCAGTATTATTGATTCTAGCTTTCACAATATGGTATCTATCTGCTCTCCCAAGTAATTACCGTGCGGCGAAAAATTCCGGCTTGCCTATCAGATTTGGTTTATGGGGTTCGGCAAATCCATTATGGTTAGTGGTTGCCCTACTGTTGTTGTCACCTCATCTCCTCAAACATAATCAATTACAGGCTTATCATTTGTACAATTGTCGGATATTCGAATCTTTCGAGAGTTTTTCCTCAATTCATCTTCGATAGAATTAAGATAACAATCCCCGCATGGGAACATTATTGCAAGCATTTTGTCCATGAAAAATGGGGTACTACGTTTATTCTTGTTACACCTGGGAGAAACACAGTCTTTGTTGGAGACGCCGAAGTAGCTGAGGAGGCTTTAACAAGAAGAAAAGATTTTGGGAAAAATGAAATTGCTCTCCGTGAGTGTTGTCTCTTATCTCTATTGAGTAAATACAGAGGCTAACTTGGGTGTAGGCGTCATGGATGTTTGGGGACCAAACATAAGTGCTTCAGAAGGAGAAGATTGGCAGAGACATCGAAGAATTGTAGCGCCTGCTTTGAATGAGCGAATCATGAAGGAAGTTTGGAATGAATCTCTAACACAGACTCAAGATATGATTTCCACGTTGTCAAAGTCAACTATGAAGAATGAATCAAGCTCGACCAACGTCACATTTGAAGGCTTGAGGACTATCACTATCAATGTGATCACATTCGTTTGCTTTGGCACCCGTCAATCTTGGGGGGAAGCTGTGAACGCCAAAACACCCCCTGAAGGATTTGAAACTACATTCATATCGTGTTTACTGACTATTGTACACAACCTGTTTGCTACGGTATTCATACCTACGAAATACTTGACTTCAAAGTATATGCCGGCTGCAGTACAGAAAATGGGTATTTCTAAGGCCGAGTTTCCCCTTCACTTGAATCAAAGTATAGCCGAAGAAAGACGTTCTCCAAGTTCTCGCAATTCTCTCCTAAATTCTCTGGTGAAAATTGCCGATCAGAGTACGGGTTCTTTACGTTCAAAGACGTCGAAATATCTATCAAATGAAGACGTTACTGGAAATTTATTTGCTATGGTAAGTTCAGAACTAGTTCATTTGAGAATCGCCCGGAACAGTTCTAACCAAATACAGACCGTCGGTGGATTCGATACTACAGCGAACACCCTCTCGTATGCTCTCATGTGTTTAGCACTCTATCCAGAATTGCAAAGTTGGGTCATCGCCGAGATCGATGAAGTCGAAAAGTTGCATCCTGACTCCGAGTACTCTACCACCTTTCCTCTCCTTACTCGCTCTCTAGCAATGATGGTATGTATCATTCCCCAGTCTCATTTTGAATCCAAATACTCTAGATACCTAGAATTAACTCCATATTTTCCTGGAACTAGTACGAAACACTCCGTCTATACACTTTAGTTCCTACCATAGCTCGCAGAACAACACAAGCACAAACCATCAAAAATATCAACTTTGCCCCCGAAACAGAAGTCCTACTCAACACTACCGTAATTCACACTTTACCCTCAATATGGGGTACAGATTCATTAGATTACCGGCCCTCGCGCTGGATCGAAACTTCTCCCACGTCAAAGAAAGAAACTCTTCGAGAACCTCCCAAAGGCACATTTCTTGCTTGGTCCCATGGACCCCGCTATTGCCCGGGTATGAAAATGTCCCAAGTAGAATTTGTCGGCGTGCTATACGAAATATTCCGCAAGTGGAATATTGAGATTGTGAGGAGAGATGGCGAGACAGAGGAGGATGCGAGGAGGAGGTTAATGGAAATCTTGGAGGATAGTTCGCCGAAATTGACGTTGCAGGTTAATAGGCCGCAGGATGTAGTCTTTAAGTATCTGAGAAGAAAGTAGGTATCACGAAATATATGTCTCTATTCCCAGTTTTGTTTTTGATTGCAGCCTTAGTCTACGCAGGGCTTGACTGTACTCCATCGGAATATGCGATGGAGAAAGTTGTGTACTACACAAACTATTCGACTCGCTTTGCAGTCGACT
This sequence comes from Botrytis cinerea B05.10, assembly GCF_000143535.2. NCBI lineage: Eukaryota > Fungi > Ascomycota > Leotiomycetes > Helotiales > Sclerotiniaceae > Botrytis > Botrytis cinerea. The sequence continues at coordinate 1,568,045 of NC_037321.1, read as the reverse complement.
GGTGATACAATGAATACCACAGATTGTCAAGGCAATGAATTATTGTTGAGAGCAGTCACGTCATCTGGAACAACCGCTACATCCAACTTCTGATCTCGTTGCCAAGATGATTACTAGCCATAACACCTGTGATTGAATAATGAAAAGATAGATTCTGATACTAAACAATTGGAGAATGAATTTGTTAAAGATTTCGAAAGTTGAGAAGTCCATATACCCACTGGTGTACGTCTAGCGTGCACCAGGGAAGTATTTGTTATTGTTGTTGTCTATTTCCCTAGCAAATGCGATTCGGAAAATGATTCTTTTGGCCTTGTTAGATCAAAGAATATAAAGATAGTTTCGAGAAGACTCAAAGGTTCATTCAATCCTTTCGAATGGATGGTGCTTTCCCTGCTGAGCACGAGCGAGATACATACACGTGATTGCCTGACTGGGACGTGGTTGCGACAGTCACCGATGAGTACGCGACGCGACGAGACCCGGGACCACCAATGTTCTCCTTGCATAAGTCAGTCTTGATTGACAAGTTAAAGTGCCTAACCTGGCCCCATCACTACGTTAAGCTCATATAGGATGGGTATACCAGAGTAAGCTACCTAGGTATGTTTTGCGATGGCTCACCAACCCTCACTAACATTCTTTCTTCAGACTCTGGCAGCTTTTTGACAAAGCTGAAATCGGAGAGAATATCTCCACTGCTGCGTTTGCTGCCCAACATTTTGAGAGGGAAAGAAGGCCCCTTCGAATTGCAGTGGATGTTTCCATCTGGAAGTTCAAGTGTTATTTAGATAAAAAGGAAGTGGAAGCCATTCGTAGAAGTACATCTTCCTTCGCCTATGCTGATTCAAACATCGGTGTCCTCCGCTAACATTAAGTTTGTCTCAAGAGGTCCCACCTGCGAATCCAAACGAGAAGAACATTCTCTACAAGATTTTGAAACTTCTGAAACTGAACATCCAACTGATTTTTGTCGCGGATGGTAGTCATCGACCAAAAGAGAAATATGGTGGTCAATCGCCATGGTACAAATATCTTTCCCAGGACGATAGACTCCTCAAAAAGATGGCCACTTCCCTAGGCGTAATATGGCATGAAGCACCCGGTGAAGCCGAGGCGGAGTGTGCAGCTTTGCAAAGCCGTGGGGTGGTAGATGCCATTTGGACAGAAGATTCGGATGCTTTCATGTTCGGGTGTACATCTCTAATACGTTTCTGCCATGTTAAAAAACCCAAGGTGAAGAGGCCTGGAAACAATCAAGACTGGGTCAACGAATCTGATGAGACAAGGCGTGAGGTCGACCTCGATAACATTATCATTTACCGAGCAGATAAAATACAAGAGCAATTCCCAGGCTTGACTCGAGATGGTCTCGTATTGTTCGCGGTCTTAAAGGGGGGCGATTACAGTAAAGACGGTAAAAGTCTCACAAATTGTGGTGCTTCTCTGGCGTTACAAATAGCGACTGCGAAAGAAGGCTTTGGCAAAGACCTTTGCAACGTATCACACGCAGATTTCTCAATTTGGAGGAACAGTCTTCGGGAACATCTCACAAGCATCAACAAAAGAATCGACGTACCAGATAACTTTCCAGACCCTCGCATTGTTGGCCTTTACAACAAGCCTTTAGTCTCGTCCGAGAAAATTACGAGCGACATTGGAAAGTTTTGGAACCCCTCTTTTGATGAGATGGAGTTACAAAGATTCATCGCTCCGATATTCAATTTTTGGGTAGCTGAATACATCAAGTATATCTTACCTATCCTTCTCGTCCGTTCTCTCGCCTCTACACAGCCAGGACAGGAAGCGAGTAACAACTGCTATAAACTTAATGTCATTACCAAGAAGAAATCGCCTGTTCTACAGAAGAATGTAGAGGTGCTAATATCTGCAGTAACACTCATGGACTTACAAGCCTGGAGAGATGAATTTACGAATAAAGGTCGAAGCGGGAAAGTAGCACCAGTCACTGAAATGGTCAAGTGTGAGGATTTGCTGGCGTGCATTATTGAACATGGTACCAAACAAGCTCTTCCACCGGCTGCACCATCCTTCGGGCGCAATAAAACTGTGGTATCTCTTGAGACCATTTCCAAAGCCAAAAAACGGGCAGGGTCGCCAGTAGCTCCGATCAACACTTTCTCTTCGCCACATCAACAGCTGCCGCCAAAAAGAGCTAAAATTATATCAGAGCAGATACCAAAACCCCGGCCAACTACTAAAGCTTCTATAGAACCTGCGCCCGCACACTCTGAAGTCTCACATCAAGCTCAAAATATTTCTTCCTCTACCAAAGAGAATACAATGCATAAGTCACCAGAACGGGATAGGAATCCGAGGCATCCTCGGCTGAGAGATACAAATAAATCTTCGGTAACAACCATTGACCTCACTCTCGATGATTCTTCGGACGAGGACAATCAGGTTACCAATACTAATGCTCAATCACACCTTTACCCCAATCTCGTCACAAAACTCACAACTGGGTACCGTTCGTGAAGCTCGACTTAGAAATTTCGGTTCTGATATCTCTAAGCCAGCATCTATGCCAGCGGCTCAAAATTCCATTCACTGCGCATCGCCAAATGCACACGGAGACTCCAAACTCTCACCCCTCGCTAACAAACCTCTTCCTCCGGGTATTAAGGACGATGATTTTGATGGATTCTTCTCTGATTCGTCCATTTGACGACTTTACGACTTGATGATTATAACTTCATTTCGTGTGGCGCAAATTGCTTGAGCGAACAGTATTAGGTGATTTGGTTTTGCTTATACCCTTTTGATTTGGCATTTGATTTAGCATTTGATTTGGCAATCATGGGCTACACATAACTTGTATGATACTTGTAAAGATTCAATGGCGATATCGGCTACGAAGAGTGGCTTTGCAGATTATGTTATATAGGAGAAACATTATCAGGGCAGTAATCGTATATTCTTGGTCATACTTTACTTGAATCATGGATTTGGAAAGAAAAGCAATCCCGACAAGCAAACCCTCCTCTGGATTGTTGCTAGTGAAAAGTTTAGCTCTACTGTATTTATGTTTTATAACCAATCAAATAGAATTGGAAATTCACCGGTCAGTTGTCTCACAATTATTGAAATGGCTTAATATAATTTGTGATAGAAATATTTACATATCAGACAAACTTCGAATAAAGGAATTGGATTTTCCTTTTTTTCCTTCCCATCTCCATGATTCAAACCAATGTTACGCTGTCGCAAAAACCAATCCTACTCATTTGTGAAAACCAACTGAAGTTCTGACTTGACATTCGTATTAATTGAAGTTTGAGCTATTCAAAGACGGGCGACCTCGAATCCCACTTACATACCCCATCGAGCTAGCTCATCCACCCCACCATCTCCCTGTGCACATCTCTTTCTCTCCAAATCCCACAATGGGCATTCCTGGGTAAGTTTTTGTTTGCTTCTTACCGGTCACAATACATGCATCACTAACACACCATGCATGAATCAGACTCTGGGATTTCATCGCCGACTGCAAAGAAATTGTTGATCTTGGCGAATTCGCAACCCAACATTTCGAGCTACACAAAAGACCTTTGAGAATAGCTGTTGATGAGGCAACTTGGAGACATAAGTTGTGTATCAGTAACAAGGCGAAACTTTGTAAAGGTACTTTTTGTGATCACTGTTACAATCATGTGGTTGTAGAATCTGAATCTGATGCTGAACAATCTCAGAATACTCCAATCTCCATCTCAACGAACGAAACCTCGTATCTGTCGTTCTACGGCTCTTGAAACTAAACATCCAGCTGGTCTTCGTAGCAGATGGTCCTCATAAGCCTCATGAGAAATATGGCGCCAAGGGAGCGGGAGTGTGGAAGTATAAAAACGAAGTTTTGCAAAATTGTTTGGGGCTTTTGGGAGTGAGGTGGCATGAGGCGCCTGGGGAGGCAGAAGCAGAATGTGCGGTGTTGCAGGGGAGAGGGGTGGTGGATTGTGTTTGGACGGAGGATGGTGATGCGTTGATGTTTGGGTGTGGGGTTTTGATGAGGTTTTGTTATGGGGATGCGGAGGAGGGAGGGAATGGAGAGAAGAGGGAAAGGGGGAAAGGTGGTGGTGGTGGTGGTGGGTGGACGGTAAAGAGGAGTGGGATGAAAGATTTGGATAAGGTAGTGCTTTATAGAGCGAGCACTATTCAAAGTAAACATCCAGGATTTGATAGGGAGGGCTGGCTACTTTTTGTGTTGTTGAGGGGAGGGGACTATGGGAAGGGATTGCATGGTTGTGGGATATGGAAGGCAAGTAAGGTTGTTGAACTGGGATTTGCAAAGGAACTTTGTGAGGCGATGAAAACATCCGAGGATCTTGAGATTTGGAGAACCAAACTACGGAAACATTTTGTGGGTTCGAATACAGGAGTTAGCGTTCCTTGGGATTTTCCGGAGAAAAGAATCTTAGGTCTCTATCAGTCACCTAGTGTTTCTTCTGTTGAAAGACTAGAAAAATTGGAGGAGAATGTGTGGAGTGGGAGGATCGATGAGGAAAAATTACAGCCTTTCTTGCTGGAAAAGTTTGATTGGGGGATCGATAAATATCTCGACTATATCGTCCCGATCATTCTCGCACAGTCTCTAGCTTCCTTTGACCGGAATGGGGAATCGGGCATTGAAGAGTATAATCTCACATATATGGAGTCTGGATTAATATGTAACGTGTGGTTTTCACTGTACGCTGTGACATCTCTAGGAAAAGAGTGGATGGATAGATGCGTGGAGGAATTAAACAAAAAGCGCCCGAAGAAATGGAAACGCTATGAAATACCATGGGGAAATGGACCGATGGGAGAGGGTAGGGGGTTATTAACATGTGTTGTCAAGCATGCGATGGAACCAGAGACTTCTCCAGTACTTGATACTGAACCCGAATTTGAACAATCCATTTCCAAAAACAGAAGACGATCTTTTTCACCACACAAAATGGTTCTTGAAGACAGGACACGAATAAAAAAACCTCGAGTTTCGATCTCGCCTCCACCGACACCCAAATCTCATGATCGGTTTGTAGTTGCGAAAGAAGAGATCTCGTTTGATATCTCTTGGTATGAAAATTCAGACGATGATTTATTCGTTGAATCTACAGAGAACGTATTAAAGCCGTCGAGACCACCACAGCCCAACTCATCATCCATTGTATTTGACGATCAAGAAACACAGCAGGTCTGTAATGCAAGGCCCAAGATACAATTAGATTCTTCCAAACCTCTCAAATCAACTGGAAACCCCGTGTACAGGATTACATCACCATCACACACACGATATAAACCCCAGCCAACTCCCCATCCTCCAACAAATCTTCTCTCCAACCCCAATGCCAAACACAACGCTATACCTACACCTCTTCCCCCCTGGCCTCACATCACACCCACAAACGAAGAATACTCAAGCACATACCACATCGCCATGGACGAACCGTTAGACTCAGATATAGATTCCGAATTTGAATTCGAATTCCCAGACCTTTCATCTCCTCGAATCAAAATTCCGAATCCTCGTCCCGTCAACTGCCAACCCTCGCACCTACACTCTCAATCTCCTCCTGACCACATCATCTCGAATCCGCAACCGACTCTCCACCCCCTTTCCACCAATATCCACAACGACTTCCCAAACGACTCATTCCCATTCGCCTTCGCCATCGCCATGGACGAACCCCTCGACCTCGATCTCGATCTCGATTCCTCACCCTCACCCTCGCCCTCATCCCATCAACCTCTAGATCCACCTCCACCTCCACCTCCACCTCCACCTCCACCTCCACACCCTAAAACAACATCTCCCATCCCTCCCTCCCCTCCAAATCCCCACCCCAACATCCTCCTCTACCCCTCTCACCCCACAGGTCCCTATCAAGAACTCGATCTTTCACTTTTTTTCTCCTCTTCCTCTTCCTTTTCCTCTTCCTCTTCGCCTTCGCTTTCTCAATCATAACCCCCACTTCACTCCTATCTAACTCTACATCAAATACATCAAAAATCGATTTTTAACCTCAATCTCAATCTCAATCTCAATCTCCCCCTCCAAATCCTCACACTCACACTCGCAATCACAAATGAAAACAGAACCAGAACCAGAATCAGGATCAAAAATTGTTTTTTTCTGAAATCTTTTCTTCCAGATCTTTTTCGATTATGGGATTGGTTTATTCTTGATTACTTGGATGATTGATCGATCGATCGATTAATTAGATGATGGGGCGTTAGGTGTTTATTAGTGTTGGATACTAGGTGTTGGATATTGGGTATTGAATATTAGATATTAAATGTTAGACATTAGCGAGATAATATATATTATACATCTGGAATCATATACCTCATCTAATGAGAATATCTAAGATCATGGAAAGATACAACAGATCAAAGTTAACTCCACAAGCCATTTAATCGAAATCAAATTCCCGTTCTATCTTTCCTGATATTCGGTTAAAATTCAAGTCAAGATCACTAACACATCACGCTCACACCACAAGACGTCAAAAATGAATGTTAATAATCTTTCTGATTTTATTATTACATATATATCTGATATGTATCTGTAATATATCCATCATCATCGAAAAGCCAAGCCAAGCCAGCCAGCTAGGTAGGCAAGTTCCCGGTTTCATCCAAGGAAAAACCATCATCATAGCCACTTGCTTGCTTCCTTCCCCCCACCCACCGTCTGATTTCTGTGTATAAAGAGTTGAGATTTATATTTTGGCGCATGCATATCCGTGTCCTTTACACCATGCATTCATATATTCCATTCCATTCCCTCACCTCCAAAACGCCATGCTGCCAGTAGCTAGAAAACACTAAATTCCACCCCATATCCTCAAAAACGCCATTATCCTATTCTCGACATCGTAGAGTTCTTGAATTAGAACTCTACAATCTCAAAAGAATTTGGATATTTTATTATCTAATAAAACGAACATAAGAAAAGATCCTAAGTCTGACCAGCCAGCTGAAGTAGAATGCAAGTATACAAGCAAGCAAGCTCAACTGCTAATCGAGACCTCGATACCCATAATCCACCATCATCATTTGGATGTGCCATTGCACGGGTATCATAACATACTTGAACAAAAGAAAAAAGGTATTGTGAAGGGCAAAATAGAGACAGCCGAGAGACTTGAATCGAAGAACTCGAATCAAAAATAGACTGAAGTGTCGAAATTAAGTCAATATGATCACGTTAAACTTAAGAAGTTTCGGCATGACCACCACCAAGCAACTCCAGGATCTTGTTAGAAACGGCTCCAGGGTATCCTCTGCTAAGCATTTCCTGGACAACATCCTTGGCGCTTTCTCTATCCTCAACCGCAAGATAAGCTCTAGTCATTGCTTCGTATGTACTTGGCTCTCTCTTTTCTCTTCCAACGGTTGCAAATATCGATTTGCTCTTTTCAATATTGCGCTCATTGGCCCAACCATGAATAAGAGTATTGGCAATATATGGAGTCATCGCGACACCTTTAGCAGACATTTCGGCGAGGACGGATTCGGTATCAGCGACGTTGTGATTAGCGACCATCGATTCAAACAAGGCCTGGTAGAGACATGCTTGAGGACGAATAGAGGAGTCAGCCATAACAGAATCGAAAACCTTTCGAGCACCTTCCATATCATGCATAACACAACCCTTAGCGTGGATCAACGAAGAGTAGTGAACAGCTTCTGGCTTCTCGCCATTGCTACGAATGGTGTCGAGAATGGCTTCAGCGGCCGACATATCAACAGGTTCAAGAGTAGCATGAGTATCGACAAGTAACTTGTAAGTATGGTTGGTTGGTTGAATACCCTTGGACTTCATTCGTTCGTAGTATGCGAGAACCTTTGTCTTGTCACGCTTGGTAGTGAGGAAAAATTGCATCAAGCTGTTGTATGGAGCAGGTCTAGCCTTGTAGTTTGGCATAGCTTCCATCTCTTCGAACAATTCCTCGGCAAACTTTTCGTCGCTGACACGGCAAAGAGCATTGACGATTGTACCATAAGTAACACTAGTTGGGCGAATCCCAAGAGCGCGCATCTCAGCAAAGTAAAAGAGACAATCATCAATACGACGAGCCTTTCCGAGTTTACCAATAAGAGCATTATACAAGAAGGATGAAGGTTCAACGCCTTCAGTCTTGGCACGGTGGAAGATCTTGACGGCTTCTGAAGCTTCATCAAAAGTCTTAGTGGATTCCTTGAGAGTGGTAATGTAAAGACCGAAAGTGTTCGCTGTTGGTGCGGCACCCATGTCGAGAAGCTCTTGATGGTATTGGGCAGCAAGGTTGCGGTTTCCAAGAGTCAGACAAGCACCAACCATAGCATCGAGGATCGAAACCCAACCATATCGAACGATGGGATATTGAACAAGTAAAGGTACATCAGACCGTGCCATACCAAGAATATCATTAATCAAAGGCATTCGTTCCTCGCGAGCAGCAGCAGAAATTAGCTTAGCATAAGTGATGTATCTTGGATGACGACCAGCGCGACGCATATTTCTGAATCTTCCCATGGCATCATTAAGCTTAGATGCTTTGCCACGACCAGCACCTCTCTCAAGTTCATCAGCGATGAGAGCTGAGCCTTTGAAATCGGTAGAAGCGGCATATGGATCAAAAGTATCCTCGAATGTAGGTGGTGCAGCATATACAGCAGGTTGGAAGTTTTGTTGATATATAGCTTCTGCCACTGCTGCGTCGCGAGGATCGACAATACCATGTGACTTCATGAATCGGGCAATAAATTCAACACCCTCTTCAATCTCATCAGCCAGGTGAGAGTTTACATCAATAGCGGAGTCTCTAATTCTTGAAAACATTTGTTCGGATTGTGTGAGACCCTCAAGAACCTGTCCAGAGCCAATCATTGCAACGGCGAACATGGCAGTTGGTTCAATGAAAGCGGACGATACAGGCATTTCAGAGGCAGTGAGTATACCCCAGTATCTCTGGGCTGCAGCGACATCACCACTGCGAACACTCAAAGCCAACAATGCCATGGTTGGCTTGGCAATAGTTGGATCGGGATTGATGTGAGAGAAAGCAGCGACTGCAACAGATCTTTCTCCTTTGTCAGCAGCATGCATCGAGATTGTGCTCATTACCATGGACTTGGTGGTAGGCTGAAGACCTTCAGCCCAGCTAAGAGCATCAGTCAACATGTTGCGCTCAAGAAGACCCTGGACAAAACCTTCATCAATAAGTACATCTCTGAAGGCCTCGACATTTTCTCCGTATCCTTCAACAATTCTGTTGTAAAACTTCATGGCACCTTCCATTTTATCGGAAGTGACGTAAGCTTTAACAACAGAGGCGTAGATTTGTGCGTCTTGACGATCAGTCAATTCAAGTTTGCCACTATCATCTGCGACAGCCAACTCTTTGTACTCATTGTAACATTCGACAGCACTACTCAAATCACCTGATTTCGTAAATCCTTTGATCATGTGTGGGAAAGTAGCAGCCAATGGTACAACCTTGCTAGTCTCCATATGTTCATACAATCGTACCATATCTGGAACACGGCCAGCATCAGCACAGGCAGAAATGAGCTGATGATAAGTCTCTGCCGGGAATGAACGATCTGTGTGGTACGAGATTGATGCATCAAACAACCTGACGGCAAGATCTAGCCTGTCATCTTCGGCAAGGATAGCAAACTCCAATTCATTAGAAGCAAACATAAACTTGCCAGGTTCTTCCATTCCACCAAATCTAATACGTTTCTCTTCCAATGTCTGTTTCAATGAAGTTACAGTCATGGATCGAGAAGCAATCAATTTGATAAGTGTGTTGTACGTCGCAGTGTCTGGCAAAACCTTTCGTCTAAGCATATCAGAATAAACATCAAGTGCCTTTGGAACAACTTGAATCTGATCTGCGGGTAGATGAATAGCGGCATCAAGAAGAGCGTTATATGCAGTTGCCGTTGGTTTGATACCACCGACAAGCATTGCCTCAAAAACTGCAGGAATTTCAGCATGTCTGCCGCTTTCCGCAAGTTTGGTGAGATGTTCGGCATAGCTCAATGATTGAACGTCGGAAGCTGAGGTGGCTGATGCAGCAGAGCTAACAGGCGATCGCGAACGTTCCGATTTCTCGAAGCTAGTCTCGACTGTGAGAGCAGGTGACTGATATGGCGCAATAGGAGGAGTCGGTACACGTGCCGCGACAACACTCAATTCCGCCTCGAATGCAGCTTGGTTCTCTCTCGACTGAATTTCCTTTTCGATCGCCGCATCAATCTTTGCCAAGGCAGCTTCTTCCTCGTCCTCGAAATGAACTTGCTTGATATCATCTACCGCACTAGTACTATAAGACCTCTCAGCCTGCTTAGGGGCATCCTTCGTCGCATCGCTGGCAACCACATTGCTCTTTCCCTCTCCATCTACCTGAATAGAAGCTGGTTTCCATTCGATACATTTAGAGAATTGAGCTTTCTTCTCCTCCTTCGCTAATTCATTTGCCTTCCAGGCATCCGATAATATTTCTAATCCTTCTGGTCTATCCTGCACGACGGTCGTGCCGGTCGAATTGGAGCTTGTGTGAAAAGCATTTTGAAAGGTGTAAGTTGGTAAGTGGCCAAGCTTACTAGTTCGACGTTGTAAGCCTCGACCAGATCGGTTCTGGTTTGCTAAAGCTTGAGGATGAGTTGCGGCAACGACTGATTGAGCGTAACCGTGGGTGACTGATTTTGCAAAACCTTGACGTGCAAGATTCGAATATAGACTGTTGTAGATGGGCATTTAGGGATGGTTTGACCTCTCAGGATTGGTTGAGAGGAGACTATCGAGAAGTTTATGTCAGCTTCCTGCTACTTTAGTATTGGAACTTTCTTCGCCCCAATGCGCGAGAAGGTTATAGTATGACTCAAAGTTTGGATTGTGCGTATTGAAAATGAGAGGCAGAGCAGCCGGAAAACCTACTTGAAATCTCAAAAAGTCCACAGTTGCAGGTTCATTTGACAGCTCTGCCGTCAAACAAACGCGCTGTTTGAGTTTTGGATGGGGGACTTGGGGGAAGGGTAAAGAAAGTGACTTTGATATTCGGATTCAACGAAAGTCCAGGATTCCGACTCTCTTCTGAGTGAGGTTGAAGGGTGGCGTTTCTGAAAGATATAAAAACCAAAACCTAAGGTTGGTTGTGTGTTGTATGTAGATGAATAAGTATTGAATGAGAAGGATGTAAGATGATGAATTATACGAGGAGGTATAACTTTTTCTTCCCACTAAGGTAAGCAAGCCTTCAGGTGAAGTGGATGACGAATTGATTTGATATTGTGCGAAGTCGTCGGTGCCTTCGGATGATCAACTTCACATGCAGGCGGGTGAAGGATGCTTGGACGTAGGGTAGGTTGACCGGACTTCGTATGTCAAAAGACGCAGACGCAAACGAATAAGAGACGGGCGAAATCCAGAGCGAGCATGGAAGGGAATGGAATGGAATGAACTGGATTGGATTGGATTGGATTTGGATAAATTCCCTTTTCTTTTTAATAAGATTTGTATGTTATTACCGCATGCAAAGATTCGGCTCAGGGCTGAAATGGACTTTGGTGCGCACATCAAAAGGCCTTCCACTTCCAGTCTTCCTCAAATTCCCCTTCCAAGCCTACGAGAATCTTTCGGCATAGAAATTGTTAAAAATTCGATAAAAAGTGACTCCATTCCCGTAAAATATCTGTATCATCCCGGTATTATCCCAGCGGATCCAGGAGCCACTTAAGCCTCTTTGGGTCAAGCGTGCCATAGTTAAATCCAAGAACGCGGGTCTAATTCTAGCGTTGACCGATTCCACGCGGACTGCGGGAATGTGATTGGCTGGTCTGTCTGTCATGTTATCCCCGTGAAGGAAGCGGGCGGACGGAGACGGATTTAACATATCAAATCAAAAGGTGCCTGGATCAACATTGCAAATTCACCGGCTTTATGGCATCGGAAGATAGAATAGTCCGAACATACAGGAACGACAGGCGAATGGGCTACTCGGGACCGCGGATTGTCCATGGGAGAAAGACGGAAGAGGGAGGAGGAGAGAAGGGGCAGGAGAGGAAAAAGAGGAAGGCCACACTCGTACAAATCTTACAGTTACAAGCTACCTCCTAGCATCAGCATGATTCTGGTGGTGGCTCAGCTCATCTCATGCGGCGATAACGCTTCTCCCATCATATCTACCGGTGCCTATCTAGTCTGCATCGCGATAACGCGGCGCAAAGTATCTTGAGACGACTGGTGTGCGTATCGTATTCAAAGCAGGTGATCGATCCATCACCGACATCGACATTGTGAGATCCAAATTCCCATGGAACCGAAGAGAAGCCATGCTGAACTGCAAATCCCAGTCCACGAGTGGGAACCAACCACATCGAACGCATTCTCAGCCCAGTGAAGTGAGGTGAAGTGCAATCTGCAATCTGCAAAGAAGAAAAAAACTCGCAATACGTGATCCTCTTTGTTGATGTGGAGTACTTAAAGTGGGTCGTTTATATGGGGTATCAAACGCCCGACGGCTTTCAAATCCCTTTCTCGGACCGTTTGCCGAATGTGATTCCGTTGGTCATTGCTATTGACTCACTCAACCCTCATGCTAATGAAATTTGTCACTCTGCCTCTCTCATCCCAGCTTGTCCTGCAAATTCCGCCTCAGTTGTCATATTCTCGTATCCTGGCTCACACACTCGCCCACCAAAGAAAGCATTCAGTCCAGTCCAGTCTCGATCATCATCAAAGAACAGGATGACTAATCACATAACTGCCGTATCGGCCCCGGGCAAGGTCTTCTTAGCAGGAGGGTATCTAGTGTTGGATCGTGATTATACCGCTTTGGTGTTTGGTCTTAGTGCCCGGATTCACGTGTTGGTGCAAGATATTGCGACGACTTCTGGGGTGCAGCTGTCGGATATCATTGTCAAGAGTCCTCAATTCCGGGAAGCGGCTTGGAATTACGGATTTCACCTGATTAAGGATGATGGGGGTATTGAAGTGACCCAATTAAAAAGGTAGGATGTGTTTCTTTGCCTCTGGACGAGCAAGTGTGCTACGAGCAAGTGTACTCATTTCATAATCTTTCTAGCTCGTCATCAGCTTCAATTTCTCGAAATCCATTCGTAGAAACTGCATTACTCTACGCCCTAACCTACATATCCTCGGTTCTCCCATCTACCACTATCAAACCAACCTCCATTACAATCTTAGCTGACAAAGATTACTACTCCAACCCCTCCACCAAAGCTATTGCCACCGATGCACACCATCAATTCCTTGACTTTGGCGTCCGCCTCGAAGACGCTCATAAGACGGGCCTTGGCTCTTCTGCAGCCTTGGTGACTGCTTTCACCGGTGCAATTCTCTCCCACTATCTTCCTTCCACAATATTCTCTCTCGATACCAAAGAAGGCCAATCTAAACTCCACAACCTAGCTCAAGCAGCCCACTGTGCAGCCCAAGGGAAAGTTGGCTCAGGTTTCGATATCGCAACCGCCGTCTACGGCACCTCCCTCTACCGTCGCTTTTCCCCCTCGGTTCTCTCTTCCCTCGGCGAACCAGGCTCCCCAGGTTTCTCCACCCGCGTCAAAGCTTCGGTTGAAGACACCGCCCCTCAAAAATGGGACACCCAAATCGAAAAAGGCAAAATCACCATCCCCCAAGGTATGGCTCTCGTCATGTGCGACGTCGATTGCGGATCCCAAACCGTCGGCATGGTCAAAAAGGTTCTCGAATGGCGAAAACGTGATCCCGCCGTCTCGAAAGCATTGTGGGATGAATTGCAATCGCGAAATGAGAAATTGGCAGAGATTCTCTCGTCGGGAAGTGATATTAGTGCGGCCGGCCCTGCGTTCTCGGCTATCAGAGAGAAAATTAGAGAAATGGGTAAGCTTTCCGGAGTGCCGATTGAACCTGAAGAGCAGACGAAATTGCTAGATGACGTCATTGAGAATGTGGAGGGGGTTATTGGTGGTGTAGTCCCTGGAGCTGGAGGCTACGATGCGATTGTTCTATTGGTTAGAGATGATCAGGAGACGGTGGATCAGATTAAATCGTTCCTGGCGCAATGGGGTAATGTGAAATTGTTGGGTGTCAAGGGGGAAATGGATGGTGCGAGAGTAGAGGATGGTGGGTTGTACGGAACTTTACTTTTGTAGACAGGGTGAGATGGGATGGGATGGGAATGAGTAGAAGATGGTAAGTTGTATGGAACTTTGCTTTTGTAGATAGGATGAGGTGGGATGGGATGGGAATGAATATTGGAATTTAAGTTGTGCATGTCTTTTTATTTTCCTTTTTCTCGGTCGAAATTGAAAATGAAATGAAGTGAAGTGAAATGATATGATATGATATGGTATGGTATAATAAGAGATCTCTGGCTTGATACACAGTTTTCGAAATGTAAAATGTAAAATGTAGATGCACTCATGGCTTTGCTATGCTATATCCGCTCATCTATCTGTCTGTCTGTCTATCCATCCATCCATCTCTCTCTCTCTCTCTCTCTCTCTCTCTCTCTCTCTCTGTGAACCGTGCAACGCCGCATCAGTCGAGCATCTTGTCTATCTATTTCTTCTTCTGATTGTGAGAATAGCCAGGACGGCTTCTTCGAGTGGTGGAGTTATTAGATATGGATGCTTGCGATATCGTAGTATACTACATACTACATACTATATGATGGAGAGTGCAACCTTTTCAACAGATATATATACATATATATATACTTTAAGTTTTGAGATTATGAGAACAACCCGGATTCTAGATCTGACCTGATCTGGTTCAGAATAAAGAAGAGGAACCAATCTGAAGCTTGGTTTGACTACCTAGGTAATTAATTGTATTGATAAGGATGAAGCGAACTGTATCGATTTCCCAATTGTCTTTGGGGGAGTGATGAACAACATATTTATTTGTAGGTTTGGAGAATATGATAGAGAATCTTATTAACTGTCTATGATGATGTGCTTCATAATACTACAGGCATTATCCGACAGACGAAAACCGTACGTACTCAATCACTTGGTTGAGAATGGAGTTTGACACTTTGGGTATCTTGATGGTAGAGAGAGAGATATCAGGATTCAGTTCTATATAGGAAAGTCAAGGAACCTAATAAGCTTTTGAAGATTTCTATGCAGTTTTCAAATCGATACGAGAATGATTTGATTTGATATCAAATGTTCAAAAGAGTGTAGCTCTGTAGTATAATTATAACCTTGATGTATCGTATCTACTCGTATCGTACCAAGGCGATAAAGAATGGTGGGGTAAAATAGAAATTTCACCTAACAAATGACTCAAAACAAACCAACCCAACAAACCACCCCTCAACCCCTCCAAGAACCATTTCCAAGCTGTATTCTCCACGCCTCATCACCCGCGCCATCATCAGGGCCAATACTCAATTCTCCCGAACCATGGCCAGCTTCACCTCCATCAAATACACCCCCGCCGAGGAAACCGAGCTCAAACAATGGACGCTCACTTCTGAGCGTCTCAAGACCTCGAGCTCCGAAACCTCCTCTCTCCTCGACTCTCTCAACACCCATCTAGCATCGCGCACGACGCTCCTGGGCTCCAAGCCTTCATCGGCCGACATCGCCATTTACGAGAGTTTGGCGCCGCAGGTCGCGAAATGGAGTAGCGAGGAGCGAACGGGTGAGAAGGGCCATCCAAATATCGTGCGCCATGTGGATTTTGTGCAGAACTCGCCGATTTTCGGGCTGAATATTGAGGAAGAGAAGAAAGTCAAGGTTGATGCTGAGGAAATCCTATATGTCAAACCGCCTGTTGATGCCAAGGCCGAGAAGGAGCGATTGAAGAAAGAAAAGGCTGCCGCTGCTGCCGCCGCCGCAGGAGGCGAACAAAAGGAAGTGGCAGATCGAACCAAGGAAAAGAGCGACAAGGGAGTTGTAGCTCAAGTCGCCGAGAAGGTTGCCGAAGCAAAAGATACAATTGTTGCAGCTGTAACAGGCGAACAACCACAATTCCCTAGACAAAAGAAGGAGAAGAAAGAGAAGGCTCCCAAACCTCAAAAGGCTCCCGCTCCATCTGCTCCTCTTTCTCCATGTTTGATCGATCTCCGTGTTGGTCATATCCTCAAAGCTATCAAGCATCCCGAAGCCGACTCTTTGTTTGTCTCTACCATTGCTATGGGTGACAAGCCCGGTACCGACGATACATCTGAATACGAAGGACAAGTTGTGCGAACCGTCTGCTCTGGTCTTAACGGTCTCATTCCTCTCGAAGAAATGCAAGGTCGCAAGGTAGTAGTTGTGTGCAACCTCAAACCCGTCAAGATGCGTGGTATCAAATCATGCGCCATGGTTTTAGCCGCCTCTCCCAAACTCAAGGAAGGAGAAGAAGATCACCACGCCGGCCCGATCGAACTTGTTACTCCACCAGCTGATGCTAAGGCTGGTGAACGAGTCTTCTTTGAGGGGTGGCAGGGAGAACCCGAGGGCGTTTTGAACCCAAAGAAGAAGGTTTGGGAGATGATCCAACCGGGTTTCACCACAACTGCAGATTTAGAAGCTGCTTTTGATGCGGGTGTTGTAAAGGAGTTGAGCAAGGAAGGAGAGGATGCCAAGACTGGTGTTGGAAAATTGGTCACTGTGAGTGGTGGTGTTTGCAAGGTCAAGTCTTTGGCTGGAGCTATTATCAGATAAAGTGTACAAGCAATTCAAACGATAAACTGTACAATCGAGAGCATTAGGGTGTATGGAAGTTAGGAGATGACAAGTCACGTAGCTACCAACAGACCTCATGCATGATACCATGAATGATGTACACGTATAAAAATAGATGAATGAGCATTGCCCTTTTCTATACTGCACAAGAACCAATTCCACCATAAAATGAGGTGAACCGTGATATGATATGATATGATTAAGTTGATGAGATTGATATATTAGATTACGTCCAAAAATATTCAACACCATTCTTGTTTCTGTATACGACTCATCGCTTTTCCACCCCAATGCCAATCCAAATGAATGACGATAGCCATTCACATATCCATCAGATCCATCCATCCAACTCAGAAAACTATATCCCAAGCCTTGGATGTAAACCATCCATGCTACGCACCGTCGAAAATGCCGCACCTTTGCAATCCCACCTCCGTACTTTTTCACGCCGTACATTCCATGCGGCAAGAAGCAAGCAACCAAGCAATCCTTACGCCGACCCCAAGAATCTCACTCCATTCAATATATGTTTTTATATATATATATATATATATTTTTATAACTTTTTATAAAAAAATATAAAAATATAAAAAAGACAACTCCAATGTTTCTAGAGAAACTCAACATGCATGTCCAAATGTTCAAGGCATCCTATCTCCCGATCGTTTAAAGATCAATTTCCTCGGATCAAAATCATCATTATCATCATCATCGTCATCATCATCATCATCCACTTCCATCGCATCATCCACTTCCAAGTCCACCGGACCACGAGAGACAGGAGTTAGGACCGGGATAGATTTCCTTCCATCAACAAGCGAATCAGCATTCGGATTTTTTTTTTTCTTTTCCGATTCTAATTCCAATTCCAACGCCTGCTCCGCCCGCAACTTTTCAACCTCCCTCTCGGCCATCTCCCCAACTTCTCCCAGTCTCCTCTTGATATTCTCAATCTCCGTGCTGCACTCCCCATCGCGCAGGAATTGGTGAGCAGCGTGCTCGCACTGTCCCTGGCACCATTCGAGCCCCTTGTCGAGCTCGTCAAAGATATCGGGAGAGTTTCCTCCGGCGCCTTCGATTCCCCCTCCGGCTCGACGATAGCCTCGTAGCACATTCATCGTATTTCCAATAGCCACGCGATCGCGAGTCGAACCCATGTTTCTCGTCGATGTGAATTTGAGTTTTGCTCCCGCTCGAGTATCTCCAGTTGTGCCATTGGAAGTTCGGTCCGAGCCCGCTTGAGGGTGTAAAGAAGGCTTGAGCAACGCGTTGCCCAATACTTTTGAAGCCTCCGATTCGGATTCGTCGTCGCTTTCTTCCTCGGCTTCCATTTCAGCCGCTCGTCTCATTTCGGCCATCTTAGCAGCCATTTTCCCCTTTCTCATCGCGTTCCTATTGCCGCTCACAAATTTGACGAGTTCTTCGAATGCGGTCTGCACCGCGCTGTCGTAGTATACTATGATCATGGATCTGGTTCTGTATCGTGGGGCGTGTGAGTTTCCCGATGCGAGGGATTCCGTTTTGCGTTTTCGAAGGACGGCGGGGGCTCGTGGTAAGGGTTCGGTGGGGGGTGTAGGTTGTGAGGATTGCCGGGTTAGCGCGTTGGGAGATGCGCGGGGAGTGAGTGGCTCTGGCGATTGGGGAGCGGGCTGAGAGGGGGATTGGTTGTATTCGAGGGCTGCAGCAGCAGCGGCTCGAGCTACGGATGGGGAATTGGGTCGGGCTTCGGAGGAAAAGCCATTTTGTGCTGGTTTGGGGGAGCCGATGGGAGATGTGGGAGTTTGCTTGGGCTTTTCGAATTCGTTGGGGGCTTCTTCGCCGTCTTTGGGTCGTAGTGACTCGGTGGAACCTTTATTTTTCACAGAGCGTGCAGGTTTGTGATCTGTCAAGCGTGCAAGCTCGATTTGTCGTAGAGCTATTTGACCATTTAAGTCGTCTAGTCGTTTGTTCCAATCCGGTATGGATTGGGTTAGACTCGTCAACGCATCCAATGTCGAAAATGTCGTCATGATGAATTAGGATCAATGTAAGTTCAAAAATGATTTGGTAAGATTGTTATGGGTGTAGATAGTATTATTCGAAGTATATTGGTTGTGGTAAAGAATATATTCTGCTTGATTCGAGGATTGAAAGCTTCGAGGTAGTTGAGGAAGTCAACGGACATCATACTAGTACCATCATCACTGCGTCATAATGGGGAACAAGTAAATAAACAGTTGGACAATGCGTGCGACTCTTTGCGTGGGAAATAGGAGAGGAGACCGAAGTAAAGGGATTCTGATCTCTGTCCTTCGATTACAAGACCCGAAGGACTTTAGTAACCAGGAGCGTGATCTGTAAATGAAGGATATAGGTATGGAGTATCCAATATGTATCTCGGACTAACTGCTCACACTACTTGCATGCAAGTTTGAACAGGCGACTCTGAGAGGATGCGAATACCGACCTATATCTATAAGAATATTATTGCATGAAACTATAGTTCAACTTACTTGTAACCTTACATAGGATAGGGAAAAGGTCTTGTGTGATGTTTTCTTTTGCTCAATTTTATTTTACTTTCTTTTTAGGGAAACCAATGCAGACCGACCTTAAGAGCATGTTGAAATGTGTGGTAGGGTGTAGATGAATGGAATCAAGGGCAGAGGAAGTGACAAGCCGTCTTCAATGAAATGGCGTAAACCTAATCCTAGCACGTCGGATTCGAAAGCTAATGATATTCAGGGATTTTTTCGGATCGGTGGATAGTGGACTGTGGACCCCCTTCATTATTCAAGTTCATTGTCAGTGTCAGAAACCCATAAGCGAATCATCCAATTTCATTTCCATCTTATACACATAATTAGCAAACAATATTGAAACAAAACGGAGATGCTTCCTGCAAAAAGAAGAAGAAACGGCATGAGAAAGTATAATTGGAAGAACCCGACGGCTCGAGCCGTTAGACCTCTTCCAAGACAACATCTTCCCTGAAGCTTCATTTGGAATCGTGATCACTAGGTCTTCAGAACGCACATCCCATTTCGTGTCTTTCACGTTGGGAATACGAAGATGGGAAATCAACGAGAGTCTCAGGACACGTAATAACACGCCCTGATACAATGCAACAACAGAGCAAAAGAAGTTCACCGAGCGGTTATTCCCTTTGAAAATCGTGTCACTTTTTCATTTCGACCAAGCTGTCGGTACCTTGATAGCAAACCTGACAGATCCAGATTACCATCTATGTCACTTACACCTCGGGAAGGTGCAGACGACCGGATATCGTTTGTGATGGTTTCTGCTGCGGTGTCCGCGTGTGGATGAAGAAGATTGTTTCCTTGTAGGGATATGCTTTTCGAATATTGACACTCTGATTCTGGCATTCTGATAGGTACGCAGTCCTTGCAACCAACCATCTTTTTTTTTCAGAGCAACTGCCAACCGTGCTATGCGAAGTCCAAACGATCCTGCCGTGTTGATGTGGACGAAAAGATTTCCCTATTCGAGAAATAGATGTTCAAATACAAAGTCAAACCTCTCTGATAGATCTTAGACCCTTACCAAACCCCTCCCAGCCTCCATTTCCCTCTTTGTCTTTTGCTGCATCCATAGATTGAAAAAATTGTTGGGGGGGGGGGGGGTTTCAATTACCTCGGAACTTTGTTGTCATCGTATACCTACCTACCTACTTGGTCTTGATACATTTTCCATCTTCTGCTTATACCCCCCCCTCGTCATTAATGCGTTGCAAGATTCCTCCCTACGAATAACCCCTCGTTAGATCTCACGCGGAGAATAAATCACAACCCTCCATTTGACTGCGGAAGAATCCCCAGCTCATCACTACTATTTGGGGTTTCATACGAGTTCGTGGCACATACGTTTTTGACTACATAATCACCTAGGGATGTGAAGATGCATGTTCCTTTAGCTGCAATACAATGTTACATTGATCTACCTGTATAATAAATATCACTACACGATAGAGGATAGCGAGCTGCCTCATGTCGAGAAGTAGGTATTGAAATCCATCTCCCTCTAGTACATTTAAAAAGTTTTCTCCATTAGAGACTCTCAAATCCACGGAGGAAAAGGCTCTGCCAATATAGGGCGTCTTTTCACGCCTTGACCCCTCCCGGGGAACACATTCTACCCGGTCCGGTTCCTTTTCAGACGGTGAGGCATTTCGAGAATTAGACTAGAAGCATTAATGTCACCATCTCGTCTCGTGGCTTTTAGTTTTTGTTTAGCCCATTCGACCAGGACAGGGCCAGGGCCAGCAGGGGAAGACACCAGGTTTTAGTTTGCCTCTTGCCGTTCCTTGTCACACGTGCTTTATGCAGGAAAACGGCCGCCATCGCCTTTCCTGATGCATGGATTATGAGAAAGCGACGGAAGTGTCTGGCACATGGGTGGAAATGGTGGGAAAATGATACTTAAATGAACTGGAATTGGTTAGGGAATCCGGAAACCCCGGTTAACATGAAAGTTTACGAGCATTGAAATTGTGTGCGGCAAACTTACCGCTGTTCTGTGAGGTGTGTTTCGTACCCAACCACCAAGCATAGGAAGCTAAGTTCTGGATAGTTGTGATCTCCATGGAGATTTTTAAGGAACAAGAAAGAAGAAAGAAGCAGGAAAGGCTTGGATTGAAATTTTTATTACAGCGTTGCTCCGCACGGTATTAACATCTGCCGAAGCTCTAACTGAGGATTTATGGCCAAAGCTCTTCCTTCTTCCATTCTCCAATAATCTCTCCTCCCTTTCCAGCATCGCCATCGGGACCGACGTAAGTGAATCTCCATCTCCTTGCTTTATCAGGTACACTCAAGTCAAGTTGTTCGATCTCGACGGGTTTGATAATCACAACCCTGAAATTCTTTCGGGAAGCTTCGTCGTTCAGATCAGTGACTTTTTGGCCCAATTTCCAATTTGGATCGCTGAGTGGTTGCGAAACGGGTGTTCCAGGTATGGGGTTTTTGAAAGAACCTGTAGATTGATAGTTAGTCACAATAGTCATCCAATCTCTATGTTTCCTTTACCTCTCATGCCCGGGCTCAGATTGCCAAAATGGGCAGTGAGCTCTTTTCCCCAACTCCACGCTTCTTTTCCATCTTCCTTTACAACTCTCATTCTCTCTCCAATCTTGGTCTTTACAGTTCGTGTCCCGCTTGATTCTTGGCCACTTCCTTCAATGTCTTGCCCTACGATATAAGCCTCTCCCTTCACTCTCCATTGAGTCATGACTTCTTTTATCCAGAAAACTGCTTCAACAGGTCCACCGCCACCACTGCCCTGACTCTGTTCTACCTCGCCGTGACCCTGTGAGCTAGCAAAAAATTGAGGAATCTTCTCCATACGCACATCTGTGGTAAAGGTTGGAAGGTCACTCTCGTAAACTCGATCGTTCATAGGAGCTTCATTGTGTTTGTTCTCTGGAAGCTCGGCCCACATTCCTCTGTAGATGCAGTAACGAGCTCGAGGAAGATAAGGAGTGGGAGAGTCCTTGTCATTGCTTGGGTGTAATGATGAGAGGACGAATTCCGGGGAATCCATCTTGGAGAGGTGGGAGAGGAACAGAGGACGCCATGGAGCTGGACCAATGGATGCTGGAGTGGTGGTTGATGTAGACATTGTGCGAGCGAGACGCAGCAGTCGTGCAGAGGCTTTAGAAGCTATTTTGAATGATTTATTTCTAGTCGTTGACGGTTGAGATGAACCCCCGACGAGTCTATATCGTAGCTTTATGGACTCAACAAGTGGCGAGATTTTGGCCGTGAGCTCTTAGTTCGTTGTGAAAGTTGATGGATGACGCATTGATTGAAGCGCAATTGAACAATTCAAAGCTTATGGTGGGGTGATTGATGGATTACATCCCACCAAAAGCATCTACCGGCACCAATGTCAGTGCCATCATCTATCTACCTGACTCTGCATTGAAATGATCCAATGTCCAGGCCAGCTACCATTTCCATTTCCTCGTATCTGGGAATAGCTTCAATATCTCACACTTCCAAACCCCCATTGCATTTGCATATGAGCGGTGATGGTTGTTCCCATTGCGCATATGGACTCCGAATCACCCAAAGTCAAGAAACCCCACACTCGGTGCATCATTGCCCGAATCCGCAAGAACATTTCTTTTACCCCAGATGACGATCACCGTCAGGACCCCTCTTCCAAGCTGGAAAACATGGGGAAAGCTTCTCTATGTGGCAATCTGATGAATGATTTAAAGTTCCCGAGAAGAATTTTACCTCCAATTGGGTAGCTTGCTTATATTGTCTTGCTTCGGAGAGCGATGGATCTGACGGATGAATGCAGCACCCCGTCATCGATACTGCCATTGGCAATGCGGATCATGTTTGTATATATGCTCAATATGTCTTCATCTGTATACGCTTGCTCGGCCTTCTGCTGTGGGAAATCTTTGTTTTGGTTTTTTCTCCATTTCAATTGTAAAACATTGTCTGCACGTTGAAGCTCCTGAATTGCGAGATTCCATATCATTCTTCGACTCTTTCTCCCGCCCAAGATGCGTCTCATAATTACCTCAACGATAGCACTGTTCTCCTCTCTCATAGCTGCGAAAGGACACAGTCATAGGGGCTCTGATGTTGTTCCCGCCCCTCCCCGTAACAATCATAAGACTTGCACTGTTCACCCCCTCGGAAACCACACAGACGACACTCCTCAAATCCTCAAGGCCTTTTCAGATTGCAATCATGGCGGAACCGTCGTATTTCCCAAGAACAAAGTATATTGGATCGCAACGAGATTGAACCCTATCATTTACGATGTAACAATTGATTGGCAGGGTATTTGGACTGTATGTTTGGGCTATCTTCCACTCACAAAAAGTGTGCTAACGATCGGACAGCTATCGGATGACCTCACATATTGGCGAAACAATTCCTATCCCGTCGCATTCCAAAACCACGCTGCCGGTGTTGTCTTCACTGGAGATCGTATTCATATTAATGGAAGAAGCACTGGTGGTATCAATGGTAATGGAAATGCTTGGTACAATGCCGAGAAAGCAGTTACGCAGCCAGGACGACCTATGCCTTTTGTCTTCTGGAACGTTAGTGAAGTGTTTGTCGAGCATTGTATGTCACCATTTTCCTCTTCCGCTCTTTCCTTGCAGGACCCTCTAGCTAACAAAACTTTCTGGAAATCAAGTCTCGATAAAGGATTCTCCTCTCTGGGCAATCAACATCATGAACGGTACTAATATGTGGTTCGACGATATGCTCGCCAACTCGACCGCCGTAAACGTACCATATGGAACGAACTGGGTCCAGAACACCGATGGATTTGATACCATGGACGCGAACAACATCAAATTGACCAATTTCTGGTATCAAGGAGGTGACGATTGCATTGCCATTAAACCAAGATCTTACAACATTTGGGCTCAAAATGTACCTATCCCTCTCTTCATCGATTGATTCGATCTATATCCTCTCTTCCCTACCTCTATCCCTACAATCTAGCTCAAAAACACAACTAATCTGGACAAATAGGTCACATGCCACGGTGGCAACGGAATAGCAATTGGTTCCCTCGGTCAATATATCGAAGACTCATCCGTCATAAATGTTACCGTAAAAGATGTCAATATCATCTCCTACAATCTTGACATGCACAACACCGCATATATCAAAACATGGATCGGTTTCCAAGCTCCACAAAGCGGTTACGAAAGCGCAGGTCTCCCTCGCGGCGGCGGCTGGTATGTTTCCTCTCCCTTCCCTCTCCCCCTTTCAAACTAACATTCAAACCCAGGGGCAACGTAAGCTCCCTTCTCTTCGAAAACTTTCACATCGAAGGCGCCGCCATCGCAGCCGGCATCTCCCAAGATTCCGGAAACAACGGCTCCTTCACCGGCACTTCCAAGTTTCTCATCTCGGATATCACGTTCCGCAACTTCACGGGCTATTTGACCGGCGCAAAGGGGACTAGGACTGCGAGTGTTAGTTGTAGCAAGGTGTATCCGTGCTATGGAATTGAGTTTGAGGATTTCATGGTCGCGTATGCGCAGAATGTGACGGCGGCGAATGCAACGGGGACGTGTAGTATGGTTGCAGAGGACGGAGTGGAGGGAATGCTGGGGAGTGGATGTTAATAGTGGTGAAGGAGATGATTGTTACGTTTAAATGCTTCGATTTATGTCTGGGATTAGAAATATAAGTTTCAATCAAATTTGATATGTTGGCTTGCTATGGATGTACACTGTATTGATATGTATCTAGCGGAAAATGCCAAATACCTGTTGTATTCCTCGCTCGTCATTGTTCTTGATGGAGTATCTCAGCCATGTCTCATGCCTCTCTTCCCTACAGAGATATTCCTATCTTACTGTTCATTGAAAGAGACACTCATCCTAGGAGACTTCCATGGACATTGATAGGGTTATGAAGACTCACTCCAACTATCACCACTACCCCTATTTTCATCATTTAATCCTCGTCCTCCTCTCCCCAGTCCATCTCATCTTCATCGTCACTATCCATATCCAAATCCACTATCTCCTCACCCCCCTCTCCTTCAACCAACCCACTCTGTTCTCCCACCGGATGACCTCTCAATTTCCATTTCACCTCCATAACAACCAACATCGGACCTTCTCCGTTCTCCATCAAACTTTTTCTCTCCCGACACTTATCCCCATTCGC
The DNA here is from genome assembly GCF_000143535.2 of Botrytis cinerea B05.10. NCBI lineage: Eukaryota > Fungi > Ascomycota > Leotiomycetes > Helotiales > Sclerotiniaceae > Botrytis > Botrytis cinerea. Next base: position 1,542,705 of record NC_037321.1, on the reverse strand, counting down.
CCCTTTCGCAGGCTCCGTTCGAAGACAAGCATTCCCCACACAATACGGACAGACGTCGCTCCAATGAACCGGCTTCCCTCTCCACTCCCACGTCTTCACATCCCCCAACTCACCTTGCTGCATTTCATCCCCAGCACGCGCATTTGTATGTTTACGCGTACTCAACACCCCTCTTTTTCCCATGGGGAATTCCCACGTCCGGGCCCACTCCACGATCACTTTCAATTCCTCTCGCTTCTCCTCGCTGGTCTCGAATTCCATCTCGAGCACCGCGAGCTGCGGGAATCCCGCAAGCGAAGCGCCCCATTTCCCCGCTTGCCATGCGGGCGCTTCGCCGCGGCGCGACCGCTCCATATCTCCGCGCATGCTGTGGATGTCGGCGTCTCCGCGGTAGGGATTGATGGCTAGAGCTTCGTTTCGCTCGTTCCACCACCAGTCGCCGCGGCGGATGGTGAGTTTGAGATGCGTGATGGTTTGGAGATATTGTGCGGAAGTGAGGGGGCGCAGGAAATCTTGGAGCCAGTAGAGTTGGGTGTGTAGATGGATAGAGCGGAGATGCGCGAGCTGGTGATCGCGGAGACGTGGGAAATAGGAGTGTTCGCTGCGGGGTGGTTTAGTAGAGGGGGGGTGTCGCGCGTGCCAGAATACGTGGGGGATGGATGTGGGTGGGAGGTGGTAGGTTTCGAGGTAGATACGTCGACATGTTCGGAGGAGGGAAAGGTGTAGTTGGGTGCGGCAGGTGAAGCCTGGGCGCGCGTAATTGGTGTTGGGGTCGTAAGCTGTGTTTGGGATTGGAGTAGGAGTGAGAACGTAGGAGAAGATCAAGGTGCGGATTTCGGCTGGGAGGATTCCGGAGTAGAATGGAGAGAGAAGTTGGAGGCGGGGAGGGGTGGGTTTGAGATGGATGTTTGTTGGAGGCGCAGTGGGGAGTTGCAAGCCTAGATCGATGGCAGGAGTGGAAAAGTCAAAGGTAAAGTGGCTGTTCCTGGTCTGGTTATCCATGGCTGAACTGTGGGTTATTGGGTTTGAGGTTTTGATGTTCGTTGGTGATATCCTTGAGAGACAAATTCCCATATCAGTGCTGCGTGATAAAGTGTGGGAAGGATAGTGGAAGAGAGAGGGGTAGGGAAGGGTAAAAGAGTAGAATGCTCTTTTCAGACTTCAGTGGACTTATATTATAGACGACTCATGCTGTGCCGTGGTCATACATGTAGGTGCTTATGGTTGCCTAAAAAGGGTCAACAATTTGAACAGAAGATTGCTCATGGCATGAGTTCTCTCCAATGGCTGACTGGCTTGACTCGCTCAAAACTTGCTCGAGGCTTGCTACTGTTGAAGGATTCCAATGTGGTATTTTCAAACGCCTTGCTCCATCTATGGGTTGCAAAGTCAGCAAGTAGCATGGGGAGTTGCTCACGATCATGTCGTCAACTGATAAAGCTATCTTCATGAAACGGTACCCTCCAATCACATCTCGAGATTAAGGTATTCCCTCAGAGGAGTTATCCAGACCAATCATGAACTTCTCAGCACCTAATCCCTCATCGTCAAAAAAGGAGTTACTTCAAGATACTAGCGCGGCGTGGCTTGATGTATTGATATTAACCGGTATCACGATGGAGTTTTTTTCTGATGCACAGCACCTTCTAACCCAACGTTCTTTTCTTTAACTACCCCTCAATCCGTACACCCACCAACGAGAGCAAACATAACCGCATCAAGCGCTGATGAACGGATAAGAAATCCCTTCATCGATAAGAAATGCCAAGTCATAGATCGGCACGTATGGGACCACACGGCCGTTTTCACTCCTTATGCAATCTGGAGAAAAAGACTACGAAGAAGGAAAAAACCCCCGAAACCGCGAAGATTATATTCCAACGGAAACTTCCAGTGCTCGGAACAGGAATAGGAATAGGAACGCAGTCCTGTCATTTGAATTGGGAAAGAAAATCATCCCAGCAACCTGATCCTCTTGACTTCTAGATGTTAGGTATCTGGATACGAGCCCCATCATTCACCAGGAAGACTAGTGGACTAATAGATAGACATTGCGGTGCAGCTAAACACCCCTAGCTTTTTTTCTCCTGCACGTACCCAGATATCTAGCTAGCTGCTAGGTAGCTTGGGCGGCACCTGCCACCCTCATAAATAGATAGTGCGCAGTGCATGTGCCTGAACAGCGTTGAATAGACCGTTACACTAATTCTGAAGCCAAAAATGCAATTATGACCTGATCCTTATTCAATAGCGTCTCATGGCTTGAATATAGGATGAGCATAGGAACCAGAGATCGATCAGATCACATGCTAAAGCTCGGTAGAGTAATTGAAAAGATAGATAATATATATCAAACATCCAAACTAAAATCCAAAATCAAATCAGATTATGCTTTTTGGCCCTTGTGTAGGCACTCAATATGTAATTGTTAGCGTCTTAGGGCTACGCCGCTCCAACGCCGGCAGTTCAGACAATCCATTGCTGATTGAAGTTTGGATATTGGATGGGATCGTATTACTGTGGCGTTGCATCTCAAATTAAAGGAATAACGTGTTGTCCTCGCGTTGAGCACGAATGCCCATCCATCACATTGATAGATTTTTCTTTCTCTTGGGGAAAGCCTCGGTCAATATCGGTCGGATATAGATTCTAGCATGTTCCTTGCACTAGACACACTAGACATCGTAGCCAATGTAGAATTTTCCATGCTCGGTAGGCTCTGGACTCGCAGAAGAATTGGAAGTGTTGATGAAGGGGTTGTTGCTTCGGTTGCTGGTTAATGTGTTAGCAACTCGAGTAGGGTCCTCGCTTTGATACATGCTAATTACTATCTATCGCATGCCTCCTTTTCTTCTACTTTCGAAATATACATACTCACTCGGTTTCTCGGATCCTAAAATTCCTTTCACATCTGACAGCCCAATTTTTATGCCGTTGTGGCACAGTCAAATTCTCTCGGTTCTGTAAGTTGATCACCTAACGTAGCACTTTAAAGGGTCTAGATTGATCGAAACATCAAGGTAGCCGCTAAATTCACCCTTATGGAACTTTCCCTCCAGGGTTTTTCTTTCCATTTTTCTACCCGTTTCTCAAGGGGAGGGGAGGGGTTTTAAAATTCAGCATGCGGTTGTTAATCGGGAAATTCTGTCGTGATCAATAATATCCATTCTTGCCCACTTGTAGAGAGAAAAGAGAGAAAAGAGGAAAAGAGGGGAAGAGGAAAAGAGGAAAAGAGGAAAAGAAGAGGAACATCCTAATGTTAGCAAAAAGAGGATCGAAACAATTCCAACAGCAGAGAAAGGGTTTGAGTAGCCTTCAACCTCATTCATTCAGTCATCCATACATCCATACATCCATACATCCATTCCATACACACACACATACACACATACACACACACACACACATACATACATACATACATGCCCATCCATCCATTCGTCTATCCATTCGTCTATCCATCCCTCCATTCATTCAATGTTCGAATGCATCATCTCTTCACATCGAACTGAAGTTATAGCTTCAAAATAATTACAATCCCTCTTCGCCTAAGGGTTATCATCTAAATCAATCATTCATTTGGCTGCCACACACTTCGCTTCGTACTGTTGATTCTGACTATACGCCGCCTCAGAAACCACCGTTGTTCCTATCGTCTCTCTTTTATTCCATTTGACATATCCAAACCCTATTGAAACAGATTCTAGGAACAATCAAGAACAGTATATCACTCCTCATCGATACTCACTCATTACATCCACCAACCACCCACATTCACTCTTCGCTTCAAAGATCTCCCATACATAACTTATACTACCTCTCCACCGAAACCTCTACCCAACCGACTGCCCACCAATATGTTAAGATCCTAGCAGTTTTATCTCAAAACGAACAACACCCACAAAGACACACTGCCGAAATACTTCCCTGTCGGTTTTACATTGGGCATCGGCAAAGGGAGTGACTCTTCAACACCTTTGTGCTAATGGACATGCGGAATTTCTGAATAATACATAAACATTCGATGTCACCCAGGTCAAGGAAGGCCCAAAAACTTATGCTGTCTGATTCACCAACCCACACACAGTCGCCTTTACGAGACGCCGAATATTATCAATCAAGCGCCAATGATGACGATCTACCCGATTCTGAATCTGATACCCCAGGAGAATATGAAGAACTCGATACAATAGGACTTACAGACTTTCTGAATTTCGACCCTAAACCCACCCTGATATTTGATCTCTTGCGCCACAATGCCATCGGAGACAATTTGGATCCGGTATACATGAACAAAACTTTCCAATCCAATGTTCTTCTCACGAGTACCATATCTCCAAGCTCTGAAGGACAGACTTCTCCAGTACTTCATTCTGGAGGACCTGCCTCTACAACCTTCAGATCTCTAATCAAGGACTTCGTCCAGAAGCAAACCAGTGAAGATTACCCAGGCCAATCATTTTCATACAATGGATTCCTCTGGTCTGGATTCACAATCCGGAAGAGATGGGTTTTAATTTGTGGTAACAAAATCGATGTTGAGTTGAGAGATCTTATATTTAGTAATTATCCTCACAGCCAAAGGGGGACTTTAAGCACCACCTTCTCCGACAAGACAATTGCAGCCTTGAAAGATGTCCAAGTGTCAAATTTAAACAGTCCGGCAAGTGGCGCACAAAATCAGAACGAAGATGTCATTATGAGTGAAATGGTCGGGGCACCATCTTCAGATTGGCTCACCGAGTCTCCAGTTGCAGACTGGACAGTCGAGCGACCCGAAGGGTATCTCTCTGATCACATCGTCTTCACTCGAAGTGTGGACTGGTCTTCGACACCTTTAGGACCTATGAATAGCTGGTCGCCCGAATTCCGCCAGATCGTGAACATGGTGATAGCAAACCCCCACCCCGCTGCTATTTTCTGGGGCGAAGAGTTGACCGTATTGTACAATCAAACTTACGCGGAGAATGTGGCTGGCCAGAAGCATCCGCGTTTAATGGGGACAGGCGCTCGAGGTCCTTTCGCAGAGATTTGGGAAGAGGTTGGCGAAATCTTCAATGAATGCAGACGGACAGGGAGAGGAATCGCCATGACGGATCAAATGTTACCCCTAGAGCGTCAAGGATTTGTCGAGGAAACTTTTTACTCCTGGAGTTTGACACCCATCTGGAAATCCGGCCCTAGCCCTGAGCTCCTAGGCGTTTACAACGCACCTTTCGAGACGACGCAAAAGGTAGTGAGCAATCGAAGGATGAGAACGCTTTTGAAAGTCGGCGAGGAAACAGCTCTTGCTCAATCTGTGCCGGATTTTTGGCAGTTAATGCTTGGCGGTCTTGCCGAGAACGAATACGACTTCCCATTTGTTTTGCTCTACTCGGTCCTTGATGACATTGAGAATGATGCAACATCATCGAGAGGTTCGATTTCTTCTGATAGTTCTACGAGTATCAAGTCTGTTATTTTAGAAGGCTCTTTGGGTGTTCCAAAAGGGCATGTAAGCGCTCAAAGCAGACTCGACCTAAAAAGACATCTGGGAGGATATGTGCCAGCCTTGAGAGAGGCCATGAAAACACGCCAACCAACATTGTTGTCACTTTCGGATAGCATGCTTCCAGTCGGCCTGACACGAGGATATAATTGGAGAGGGTTTGGTGAGCCGTCACGAGAGGCTGTGGTATTGCCATTGAGACCAACTAATGCTGAAAATACTTTGGGCTTTCTAGTTATTGGTGTGAATCCCAGGAGACCGTATGATGCCGATTACGACTCTTTCGTCAAAATCTTGAACAGACAATTGGCAAATTCCCTAGCCTCAGTCACACTTTTCCAGGACGAAATCCGACGTGGTACCGATGCTGCAGAAATCGCCGCTGCTGAGCGCATGAAACTCTCTGAAGAGTTAGCTTTTCAGAAAGGAAGATTGCAACGTATCGCCGAAGTCTCGCCTGTTGCTTTATTTTCAGTTGACAGTGATGGTACATTGCTCGAAGCCAACGATCGTTATTACGAGATTACGAACTTGCCTCGCGATACGGCTTCTAAAATGTCTTGGATGAATACAATTGCTCCGTCTAGCATTCCGACTATGATGAAGGGTTGGGAGAAACTCACGATTCGTAATAAGCCGTGGTCTGGTGAGCTCCAGCTCGTCAAGCCATGGTATGATCCTGTCACTGGCGATAAGTTTGATAATTGGATTCTGGCGAGTTATCAGCATGAATTCTCTTCGGATGGAAGCATCAAGAGCATTATGGGATACTGCACCGATATCACGTTCCAAAAAAGATTCGCTAAAGAAATGGAAGATCGTGCAGAGCTCTCCGAACAACTTTTACTTCGCACAAATCAGGCTAACGAAATCGAGCGGAACTTCAGAAGATTCAGTGACCTTGCTCCTGGTGGCCTAGCTATTCTCGATCCAGAAGGCAGACTGACCTACGCGAATGAGCAATGGTTTCATATTTCTGGTCTCGCAAAAAACGAAACCTTTTCGCAAATTCCCTTCTCATGGATGAATGCAATACATGAGATGGACCGACCGAAATTTAGATCGCAATGGTTAGCGTTGGTAGAGAGAGCCACTCCATTCGTGACAGAAACACGTATGGAGCAACCATGGATAGGGGACATAGCCGGGAGTACATTGACTATACAGCGCTGGGTTTTGGCTACATTCTCTGGAGAGAAAGACGAGAACGGGAAGTTAAAGAGTGTGATGGGCTGTAAGTTTGAAATAGGACTTTTTGCTTCCCTAGCGAAAACTAAATCCATGACTTTACAACTGGTTTTTACTGACACAACATAGGCTCAACAGACATTTCCAGGATTAAATGGGCCGAAGAGATTCAAGACAGAAGGCTGAAAGATTACGAAGAAACAAGACGCCAGCAAAATTCATTTATTGACATAACAAGTCATGAAATGCGCAATCCACTCAGCGCTATCGTTCAATGTGCAGATGGTATCTCATCATCTTTGAAACAATACAGAGCAGCAAATAAGGACCTAGAGGAGCGCGATTGTCAACTCGCGAATATTTTGAAAGACGGTATAGATGCCGCCGAAACAATTCAACTTTGTGCTCAACATCAAAAATCAATTGTTGATGACGTTTTGATGATTTCCAAATTAGATTCAAATCTGCTTACAATTACACCTGTCTCTACTAAACCTGTAGAGGTGGTAAAGCTAGGACTGAGGATGTTTGCCGGAGAATGTCAAATGAATAATATATCTCTCAACTTAGACATCAAAAAGTCTCTTCAAGAGTTGAAAGTTGACAGTGTCATGCTTGACTCGAGTAGATTGACTCAAGTATTGATTAATCTCATGACAAATGCTATCAAATTCACCAAGGACGAGAAGACGCGAGAAATCCATGTTTCCTTAAGTGCCTCCTTGGAACCGCCTTTATTAGAGTCACTGGCCAATTTCGAATACTTCCCATCTCCTACCAGGTTTTCGAAAGCTAATATTACTGAAAGCGAGGAATGGGGGAGAGGTCAAACCATATATCTTCGATTCGAGATAAAAGATACTGGTTGTGGATTAACACCTGCCGAGAAGAGGAATTTGTTTACACGTTTCTCTCAAGCATCGCCGCGAACTCATGTGCATTATGGAGGATCTGGTCTTGGACTATTTATCTCACGTCAACTTACCGAATTGCAAGGTGGAGAAATCGGCGTGGCATCAGAGTTTGGGGTTGGGAGTACTTTCGCTTTCTACATTAAATGCCGCCGTGCACTAGTAAGGGCCAAAACTCTGGATGTTGAATCGCAGATGAATTCCGATCTAGAAGCCAATGGGCGACTTGCGACAAACGTTCCGAAAAGTATCAAGGACCACGAGGAAAACATGTTGAATAAGCTCCTGGATCTGAAGGAGAAGGGAAGATTACCTACCAATCGCAACTCATTTGGATTCGAGGAGGAGGAAGGTCAGAAGTTGAAAACGAATAAGGCTCCGGATTTTCTCAGGCCTGGTTCATGGAGTGTATTGATTGTGGAGGACAATCTAGTTAATCAGAAGGTCTTGGCTGCACAAATGAAGCGGTTGGGATGTACAGTTCACGTAGCAAATCACGGAAAAGAAGCCATTGAGTTTATGAGTAAGACGAATTGGATGAGTGAGGAGGTGCACCATTTGAATGCTGTTGTGTCAAAGAAGGTAAAATGTTCCCTTTCTACGTTTCTTTTTTTGTCATCCCCCCCGACCCCCCAATGAAATTTATGCTAACACTCAGTACACAGAATACCAGCGTTCCAAACCAAACCCAAGAACCTTCAAAACTACATCAAGAATCACGATTACAAAAATCTCCCATTCCTCTCACCCTCATTCTCCTCGACATAGAAATGCCCGTAATGGACGGTCTCACTTGCGCCCGGGAGATACGCAAAATGGAAAATAATGGTCAACTGAAAGGACATGTGCCTGTGGTGGCAGTGACTGCCAATGCGAGAGCAGAGCAGATTCAACAAGCGCTGGAAGCTGGCATGGATGAGGTTATGACGAAACCTTTTAGGATTACGGAGTTGGTACCGGTTATTGAGGGGGTTCTTGTTAGGTTTGGGGCTGAGAAAGGGGGGCCGAAGGAGGAGAAAGGAAAGGGAAAAGACTACGACTAGGAGGGATTGAACTGAAACAGAAAGAAATCTCAAAAGGAGACACTCATCTTATGAGATAAGAAGGAGACGCATTATGGAAACGAACAAAAGAATAAACGGGTAAAGAGACCGAGAAATCAGAGGATGAAGAAACCGAGCAATATAACGCAAGGAAACGAAACGCGACGTACAATAAACGCATGATACGCCACTTTTATGAGCATATATGGGAGAGGGGGAATCTTTTTAGCTTTACTTTGCATTGCGTGGTGCACAGCGATCGAAGGACTTGGTTTATAATAAATACCCTTTTGCATATCGCGTTGGACGATGGAAAGGAAAGGGAATGTATGAGCATATATGAATGATTATATGAGAATCAAGACAGGACATGAAGGTCAGAATCAGAGTAAATACGATGGTGAGGAAGAGAAAGATGTAGAAGAGGTTATTTGAGATACTCGCCACTTGCTTAGTCTTTTCGAATCCTACATACATACTTAATTAAGAATTAAACACTAGAAATGGGGGTTCTTTTTGAAGAGAGATGAATGTGAATGTTTTTCCAGGTATCTTAAGAGACGAATTTGTGTTCTTTTCAGTTGAAATAATCATTGTTCAATCTTGATAGGTTCTTGAAATGGGAGAAAGGAGGTCGAATGAATGGTTGGAGTTTTGGAATCTAATTGTTTTTGTTAAATCAAACCCTACCATACATACATGATCTTTCCACCGCAGAGCATTTTATATACGTACATAATAACCTTCAATCCAAATGGGATTAGAATTACAGATAGAAATATTCCAGAGTCCTCTTCGGAGGGTAGGTAATAGAGCTCATATCCATCCATTCATTCATTGCAATCGAGGATATTGCTGCTATAGAGCCATATACCTATCTTACCTCCATCTCCATCCATGCCCGACTACATAATACATATACATCTATCCCCGTACGTAGTCCAGTGCGTATATACTTATATCGAGCATCCCTAGTTCTAGCTTTAGCTCTCGAACTACACTTGAATACGCCCTTCCCGCGTCGGCTCGAACTTTCCAAGCTCGAGACAAGCCGCGAGACGTGGGGATCCGAAAGGGAACTACCACGTATCTATGTATGAGTAAGTAGACCTATCTATATAAGTAAACATCCTGCAAGATGTAAAAAGATCTCGATTTTTCTTCTTCTTGTTCTTCTTGTTCTTCTTGTTCTTCAAGTACCCTTCCCTCCCTCTGCCTCCCATCTCTCATCTCCACCCCTTATCTCTACCCATCTCTATTCTTCTACCCTCACTACACACACTACTTCTGTTCGCATCCCATGCACTATCAAAACGAAGTTAATTCCATATCCATATTTATACCTACATAAACAAACCAACAAACCAACAAACCAACACAAGACCAAACAAATCTCCCTCGTCCCTCATCCACCACCCCCATCCTACTCAGTAGCATCTGCGCAAGCCATCCATCTATCTACACAAAACACACAGTTCGTTCATCTTCCATACAATTAAAAGATCGACATAACAACACATCAAGCATCATCATCATCATCATCATCATCATCATCATCATCATCATCATCATCATCATCATCATCATCATCATCATCATCATCATCATCATCATCATCATCATCATCAAGGATCCAGATAAGCCAACACGAATGCAGAACGAAGGAAAGAAAGAAAGAAAAAAAAAAGACACGAAACAACATACCCACCATCGCTTAACAACTTAACAACTTAACAACTTAACAAACCGGAGAGGGGAAAGAAAGCCTTTCCATGCAAAAAAAAAAAAAAAAAAAAAAAACCTCAGAGCGAGATCTCCCAAATCGTTTAATGTGAGATATCATCAACTTGCTACTTTACTTACTATATCGAAGAAGATCCACTACGACTCAGGAATCAACATTACTTCTCGACGCTCGCTTGAGGGAAGGAAGCAGCGGTTTGAGTGAGAAGTTGGAATCCACACTGTTGCAGAAGGATCACTACTCGTCTGCTACTGTGAATCATTTGATATATTTTTCTCCCAGCGAAATAAAACCTTCTTTCATCACTAGCTCCAAAATATTAAAAAAAACTAGTCATTCCATCCAAACAATCGCGGTTTAAAGAATCGATCTTCAAGAGAAAAGGCTTCACTGAAGGCATCAACGAAGAAAGAACAGATGACCTTACTCTAATTGTAATTTGATAGAAAAAGAGCGTTCACCTTCCTTCATTTCTTCAAACCTCATTTGAATCCCAAAGGGTGAAACATGAAATACGAATGTTTTTTTTCTACTCCGTGTACGTTATCGGTACTAAGGTCCATCCTTTTCCACACCTTACCACCCCGAACACATATCTATATATAATCAATCATTGGTACATACAATCCCATCTTATTAAATCAAAATATTCCACTGTGACAAGAACACAGGTATCCCACAAAACTCCTACCCTGAATCCATGCCAGGCTCCTGTTTCCGCTCCGGCCATGATCATTGATCATCATAACCATAATTACCCTGTCAAAGCCCGACAGGATCCCTTCTCAACTCCATGATAGCATCGTTCTATTATGTCATATCGTATTATATCAAAACACCCATAGCAATTATGAGAACCAGTCGTCATCCCCAAACCCTCTATTAGCGCCACCGCCACCCCCTGAACCTGCATTACCACCATTCCTAGGATTGGGGTTGCCGTTATCATAAAATGGATTGCCCGTCCCGGCACCTAGATCACCACTCAAGCTATGACTATGCCCTGGGCCAATACCAACACCCCCACCCATCCAATTCTCAAACCCGACTGCTAAGCTCGCTTGATCCCGCAACCACCAATCCTGACTTTGAACCAACTGCTCCACCCCACCAAAAAGTGTACTAGGGCTAACGTTTCTATTGGCACTTCTATTCCCACTAGTCAATGGGCTATTGTTAGCCGTAGAAGTGGCATTCGTGATACTAGGGGCGAAAGATTGAGCCGGGTTGGTATAGATTGTACGAGAGAGGGGGTACGCAGAAACAGGTGATATGTGGAGGGGATTTGTTGTCGTAGAGTATGAAATAGAATCTGTATGGTCGGATGGTGACGAGACAGCATTTTGGAGCCTGGGCAGTAAAGACTGTGTTGATATATCGCTTATCAAACCATGCGTAAGCGGAACTTCTGGATCGAGAGGATAACTATACAGGCTCTGTTGTAATTGCGTCTGACTTCTTGCAAGGATCGGTTGAGAATTTACAGGAGTCTGAAAATGAGCAGGTGACGAGGATGATGATGATGGTGTGGTGGCTATTATTTCTGCTTTCGGCGATGGAACATCGGCTGTTGAGAAATACCCAAACCTGCTATCAGTACGAGAGAGAACAGCAGACGCTTCTGTAGGAAGATCGATATTCCATTTTCGAGCCAGCACAGAGAGGATTGAAAGAGTACGGCGCGCACAGAGCCAATCATCGGCAATTTCCTCGAGGTGTTTGACTCCATGAATTATATCTCTCTTCGCTGTCTTTTCCGGGAGATTTAGGAGGTGAATTGTGCAAGCAGAGTGAACAATATAAACTGCTATATTGCAAATTTGTCGAAGCCCGTATATACGCTTGTAAAGACGCATTAACTTGGATATCGAACCAGCAGCTTGAGTGCAAAGTTTTCGAGGAGATACATGTGCCGGCAAAGGCGATGTACTTGGATTATATTTGAGGAACGGTCGAAACAGATGGATGTATAAAAGATGGAAAAACATGCTATATGATATCAGTATTGAATTGAAGTTTAGATGAAGTAGCGCATACTGCATGAGAAGGACATTAGGTAATTGTCCTTCCTTTGGTTCAAATTCCTTGGGTAAATCTCTTTTCCAAGCCTCGAGTCTTGTTTGTAATTCGCTAAGTTTTTTTAACTCCTGTGATCTTCCAACACCCCTTTCAACATTTTGTGGGTGGTAAAAAAATGTGAGAAGATCACTACTAATCTCACACAGGCTCGAAATCTGTAAAGCTACAGCTCTTGTCCTTGATGGCTGGGAATGTAATTGACCGATTCCATTATCTGTGTAAGGTGACCAAATTTCAGCATCATCGAATTTTTTAACATCATATTTTGGGACCGTAATGTCAGTCACTGATAATAGAGGAAGTCTTCCTAAATAATTTGAAAAACATTTGTCAAACAGAAAGCTATCGAAAGAGATCAGTAATTGTCCATCAAAGAATGAGTTCCAACAAAATGAGGATTGATATTGTATTAGAAGTAAAAACTAGAAGTTGAAGGACTAGACAAACAGGACTTGTGACCGGGGAACAAATTGAACAATGATAAAAAAGACTATATTGAGTCAATTCAACATACCAGCCCCAAAATGTGACTCTTCTAACATCGATTTCGTCTTCATCAACGGGAAATTCCTTTGGACTGTTTTTGTTGATTCCGGAATCCAGATTGAGACCCATATCTTGAGCCATTCGAAATGCCATACCAGAGTATACCCACCCTTTCCCTTCGCGGCCTGCACCTGCCTCACGGACTGACATCAAACTGCCTTCATGTTAGATATACATATTTGAACATGAGGACAAAGGCTCACCAGAGAGCTTGTATTGTAGTCAATCTCGGCTTTTCAAATTCTTCATTCTCAATAAATAGTCTTTTCGCTTCCGCGAAATAATGGTCACCTTTAGTAGCGGTGTCACCTGGATCTGCACAAGCTTGGGGAGAGTTTGTGAAATGACACCCTAGAGCCAGCATAGCATTAACCTGAGATTTGTTAGAAGATAATAATATTGAGGGTTGGGTCTTCACTAACCAATAATGATGAACAGTACATTGTTCTTTTTGGAGTTCCTGGAGGTTTGCCCTGGATTCCGTTAACCCTGGTTGTTTTGAATGTGGAATACAACGAGCCACTGCCTGGCAAGTAGATAGGGTGAACATACCAAAAGGAAGTCTTTATAAAACCTGGTGATATCGGTCAGCCAGTAATTCTTGGAACAAAACGCGAGAGCGAAAAAGCGAAAAGGGATAATTTCGAATCGGGGAGAATACGAAAGGAAAACCTACAGCGTTTTACTCAATGTGGTAAAATATGGATAATGCCATGTAAAATACATGTTAATCAAATGAACGATAACCTCTGTATCACTTGTAACTGTAGTCCATGACAGGAGAGGTTCCTCTTGTTGAGTCGTTTCCAAAGCGTCCCCATGCTCAACACTTGCTGCATCGAGATAAATTAAATTTGAGGTGCCTCCTAAGAACCTTACCGAGCCATTTTCTAGCCTCAGTTCACCCATCTTCCCCGATAACTGAGTCTCGAATGTCGGCAAAATAGATGTCGTATATACTATGTTATCGTCCATATCATCATCTTCGTCTTCGAGGGCTTGGTCTTGTTTCAAAATATTTTCTGCTACATCATCGAGACTTTCACACGTCCGAATTTGGCGGACCAGATTTGGCACATCTTCTTCCGCGGCATTCAATATTGCTTGTATCAATGTTTGCAGAGTGGAATTGCGAGTCTTCAGACTATCGATCTTCTCTTTATATACGCCTTTCCTTCTATGGTCTGATAAGGGATCGTAGACACATTCTGTCAATTCACAATGTCAGTTCAAGTACTCGGCTAGTTTCGCAGGCCAATTGCCACAGATCAATTGCAGATACGAGATGAACATACCAGTCCCATATACACTTGAGCAAGCTGCGCAACTTGGTGTGTTTCCATCGCATTTGGATTTGCGCTTCCTACATGCGACACAAGCTGTTGAAACACACCTTCTCTTGATCGCAGCGGCATCTCTGCTACTCCTTGATCTTTTATTCGACGTCGAACTCTCCCTGTCAGTCGCCACATTACTCTCAGGCTTGATCTTGACATTATTCAACGAGGACGACGATCCTCCATCAATGTGACCCGCATCCCGTACGTCAGCCATCCAGCGCGAGAGAGGGGCACGATTCTCAGCTTGTCCCTGACGTTATCCGTATCGAATCCGTTGATGGGTATTGTGCGGTGTACGGTGATGCGCTGCGGGTCCCTAGTAGCCGGTAGACAAGGCTTATCCGATCCGATAAGTATTTACGAAGTGCACACGCGCGGGTCTATCCTGCCCAGCTAACGATTATGAGGGATTGCTACCCTGGATCATTAACCCTTTCGAAGCTATAAGCAGAGCTGTTCCCTATCTCTGTCCTTCCTGTGTCAAAGCGATAGGCACACATATACTCGGGTCCTTATCACAGCTAAGCGTTCCATGGAATTTTGGGCCGTGTTCAAGAATGTATAAGGAGACGAAGAGCTCTCCCTCGAGCTGATTGCCTGGAGACTGAAGTAATGATCTTTCTAGATATGGAGATGGTTTTCACATGGACAGGTAGGTATGTTCTCTTGTGAAGCGCGATGCCCAAGTAAAGCAAAGAAATGGGATGCTGCTGCCATCAACCTTCTAGATTGATAAGAGTGGTTGGCTTGTGATTGGGGAGGGGTGAGGAAAGAGTGGAGATATCAATCGGATTCGAGGAAATTTCTAATCCGTCGATTTGATTGGCCAAGACGGATTATCAATAAGGTTAACAAACAAATTGTCTAAACGCATGAACTACTTCCTTTTGATCAATCCACTCCAACATATATCCAACATTTCCTATTATATAACTCTGTCAATTCAATGTAATGTTACTTCCTCAGTGCAACTCTTATTAATATCGGCGATAAAAAAGTATGTGTCTCCGAATTGATGAGATCGATGCTATTTAATGTACGTACTGTCCGCTTGCCGCTGAGGTTTGTTTCCATTGCGGGGCCGTCATTCTCTCAAACTCGTCAAGATCCTTCCTCCCCTTATGCCCTGTAGGGCCGCGCGACCTGTCTGTCGTACTATTACTGTCGCTACTGCTTGTCAGCACTGGCGAAGGCATCATTCTCACTTGTCTGACGGCCCTTGGTCCCTTGGTTCCTCGTGCCCCAACCTTGCACTCACACAACGCCCTTGCACGCTTCCACGCGTGCAGTGAGCATTTCGGCCCTGCATGTACGAGTCTTATTTTCTTTAAAGATCGGCGACTGCAGATAAATGCACCATGAATAATAGTTCGACGAACCCTTAAAGCTTCATATGTGGCTATGTAAGCTTCGAGGCCTTCCAAACCAAGAGATGCCTAGGTGCTAGAGCAGAGCTGACGATATCGTCATATTATCCCATACGCTCGAGATTTCCATTAGCTGAGCCCCATGGATCTTAATGGAGGCGTGATTGGCTATTACTCTTGGCATCTATGTTAATTAAGAACCGCTGTGCCGCATCTTCACCGTATAGGATTTCATAATCCCTCTCACTGCCATGTCTTACGTGCAATCGACATAGGTATGGGCATTTCGGATTCGGTTAGCCCAGACTGTTGACCGTTAACCTTAAGCCAACCCCGTCATGACGAATTCGGGATCATGATACTTCGCGACTACATCAGACCAGATGGACTTTATGGCGAGAGGTATGCATATCCGGACAAGCACCATCTACTGGTAGTGGGCGAAATTCGAGATATATGTCATCAACGTCGACTCGTCATACAATCCTGTCTTCTTTCGCGACTAGCATGAGCCTGTCGAGATTCGACATTCAAAGGGAAGGATTAGTTCTGAGTGAGATTCTTGGCAAGTAGACATTCCCTTGTCGAAGCAAATCTTGGACATTGAAAGATGGGGTGTTCCTCACTCAAAGCGATGCGTTGTTAGTGTAGTATCGCATTGTCATATTGCTTGTTCTCCGAAAGCTAGGAGTTAAGGATGTCGAATCTTTCATTGATTGATGGTGATTCTAGACATTGGTGTCGATATCGTTGCAAATGCACATGGAGTTTCCACGGTTCAGTGATTTGGAAGTAATCCGGAGGCCGGCGGAAGTAAACTACTCGTCTACTTAAACTCCTTGTCTACTGCTGACACGGAAAGAATCCGCAGTGCGTTTGATTTTCAACGCCTTTTTCAACGCCTTTTTGGACGCCGAAGAATAAATTGCGCAATATTTACTAACTTCTGAATGCCGCTCAGTCGACGAAGTATCAGATCAAAGGTATTAGTGACATAGTCTACCCATTCTCGTTTCAGGTCTACAGACAAAACTTTCGACCGGATAACATCATTGCAATAAGGATTCGCATGAAACCTAGCAAGACAATTCTCATAGCAATGATGACCAAAGTATACACTTGTCAGGCTTATAACTCTATTTTGTCATTCGAGAACACAGACGCAATTTTGTTCTCCAATTCAACAATCATCGTATTACTATTTATATATACTCATCAATTTGATTCGCAAAAGGGTATTTTTCACACTGCCGTTTGACCTTAAAAATCGCCCAGTAACTCCATATGGCTATGCTTTTCATTTTCGTCCACTCATACGATCACGCTCGGATCCGATGCACCAATAATAATCCAATTACTCCCATCCTACCAGTCGTACATTTCCGCACTTGTCTTATCCAGCAGCAAATGTACTTCTCGTACGAAGTCTCTCGCCATATATCCACAGCAAAATGGGAGCCGGCCACCCCAAACCAATCGCGATAAATCCGATCAAACTATTACCCCACCCATAATCTAACGCCGCATACAGGTACGGGGCGAATAATGGGAAACCGAAACCAGCCAAACTTCTCAAAACAGTTGCTGCTCCGACCGCACTTGCAGCATATTTGGTATAGGAGTCGACTATATATGTTTGAATGCATTGGAATCCGATAATGGTTCCTGCTGCAAAGATTGCCGCTCCAATATTCGGCACAATCCAATGAGTTTTAGCCTGGGCCGACCATCCATACCAAAAGAGCCCCACTGGCACAAGCAAAGCACCGGGAATCATGAGAGGGACTCGAAATTCAGGCTTTCCCACTCCGTTGTTACGTGCTTTCAATGCTCGATAAATCCTATCTTGTGCCGGTGCACATATTTGCGTTCCTAAGAAGAAACCGACTCCCAAAGAAATATAGTTGAGCCCACCCATCCCAACGCTTTCGTTATATACGCCTTCCCATAATCCGGGAAACGTGGAGAGTACGAGATACATGATACCATAGAGGTAAGCCATATATACTGCTAATACTTGGATGATTACTTGCGTTCCTGAATGATCGGCCAGTCAGTAAAGGCAAGCTTCATGGGATCGCGCGCACAAGAGTTACTCAATGCCAGATGTATAACAATGTGGTCATGAACATATATGTGGTTATGACCATTTTAGAAAGATACTTTCTTCCCAGCAAAGTTCTTTATCCGACTAGTAAAGTCTGACACTTTTCTCACATGTTTGTATAAAGCTTGTGCCGACACATGGAGTGGTGGAATTTGATAAAATAATTAAGCATACCAAGTAGTTTGAATGGGCGCGTCAGACTAACAGAAAGAGCCTTGAAAATAGTTCTGCCCGGAACATCCCATTCTGTGTGAAGATCTTGATTTCCAGTCTCCTTGATGAGCTTATTCTTCTTACGTCCGAGTAAAACAGGTGGAAATGTCTCTTGGAGGTAGAATAACCCTATTATTTGAATGACTGCATCTGCAATAGTAGTAGCATAAAAGACCCATCTCCAGGTAGTATTCTCGGCTATGAACCCGCCGGCTATTGGACCAACTGCCGGCCCCAGTAGTGGAGCGAGAGAATATATAGAGATTGCTTTGCCACGCTCTTCGGCTGTGAACAAATCACTGAGTACTCCACCTCCGAGAGCTAAAGGGGCAGAACCACCTAGCCCGGCAAGAAATCGGAAAGCAATCAATTGCCCTTTGGTTTGCGCCAAACCACAGCCGAGATTGAAGAACAAGTATATAAGGTTACTGACTTGCACTACAATAACTCGTCCAAACATTTCACTCAGTGGTCCAAGAAACAATGGGCCTGGTTTTTATGTCAGTGTTTGCCTATAATTGCAATGATAGAATCGACTCACCAACCGCATAAGCCAGTACGAAAATAGATAGCACCAGACTTTGCTCTATGGAACTTTCAATGTGTAAATCAGAACTTATGGAAGTTATAGCTGGTGCTACCATGGAAGAGGAAACTGGGGATATAAAGGTGAAACTTGAAACTACTAAGACTGCAGCCCATTTACGTCCAATCTTCCAATTCTTAGGATTCTCTGGATCATTTGGTCCTTCCCAAGTAACTAAGTTTGGATCCCTCACACTTTTCGTGCTCTTTTGCGTCTTTTCTCTCCCCAATTCAACGTCTCTCTCAACCTCAATCCCATCTATGACTTCTGGCGAAATGCTTGAAGTGCCATCGGTATCCGTATCTTCCGAACCAATTGTGGAATCGTGCTCCATATCTTGACCAGTTTTCCCTTCAGATGCACCAGGATGACCTGTATAATAGGAAGTGTCATCGAGGTGATTTCCAGATAAACATCGACTTAGGCCAGGAGACGAGTCGGGTTTTGATGCACCTGACTTGCCAGTCTCTTGCCTCGATATCAAGTCCGTCATTTTTGAGGTAGGAAACCCTCCTATCCTTTTCCTTATTATTGGCGCTTATCCGTTGTTGTGATAGCCTCGATGATGTACGTCGACAGAAAGAACTAAGTGATAAGAAAAAGAAAATGTCAATCCGAAACAAGAGGATTATATTAGTAAAAGATATTAGAAGGAAAAGATCTTCAGATATGACATGAAACTCTGAGTGAATGACGAGTAGAGTATAATTGCAGAGATCGGATGGACACCGAGGTAAAACATGCAGGACTCACTCTTTTTATATATAAAAGATATATCAACCTACCTCTATCAGACCGTCTCCACCTTCCTCACGCTTATTGGTGATTGACGATATGTAATAGAAGATGCCGATTGACCGTTCTTCATCTGGCGGGGCCGACAAGATTCATGCGGGTTTTGGGGGGAAAAATTCAGTTAGACCTTGCTTGAACTGCTTGAGAGAACGGGTATCGGCACCGTCGATACGAAAAGGGAAGCGGTGAATGTGAAACTCTTGATCATGTGATCTGCACACGGCGACAAAGTTCTTATTTCCGTTGCGGAATAGGAAAATTTTGAAGCGACTGCGCGGCGTTCAAGATTATACTTTGTAATCAGGAGGTGAAGGTGGTGGTGTGGATCATAGGATCGTAACGAGCAGCAACTAAGAAAGCTATTCATAGACCAGGGTAGTGCCAATAGAGATAGCACAATTCAGAGTGAGCCTCGGGAGAGGTTGTCGGCTATCCAGTCCTATCAGTGTCTTTATCTCGAGGCTGTGTAGATGCAGTAACCGCAGATAGGCAGACGACGGAGTAAGGAATACCCAACGGAAAAGGACATCGATTGACCTATCGGGGGGAAGATCAGGATGCAATGCAATGTGAACGCTTGATAATGGTTCATATCGTTACCCCGCAACTTCACTACTCCGTACGTACTTGTTCCTGATCAAAAGCTTAGGGCAAACGACGGCATTAGCCAAGAAATCTCAGAATTCCTTTGACAACGTGCATATATGGCTCGTGATGCGTGGAATGAATCTCAACCAAAAGCTTGACGTTCTTGGCGTCTTGCAACACACGTCAATACCCGAGTAGTTCTGCTAATTCGACTGCTAAATGATCTCAGACACCGTGACACCCGTCAAGACCCCAGTCCGGGCGCAGAAGAGGATTCTCTCTCAAGTTTATTAGATGGTGCAAGATTTGGCCGTCGATCGCGTGGATGTCTCGAGCATGTCTACCAGCACCACTTTGATCCTGAAACTCGTATCGATAGCGTATATTTGACGGGTTGTCCCTTGCTAGTTTTGCAAATCATCCATACTTGGCATTGTCGGAGCTCTTTGACTGATTAGATAAACATATCGGGAATATATTTGCAATTGGTGTACTCTTTCATCATCGAGGAAACTTTGCCAACGCAGATTTGCTCTTGGATATGGAAGTGAGATTTGATGAGTGTCAGCGCCCGTCCCGTACATACTGAAAGTTTTATGCTTGATTCACGGTACACGTGACATGATGACTGTACATATATATATATCTTCGTTGCAGACAATTTTTAAGATATGCAACAAAACGCTTTTTGATGACATAATCCTATCCATCGGGAGCTTGGTATCCCACCCAACTTTTAAGCTTGACTGTAATAAAATCAACGCCTACTCCAATCATGACAGAAGAAGCTCCCGCCCCAACGTCTCTCATTCGAGATTTTAAATTTGATCGTCTGCTAAACCAAGGTAACTTTTGATATAACAATCCATCTCCGTCAAATACACCACATCTGACTAGTCTTCCTACAAAGATCAAGCAGGACGACGTTCTGTTCTCTGCGGTCAAATCAATTCCAAGCCATGTCTCTTGATTCTCGAGCGCGCTCCATTTCCTACCTCCTCAGATTACCTATCTTCCCTCCCGACCACTCTCCAATCCCTTGAGAATCTCGGCGCAAATGACGTTTACTTTTGGTATTTGGCCAATGCTGGTCCTTCGCAAACGACCGAACCTACCGATCTAAAGATTAATCTTATCTATCCATGCTCAGAACAGCACACTAAGAAATACAGCAAGCAAGGACTTCGTATGATCACAGAAACACCCCAAATCTACAGCGAGAAGATACGCCCATACATGCAAGCGAAAAGAGATGGAGGCAGATTAAATTGGGTATACAACATAATAGATGGGAAGACTGAGGTGGAAGATGTCATTTATAGAACACCACAGGGCCGAGATGGAGACGAAGGGTTCTTGTTATTGCCAGATTTGAATTGGGATCGAAAGACGATGGAAGGGCTCCATTTATTAGGATTAGTGGAGAGGAGAGATATATGGAGTTTGAGGGATCTGAAGAAGAAACATGTACAATGGCTGAGACATATGAGACAAAAGTTTGTGGAGGCTACGGTAAACTCATACAAAGGACTGGAAGAGGATCAGTTGAAATTGTATGTTCATTATCAGCCGACCTACTACCATTTTCATGTGCATATTGTACATGTCGCATTGGAGGCGGGCGCAACACAAGCAACCGGAAAGGCGATCGGACTGGAGAGTATAATCGAACAGTTAGAAATTATGGAGGGCAACGAAGAAACCGGGATGGATAAGATGTCTTTGAGCTACACAGTTGGAGAGGCGAGTGAGTTATGGACGGATATATTCGAACCTATCAAGACTGGTGGTACAGCTTGTCTACGGCAAGAATAAGATCGTTGACTTCCGACCCTCCTGGGCAATCCGTCCACTTCCTGCCATCACGTATACAAAATATTTCTTCGTTGAGTCTGACAGTGCAAGATTTTATA
This sequence comes from Botrytis cinerea B05.10, assembly GCF_000143535.2. NCBI lineage: Eukaryota > Fungi > Ascomycota > Leotiomycetes > Helotiales > Sclerotiniaceae > Botrytis > Botrytis cinerea. The sequence continues at coordinate 1,520,797 of NC_037321.1, read as the reverse complement.
ACACCAGCCTACGGTTTTGGTTAGCATGGAAGCTTTTAAGGATAAACAGGCAATTTATCTCCACACATACCTCAGTACTCCTTCTGACACTATCCCTTAACATCCCCATTCCATACCCTCCATCATCTTGCACAGTACACGCATTGAGTTTTTCGAAATCCATTCCATGCTCTAATGCGCAATCCTCCACAAGACTTCTATCTGGTATGTCCTTATAGTCTCTAGTTAAACACATCGTAAATCCAAGGTAGATTTTTGGGTCGGGATATAGCGTCGCAGAACATAGCTCGAGAATATTACCCATGCATTCTTGCGGGCCATGTTTACAGGCAACTCCATCGTTGTCTGTAGGTCTGTGAAAAAAACTGCCGTTAGATTCTTCCGGTGATTCTTGGGAGCGTCGGTACTTACGCGCCAATAAATGAGAGTGTGAAGTTTACTTTATCATATACTCTCTGCATAGCTGGTAATACCATCATTTTCAAACAATCCTACAAGTAAATTAACAATGTCCCGCAAATCTAATAACAGCTCGACTAACCTGCGCATCGGGACCTGTATTAAGAAGTTAGTAGCTGCCTGTCAAAGAAATACTCTAGAGCAATACAAGCGAAATGCATTGTGAACTGATTAAACTTACATTTAGACATGATATGCGCTTCCAACGGTATAGGCTTATGATCAGATACAGATGCAACGTCTTTTGCATTGTTTAATCCGACAGGCTGCGGCTGCATGCCGCAACCCATGAGTAATTGATGGACATTTGTAGTCCAGAAGAAATATAACAGAGCAACCGTTAGAGCTCCAAAAGCTAGAGGTCTAGCTCTTCGTGCAGGCGGTCCGGTCAACATTCTTTCTGTTTTCTCGTTGTCCATACTATGGTATGCGAAATCGGTATTGATCGTGGGTAGGGAGTCCTTCATATTGATGGATCCATAAAGTACTGATAAGATAATGAAGCTTGAAGATTAAGGGAGCGCCAGTTGGAGCTTTATCCAGCTGAAGATTCCCGAGGTCGGTATATCTGCGGCTAAATACAGAGTCACCATATCTGATCGGCTGACCTAAGCGGGCACTCATGAAAGGAGTTAGTACTCATCGGGTACATGCTTTGAATCTTCTCCTTTCTCCTTCATGTGCTTACCTAGACTTTTGTCATGATATCCATACAGACTATCTTTTCGGATCTCTCCTCTTTGCCCAGATGGATCCATGTGTAATATAATCCACCTATCATAACATTTTGAATCACTAACATCACAAAAAAATTATATCATTCACTGTACCATACGCATGGCGGTACATCTCATTCACTCTCCCTGAATGTGCACTAGCGAGACAAAGCATACAAGTCAACCTCATCTATCTAAACTTTCCTTACAATTTGATTTGAATATTGATAAACATCTCAAAGTCGGAGATTCACACACCATACAAACACGTTTCTCAAAACAAGCCTCTCACCACTCGATCATCCATCTCACTCAGCTACAGTCAGCTAGCTCGCTTATCGAAATTATGACTTTAAATTCAACCGTTCTTGACCAGGTCCTTGCACCTCTCGACGTGGATATTAATAAGATTCATGCATTAGCCAGGAGTCTCTGTGAGACGTTCAAGACGTTGGCAAAGGAATCTACCAATCAGTTTTTACCAACACCCATTTCTGAAGAGGTGCTGAGACCAGATCTTGAGGGAAAGGGGAGATATTTAGCAATCGATATGTGAGTTCCCTTGTACCAGACTGTAAGATGATTTGTATCTGACCTACAATAGCGGCGGATCAAATCTGAGAGTTGGGTTCATAAAGTTACTTGGCCCTTCTATTCAAAATGGTTTAGCATTACCAGGTAAAATTGATAGGTTACTTGAGAAGTCATGGCAAATTGGTGAAGATCACAAATACAACAATGCAGACGAACTGTTCGTGTGGATTGGAAAGTGTATTGCGGAAGTTGTTCGGGATGGAGTTGACGAATGGGGCTTACAGCTGCCTTCTGAGTTGCCAATGGGCGTAACAATGAGTTTCCCAATGATGTTTGATACCCTTTATGTCATTATCAGAAGAGTGGCCACTAACATATGGACAGCCAAAATAAATTATCAGACGCAATTTTAATGTCTATGGGCAAAGGATTTGCGATGACTTCAAATCTCAACCTTGGCGAGCAGCTTCTCAAAGGCTACAAAATATCAACTGCAACCTTGCCCCATCTTCCCCGCATCAAAATAACTGCCATAGTAAACGACGCCGTTGCAAGCCTGGTATCCTTCCACCGACAGCAACGTACCCCGTATCAGAAGGTGGCCATGGGTCTCATTGTTGGCACCGGTTGTAATGCCACTATTCCACTTTCAATATCCAAACTTCATGTCACAAAATATCCATCCCTTACCTTAAACACCATCGAGCATAAACAGAAAGACCCCAAAGTCATAATCAACACCGAATGGTCCATCAATGGTACAGCTCCTCCTCTTCACACCCTGAACTTCATCACGAAATGGGACAAGATTCTCGACGCCGAAAGCGAGACTCCAGGTTTCATGCCCTTCGAATACATGACCGGTGGCAAATACCTCGGCGAACTGGGCCGTCTCATCATCCTCGACTATTTCACGACCCAACTGCATCTACCATTAGAAGCCCTTCCAACAGTTCTCCACAGACGAAACGCTCTCGATGCAAGTATCCTAGCTAAAGTAGGAAGGGAAGATCAACTATGCCAGTCACTCGATCTCGCCATGCCATTTCCCGTGGATCCAACTAGCGAGAAACGCAGAACCTGGACTCCGGAATTAGCAAACGTAGTTGTAAACGTAGCCAAGAAAATCGAGAAGCGCGCAGCAGGCATGGTAGCTGCTGCTATCATCGGTCTTCTCGCTGCAGCCGACGAACTTCGCTTCCCCCCATCTCCCCAAAACGCTCCAGAAACAACAAATCCAAACCAAGCGAATCCCATCCACGCCTCAGAAAATACAACAGAACTCCTCGTAGGCTACACCGGCTCCTGCATCTCCCACTTCCAAGACTATCTCGCAGATTGCCAAACGTATCTCGACGACATCATGCGCAAGGAATTCGGCTCCGACGGAGGCGGCAAGAGAATCGTGCTAGAAGCGTGTATGTATGGAAGTATTATCGGAGCGGGCATTCTGGCCGGAACGGTGGAGTGTATGGAAGAAAATCAAGTTTTGGTCGAGGAATCGGCTGCTGATTTGGCGGGTTGAGGTACGCGTCTTTGGATTATAGGGATCGGAGTGGGGGTTTGAGGTTGGGATGAAGCTGCGGGCGGTATTTGCGTTGATCGATTGCATCAGTTTTACTTTATTTTGTTTCGTTTTATTTGGGAAATAGAGTAGCGAGCATCAGTATGGGCATTTGCATTTGCATTGGTACGAAGACAGAAAGGGGGTCCACAGAGCCGAGGACTGAACATGAGATACGAGATGAACGGCCAACATTTGTGATAGATAGGTAGACGGGCAGACGGATACATCATATAGATAGACAGCTTAAGCAATTCACATCACTTACCTACTGAGGGTTTTGCACAGATTTGAAAGAATTAATCTCAAATGGGGATATCATACATTGCATTTTTACCCGGCTTCAAGTTCCGCTAAGCCTCAAAATAAATTATTCATGTCCACGCCACGCCATTCATTGAAGACAATGTCTCCATATATTACAAATTTCTCATTTCCGTTCTCATCCTCAATGAAAACCATTCACACCATCCGTCAAATTCGTCAACTCCTCTTTTCTCTCTCTATATAGTTCTTGAGCTTCTCTCTCACGCTTGGAAACAAAGCCCACTCTCTCCCTCAAGTCTTCTAATCTCCTCGAGATGGCTACGTCTTCTGAGATCTGTAACGTTTTGAACGCATCTAAGGAATAACTAGCTTTAGACAAAGCGTCAGCTGCCTCGCCAATTTTTTGACGTAAAGTTTTAGCTCTTTGTTGGTAACCGCCAAGATGGAGAGCGAGTTTCTTTTCGGATTTGTTGCCCTTCTCAGCAGCAGCGACGATGGATTCTTGAACATTCTGGTAAATTGTTAGTGATTGAAGCGACAAAACTGGTAGGAATTCAGGGCTTACGTCAAAAGCATCTAGAAGCATCTGGTGCTCATCAATCTCATCATCAGAATCGTATCCGCTTAATCCAGGCAATAACGATGATTTATGGGCTTCGTCCCATGCCGCTCTGAAAGCATCCGATCCTTGCTCTACCAAGTCCTTAGGAACTTCCATCAACAACTGTAATCGTGCTTGCGAAAGATCATCATCCTCAAACACATCAATGGCTTTCGAGGTGCCTCTGACTTTGGCTCCAGGCGTTGGGTACTGGAGTGCATCATTTGCAATCAATAAAGCTGCTTCTCTTTCAATAGAACCTTCGATTGTATCTTCGATATTCTCCACAGTTTTCATTAATGCGTTGATATCGATGACTGATGGCCGAGGCAACCCTCTTTGTAAAACTTGTGTTCTTCTTTTGAATTCTAGTTGTTCTCGAGCTTCTCGGATTTGTTGGTTCCTTCTGTCCCTGAGCTCTGCGTCTTCCTCGGATAATTCTTGAACACCAAAATTTTCTTGCTGCTCTTCCGGTAATTCTAACTCCCACTCGGTATCCTTTGGCTTTGGTAAAGATGCAAGACCAGCTTTCAATGAATTTTTAAGGGTCATGTCTCTGATTTTTAGATCTTGAGGTGTTCTCCCAACCAACTCCATCTCACCATCTGCATTCAGTGCAAAACTATCTCGAGGAGTTCGCATTGGTGTAGCTCCTACACCATTTCTTGCAGGAGTTGCACCGATTCCATTTGCACGAAAAGGGGTTGCCATAGGATTAGGTGTTTCCATTTGATGTCTTCGAGGAGTAACGCCATCAAACCCTGTGCTACCAGATCCTTCGTGCAAAGGTGTATTTTCTCCTCCTAAAAGTGATGATTGCGTCTCGGTTAGAGCTCTGATATTTCGTATTTCATTGGCAATATGGTCCTCTTGTGCCGGGGCTCGCGGTGTTCGAATTGGTGCTCCACTGTTGATAGTCGAATACGTATTCACAAGTCCTCTTGTTGCATCATTCTCGCTCGACCTTGCAATTATGTTCGCCCTCTCCCCTATCATACCCATCTTTACAATTTCCTCCAGTTCCCCCTCACCAACCTGGGGTGCTGGTAGGACCAACGCCCGTCTCTTACTACTCTGTTCTGCTTCTCGAATTTTCTGCATCTGTCCAGCTTTCATGGCCGCTTGATAGGATGCTGATGGAGCGTTTTTATCATTCTTTTGTCGTTTTGGATCCTGGTTATCATCTTGTTCTCCTTTGCGCTTAATTGCAAGTTGCTGTTTTCGTGGATCGAAAGCTGCTCTTTGCTTTTCGTTTTGGATAGATTCATCACCAGTATCGTAAAATCCAGGAGCGGGGGCTTTTTCAAAAGGTATATCGGCATTGTAATCCATCATCCCCTTCTTCCGATTGACCACTTTGATATTAATGCCAGCATTTTTAAGCTCTCTGCGCTTCTGCAAAACGGCCAACCTCCTCGTCTCTTCCAATTGACGTTCGCGAGCCTTCCTCTTCGCCTTCTTACCCTGTGTATTCGCTAAACGGGCACGAGCTTCACTCAGCATTTCTTTTTCATCCTCATCTAAATCAACGGTATCTGGTCTCGCAGGTTTCGATTCTGGATCTGGATCGACTTCCCCAGGTCGCAATCTGCGTACATCATCCGCAGATGGTGCTTTGTTTTCTCCGCCATCAGGTCCACCGAGTCCGAACTCTCCAGCCTCTTTCTGTTCTGCTTCATCGAGTAATTTCTGGTACCTTTCGAGGCATTGGGTCGCGGTTCGTCCGACAATAGGAGCAATAGTTCGCCATTGCGTTGGCATCAACTTCGCCAAGTGCAACAATTTTTCATCCTCTTCCTTGCTCCATTCTATTTTGCGAATGCCTGGATCTAACCATTCGCTCCACCTCGCTTTACATTGTTTTGGTGTTTTTCTTGCTAGAAGTGAGGAAACTCGAGCCCATTGGTTCAATCCATATTTCGAAACACTTGCTTTTAGAATTTCATCTTCGATATTAGTCCAAACTCCACCTTTGACAACTGGCATTTTGGCGTTTGAAGTTGTTGATTTTGTCTTGCCTGGCCTCTGCTTTATGTTGATGCGCCTGGAAGCTTGAGTCGCGAGAAATAAATCTTGGGACCTTGCCAATCACTAGCGCGAGATATCTACTACGGTCCTCACGTGATTGATTTTCGACGTCGGTCCTTCAGCTTCATCGACTTTGTGTTTTATAGGAGTGACCTACGGATGAAATGTTTAGACGTTCACTAATGTTCTCATCTTCTACGGTCACGGAAACGATCTTCGTCTTTCGCAGTCATGCATTTTTCTTATACGATACGGTGATGTGATGATCAAAAGCCAACGCCGATGATGACTACGAGGATATCAGCCATAGAATTCCAGCTTAGGAATTTCCCCAGGAACAGTTTATTGGAATCGCAACCCAGGCAGAAGCGTTTCACATTCCAGTAAGCTCACGTATCATGTCATATTGCATTGCCAAGTCAAAAAGGCTGAAGCTTGTATTGTAAAAGGAGCGGTATGTAATCGTGAGTTTGACTCTATTGCAAATTTTATGATCAATCTTTCCCTGTCTGTTTGTCTGCAAAGCGAGTGTAGCAATGAGCTTAAGTTCAAGCATCAAACAAAGATTTCCAAGAAAGCCCCCCCCCCCCCTATTCCAAATTCCCACCAAACCTACGCCGGCGTTGTAGAGCAAACGAAAGCCGTAGTAGTAGTTGGCACATCTGCCTTTACGGTTGTCGTAAAAATCACAGCAGGACCGACACCTCCAATAGGCTGAACACTCAAAGCGCCACAGCCTGCACAATCTACGCTGCTAGTATCTGTGACTGTAGATGGAAAGAGTGTTTTTGTAGGTCCATGGGTAAAATGTTTCAACTGGCTTAGAGTAGACGTGCATGGAATGATTGGACCTCCCTGTCTTTTTGTTGGAGGCAATTGAGGACCGCCCGGATTGTAGGATAGCGGTGCTGCACCTTCAGTGACAGTGACCGTCGTCAAATCTGTGGCGCAACCTGTTTGGCATTTCGCACATGCGCCTGGAACTGTTACTGTTGGAGTTGCTACACAACATTCTGTACGGATTGTCAGTATTGCCCATCAATAAAGGACATGATGGCAGTGTGGAGCGAATAGGTGAGACCGCAAAGAAAAGCAAAAGATCCGCATAGAAAGAAATACAAAAGTGTAACCTGTACCAGGGAACACAATCGAGGAATCAGAAGGAGTTAATGAACTGGTTAAGCATACTATCACTGGGCGGCACTGTAATTGTAGTTGTTGATAAAAGAATACACAATGGCACGGGACCACATGTAGCAGGGCTAAAGGTTTTTGTTCCTGAGCAAGCTATTGTAATATCAGTCAGCTGATATTACTTAAAGGAAGAACAATGGCGTACGGAAAGAGCTCTGAATAGTGGTAATCGAGCGAGTATAGCAAGAATGCGGAACTGTCTTGACCGTCGAGATAGTACTAATGTAGGTAGTAGTTATCAAGCTTGGCGCACATGTTTCAGAACGATGGCGAAGGGCTTCGGGGATACAGTAGGCGCTTTGTCTGGAATCGGTGTCAGTATTTGTACATTTCTCAATATGTGAAAAGGCTCAAATTGCACTTACACTGCAGTCAACAAAAGGAAACCGATAGTGTAAAGATGATACATGATAAAAGTCTTGTTTTGGAACGTCTATCGCGTAGAAGTTATCTGAGAGTTATTGTCTTGATCGATTTGAAGAATCCATATTGCGGAGGAGACGAGCCGTATATATATCATCAGCCAGCCATTGAGTCTCGTTCCTTCCACGAATCATGCCTCGCTACCTCGCGGAATGGATCATCACATTCACAAACTCAACGGGGAAACACACCTACGCATCAGGCTTGTCTTACCAAGCTAGATCGTCAGCTGAAAAGGCTTGTACGATCTTGTTATTTGTGTCATGAAAGATTGACATTGCTTACGCAAATCAATTCTCGTATCCAAGTGTGTTGTGTGTTGTGTGTTACCAAGATCACTCTTCAGTGGTTGTCATCACGGTTGTCATACAATTTGATACGAGGGACTCATGAAATAACTAGATGGAAGCTCAACCCCGGATTTGGAGGCTCAAATTGTCAAGCGTAAACTATAACTTTCAACAGGATATCTTCGTCATAGTTGTGGGTAATGTGTTTTCTGATTTTGCACATTCTATATAATTCCTTCATGTGAAAGAAGAACGTTGAGCTTACACGTTAATCATACATTGCCAGCCATTCCATTAGTTTTCAACGCCTTGTAACGTAAACGCCCTCGCTATGCTAAAATAAAAGTATTTGCCGAGGAATTCAATCCAAAATGTGTATCCTGCTCTTCAAAGCTCACCTTACCGGAATGCAGCCGGCACCCGAAATCATATCCCAGACGGAACAAATCCATTGTCATCTCCGTTAAGAGAAGAAATATTGACTTTGCTTAAGCCGTGTCACATCGAACGCTCCCTGCATTGAAATTAGTCTTCAGCCAGTTTTATGGTTTAGAATGTGTGCTTACCTTTTTAGGAATAGGGGCGAACTTCAGTGGAAGCCAAACCAATTGGAAAGTTTGAGTTGTTCGAGACTTCGGCTTCATTGAGGACTCAAATTTATCTTTGGGTGCGGTTTCTAATTCTGCCTCTTCTGAAATCTCTTCCGCTGCCTCCAATTCAATGTTTGGGTTATCTTCTAAAGCTTCCTCTAAGGCTTCGTCCGTAGCGCCGGTATCCCAGCTAGATACGGCATCGTGTTCTTTAGCTGACCTTGAGTTGACCATGTTTCCCAAACCCACGGTTTTAACATCTAATTCCGGATCCAACTCAACCTCACCCGCCATAACCTCGTATATACTGGCTGATGTAACCATGCTCTTCCCTTCTTCTACTTCTTCTGGGTTGGATGACCTAAGAAGGCGCAGCCTCTTTACCTCCCTCAATAATTCGCTGTTCTTATCCCTCTCACTTGACTTGAGGGATTTGCGATATTGAGAAATCTTAGTGAATGCTAGAGTTCCTGACTTGACTTTCACAAGTTGCATATAATCCTTGTACCGAGTAGTCATTTCTGCTGCCAAACGTCCAATAACATCGTCACTATGAATTTCGATGAAGGCATCTCTTAAAAATGTGTTCATAGTGTCGATATCAGCAGCGTGTGTCCAAAATGAATCATGAACAGCTGCAAACGCCAATTTTGCTTCATTACATTTCACTGCTGAAAGAAGCATGTGCGTTGCATCTAGAGAGTGAATGAAATTCGGAGGAAACGCTTGGAGTTGTTTACGACTACTGACAGGGTCCGATCGATGTGGTTCAGATAAGCTGAGAAGTTGAAGGTTTGTGCGTACTAGCCGTGATTTGTGGGTTCGGTAAGGTTGGACAACTGGCAAGTTCAAAGGCGTTGTCCAAATCACACTGGATTTAAATTGAGAAATTTCATCTAAAGCTAATGCAGCTCGTTTAGAAGGACGTCCTTCTTGCTCTGAAGCTTGTGCGACTATCCTCTCAATTTGTTCAGGTGTTAAACTATTTGAGATTCGGGACGCACAATCTCCAAGCCAGTACTGAATGTCGTGGGCTCCCTTAAACATAGTGGAAAGAGCGGTAAAGATTTTAGTGACCACGTAAGAGGCTAGAGTTCCGGGATTAATTTCGTCGTTATCAGGTAAATCTTTGTGGGCTGCCACAAGTTGTTTTCGGACTTGTGCCTTAGCTCCAATGAAGGTAACTCCATAGACATTAGTCATAACGGTTTGTTTGACAACCTTACGAGTTATTTTTCCGTTCAAAATTTTAGCTTTGGGTTGGCCGGCAAGCAGATCTTTTGCGATACTCTCCTTCACAAGATCTGCGACTGCAGTATAGACATCCGCCGGGCGATCACCAGGCTCAAGATTAACTTGCTGGGCACCCCATACGTCACCACCTAAGGCTGCGTAATGTTGAAGACCATTACATGTACCATCCTGGTGAACAGGTAAATACGAGACGAAACTAGCTGGGTCTCCAGATTCAAGCGCGTTCTTGAATTCCATGCATGCTGCTAAGCATTGCCACGGATCTTCGGCCTGTAGCCACCATCTTTTGCCTCCCAATGGGTTTGTTGCTGAGTCGTAAATTTCATCTATGTTTTTGCTTGCGAATTCTTCTCTCTCTTGAAGACTCGCTTTATCGAATCCGTATACGTTGGCGAGGTGAACTTTGAGCCACCTTAGACCAGAATTACCAAGCGCCTTCCCGGTCCCAAACATCATAAGTCCTCGACAATGATCTGCTCCCATGTGATTAAGGTAGGGAGGAATTGGATATGCTCTTCCTCGAAAATCCACGTTGTGTGGGAAGTAGAAGGTTTTATCGCGTAGAGCTCTAGCGATTTCTAATTGGAAATTTTGGAAACAGCGTTGAGAATGAAAACTTGACTTAGAATTTTCAACTTTCTTGACTGCAGTGACCCATCTTCGGCGTTCGAGTGGGTCGGAAGAGGTCTCGGGCTCGGGGGGGTAATCGAGTTTTGGCTTATCCGGAGCAAGGTTTGCAATTGCGTCACCGGAATTCCATGCCTCTAGCATAATATCAAAAACTGGCTGGTTGATTCTCCATGATTGCTCTCCCAGTATGTTGAGGCCTTTGAAAACCGTTGATAAATTTCCCCTATCAATAGCAGCATCCGCATAGTTCCTTTGATCTGCATCTCCATTCTTAACGCGCATTACCCTTCCAGGATGTTTAAGAAAGCCACCAGAACTAAACCCAGTCCATGGCTCAGGCTTTACAAGCATGGGAAGATGTTTTGCAAGAAGACTATGAACAGGCTCGCGCTTGAGTTGCTCGACAATGACTTTATTGGCGTTGATCACACCGAGCTTTCTACCCATTCTGTATTGCTGGGCATGAGAAAAGGCAGGTTGCATTTGAGTAACAGTCTCATTAGTTTCAGGGTGTACCATGGTAACTGGAACTTTTGCAACCTTCAGTAAGGATTCCAACAAGAAAGATCCAACTTTGGCTTTAATTCCTACAGACCACTCATGCGCACGAATTTGCGAAGAAACAAAAGCATCAGGCGAAAAGCTTGTAGAGTTGGTGTTATCAGTTAATTCGCTATTACCGTGTGCTTTCGCTTTGAGAATCCGGAGCGTTCGAACTCTGTCGGCTACGCTGTCGGACCACGAGGGCTTTGCCATATTTTGTTGTATGGTTTCAAAAATACTCTCATCTTCTACACTCTTAGCAATTTGCAAGATGGAAAAGGATAGTGTAAGTCCTTTGTCGATTCCCGAAGACGACAACGCGTGCATATGAGCGATAATTGTCAGCGCTGCGAGCTTCTCAGCCGGTAGGTAGCGTAAGAAGGGCCCGTACTCGCATCTGCTTATATCTTCCGTGCTTCGATGCTGCTTCATTTCTGCTTCGTCAATGGCTTTTAATTCTTCTTTCAAGGTATCTGTCAAAGCTACATGCCATTTCCACATTCTCGCTCCTAGTGATTTCGATTGTAGTGAGGTACTTAATCCTAATCTTGTCAGATTCACGCTCTCATCCCTCCAACGGTCTATGGCAGCCTGCACAGCATCCTCTTCTAATTGTGCTTGGATAGCCCTCTGCTGTTCCTCGCTCATTTTTGACATATCATATCCTGCAGATGGCAAAGAAGAGAAAAGCGACAAGGTTTTTCTCAATGACTTAAGTCCGAGACCTTTTTGGTCGGTTTGACGAACTTCCGGAACTGATGTGCTTGTTTTTTCGACATACTGTAGAACTCCGTCGGAAGGATCTACTGCTCTAGGCGTCTCAGAGACAAAAATATCTTGAAGATCTCCAAGTCCCTCTGCTAGATTGTATGTGGGGCAAATGTGGTTGATGATGTCCAGCTCGTGGGGCAGCAAAACATTGCATGCTAGAACCTCCAAACCAGCTTCTCCTTGGACCATGTCCATATATCTTGATACCAGTCTATCCCGTCGTTGGCCTGGAGGTGATTGAAGTGAAGCCTTCAGCATGTATGCTACAGTCAAGGCATCTTGTGGAAGATGTTTGTTTCGTACTTCGAGTTCGAACCACTTATGCAAAAACTGGGTGGCATGCTCCGTGGGTTTCATCGTAATTTCATGGACTGCAGCTCGCAAGAATTGGTTTTGTAATTGTAATAGAGTCTCTCTGTTGACTTCCTCCATTTGTGCTAGGCGTTTAAAGATCACACTCGCACGCTCTATCCTTCCAACCTGAAGGCAAGCATCGAGTAGTGCTATAATTTCCTCACTAGTACCACCGACCGCATCATTGCCTCCACGTCGATGTCTTATGGGAGCTCCCGCGCTATCATCCGGGATTATGATTGGCGTCTGAAGTTTCGGTATACTAAATGGCAATGATGCATGATTTTGCGATGGTGAATGATGTAACCTCTCAAAAGGAATTTCTTCGAACGGTTGATCTATGGCTGTTGCTAATGACCGCGATGGAGGTTTTGTAGCATTGTCTCTCGAGGTTCGTTTTCTCCGCAAACCAGTCGCATGATGCCCTGAGTCGACATTAATATTCCGGCATGCCACAGCTTGATTCGAATGGGTAGTTGGATATAGAAAAGGAAGATATGCTTGTTGCTGGCGTTTAAGTCTATCAACAATTGGGTTGCCACGAGCTTTTCGCCCTGCAGCTCGTACAAGCATTTTTGAAAGATGAGGACGGTAAACTCGAATGAGGGGAAGTCGGAGTGATGTCTAAGAAAAACAATATACAGAAAAAAGAGTGGTAACAAAAAAAAGGCTATCTCTAAAAGTCGAAAAGCAAAACTAGTGCGCTCATAATCAGTACAGTTCACAAATAGCAAATGTACAATGGTTTTGAGACCTAAAGCAGAGATCAATGTGTGAATGAAGGATGGATAGGTCACAGTTTGAAGGCAAAATTGAACATTTTTTTTCTTCTTTTTGGACCTGGTATGTACCGACTGGATAAGCAGAAACTGATACAGGGGTCGCCTTCGATAAGAGCCCAATCAGTCATAGCCGGGGTTTAGCCGTCCGTGATCCGATCAGCCTTGTGGGTTTCAGCCAATTACAGGTGTCTGCCATCTTATCTGACTAGTCACCTTACAGACTGATAAAAGCTCTACCTCGTCAGCCTTGCTCATATCACCACGTGATCAGCATGGCCCTCGCTGCATGGCTCATTATTTCGACATTGTACCTGGAGCTCTACTGGTAGGTGTCTTTTGGTACTTTATAAGAAGTGGAAAGAAACCAGGTTCTCAATCAATTCTTCAATACTTCGTATGTACCTGCCCATAATGCATAAACATACCTGATAATTCACTTTATACCCTACTTGCGGGACATTGCAACGGATGCTTGCCCCGCGAGATCTCACTGGATGCATGTTCGCTAAAATCTTCCCCAGAAAAAATGTCTAACCTAGGCAATTGGAAACAACAATCCTTCGTGCTATAGTTGGTTGTTTACAGACATCACCAATTGTTCATGATGGTTGTCAGTAAAGCTATAAGAGCTACTGGATGCGCATCATGTCGCTTATCATTATTACGAAATGTTGTATCGCTCCCAATTCGAACTATGCCAGCGTCTGGTAAACTTCAGGCGAATAGGCTTCCGAGGCAACAAATTCGATTTTTATCTCATTCACGATTGGTCGAACAGGATGAAGCTTCCAAGCATGAGGATGTTTTGGAAGACCGAGAGATTCTAGATGGGAATAAGGCAGGCAGAGAGGAGGTTGAGAAAGAAAATTTCCAAGATCAGGATATTTTGGAAGATCGAGACCTTTTGGATGAGAACCAGGCAATGGGGGAAGAGGTCGAGAATTCGATTTCTGCTGTGCCATGGTATCTACAAGTTGAAGCACCTCAAAGAACGCCTCAAACCCTTTCTGAACGCCAAAGAATTCCAGATCTACCAGATTTGCCACCTCCGATCCTCGAACCCATGCTACAAGAGATCTCAGTCGACCTAGGCCTTGACAATCTTACAATATTAGATCTACGAAAGCTTGACCCTCCGCCTGCACTTGGAGCGAATTTGATCATGCTTATCGGAACTGCGCGAAGTGAAAAGCATTTACATGTCTCTGCAGATAGATTGTGTCGGTGGTTGAGAAGTACATATAAATTACGTCCAAGCGCAGATGGACTATTGGGAAGAAATGAATTGAAGTTGAAGTTGAGACGCAAATCGCGGAGAGCTAAGCTTTTAGGCAGCGTGGGTGATGAGAGTGGCGATGATGGTATAAGAACGGGCTGGGTTTGCGTTGATATCGGAGTGGTTGAGAGCCCAGATATACATGCAAATGCTACACCCGAAGGTGATGGCTTTGTGGGCTTTGGAAGACGGACCGATGGTGTAAGAATTGTCGTTCAAATGCTTACCGAAGAGAAGAGGGAAGAGATCGATTTAGAAAAGCTATGGGGTGGAATTTTGCGAAGGTCTGGTCAGTCGGAAGTCGAAGTTGAAGAGGTCGTTGAAAATGCGGAGGTTGGAGAACCAATATCTACATCGAATTCCCAACCTTCACAACATACTACAGCATCAACCGTTAAACCTCGAGGTTTTCAAATTTCCCAGATTCGACAATTTCATACTTCGGTAGAAAGAAAATCTGACATTCCAAGTGACCATCACCCACACGGTATCTTATCCTCACCACAACAAGACGGGCCAATTGAAAACAAAAGACTAACAGAACTCCAGCAATCGGTCCTTTCCGACTTCTCCCTTGGTGAATTCGAAAGGGCGAAGAACAGTGTTTTGGAATACTGTGCTAGCAACGTAGAGTTGGATTGGCAAAGTTTTCTGTTGCACCACTTGCGGATGTATCTTGAGAATGTCTCAGCGGAACAGGCAATGTTTGATTTGGGCAAAGGATATACTCCCGGAGATACACCCTTCCTCAAGTGTTTTAAAGATGCTGTGGGTGGTGTCAGAGAACCCCATCACCCCGCTCCATTCAGGTGGGATTATGTCTTCTGGCTATTCCATTATGCTCGAGATATTGGACACCCTTGGTTCCATACCATGAATTTAATAAACTTATTCAGAAGATTTGAAAGAAAGAAAAATGACGATAGTGATATATCTGATGAATATTACCACAGAATCATACGTACCATACTTGAACCTGTCCATGGCCCTTCAGATACGAACTCCGCTCCTTCACGCCTTAATGCCCGGCTTGCATTGAAGGTCATTCAAACAATGTACAGACGCGGTCACAAAATTTTCACAGAAGAAATGTTTGTGACTTTACAAGAAGCCACAGAACGTGTTCCGGACCTTGATATCATGACTGTTCAACCGGAAGCGACTGTTAATGATTCTTTCGGAATACCTACAAAGGCAATGACACCAATTCAACGTCGCATCCATACTCTAATGATAAACCTCGAGTCACCCCCCTTTTCAGATGAATCTAGAATGCGACTGATGCAACTATATGCACGAAATGAACAGTGGATAGCCTTTTGGGATATCTGGAGATTACCTCTTCGTCAGTCGAAATCACAGTCAGCCGACATGTATGCATATGTGTTTCAAAGGGTAGCAGAAACCGGGCATCAGAAACTCTGTATTAAAGCATTACACACTTGGATTGAAGATTTAGACCAAGAAGAACCCTCTGTGAAACTAGAAGGTGATGTTGCAGAAGCTATTAAAGCTTGCTTGATGGTCGCGCAGAAAAGTATTGAGCAAGAAGCAATTGCGAATCCTGAAAAAACTGGGCAATGGCATTCTTTATGGCGGAGATGCCATGGTGGAGATGAAGCATGGAAAAAAATTGCTGGTAATATGATCGCTGACTATGAGCAAGGCGTTGGCCAGAATGATGATGTTGAATTGAGTGAGAATGGTGCTATGGTTACTGATCAAGAATCTAACCAGATCTATGGTGATGAGTATCAAAAGGATCCAGTCACACGTAGAGGAAACCCCCTAGGGTAAGAGTTTTCTCCCATGGCCTCCCAGCAAGAGATTGGCCAAGGCGACGATGCAAATATCCGTGGATGATATAATATGTATGAATTTGGTAGAGGAGATAATGAAAGAGTAAAGAATTTACGACATGAACGATGATTTGTTAGAACGAACTTGATGACAGCTTGGGCATTAAAGCCGGTTATTTGATTTCAGTTAATATTGCTTGTTACCTTCCACTCCATCTACGCAGTACAGTTATCAGAGCTCACCGGGAGTTGAAGAAAAAGAACACTAGCTAGTATCAACCTGTCGGCGTGGCTGTGAAGCAGGAAGGACCAGTGAGTGTATAGACTGATGGGACACTTCTCAAATTTCGGGGTTTCTAACAAATTCATTCTTCAATTACTTGATATTATAATTTGTCTTTTTGTTTGTGTTGTTTAATTGATAATGGATTATTGCGATGATTCCTAAAGTATTCCCAAGTCTATTTTTGTAGTGTCCCGTTAGTCCGCGCACCCACTGATAGACCCCTGGAGCTAGCCGCTCGTACATCGATCATGATTGGCTAATCTACTCGTCCCCACGACAACAATTGACACAAGCCAACCACATCGAGTCAACCGTCACTTCATCACAAGACTCACCGATTCAATGTTTCGTTTCGTTTCGTTTGATAGCAATAAAGACCTACATATTATAATACAACAGAACTTCTCCCACCCTTTCTCAAATCCATTATTCTATTCTTCTCTCCTAATCCTATATTCAATATGAAGTTCAATCCTTCCGTCTTTTTGTGTCTGAGCCCTCTTCTTCCATCAACATATGCATGGGGAACGTTGGGCCATCAAACGGTTGCTTATGTAGCTACGAATTTTGTGGCGGAAGAAACTAGACATTATTTTCAAACGCTGCTGAAAAATACAACGGAGAGCTATTTGGCAGGGGTGGCGACGGTAAGTAAGGATCTTGGGAGAGACACCTTTTTGATTGGCATTGTTATCTCTTACGTATTCCAATCATAGAAAGTTCTGTGAAGGAGTTTGGTGCTGCAGGGTATTCAAGAGTACAGACTGCAGTCCAACAATGAAGATTATCAAATCTCCAAACCAATTGGAATATTCAAATCATTTGCTAACATTTCGAGGGGCTAGTGGGCTGATAGCTTCAGGTAACCCCTTTAGAAATCTAAGGATTCTTCTTGTACTGATTTGGTTTTAGATATACTAAGGCGGGGAAGCATACAGGCGTTTGGCATTTTATTGATGCGTTGGATGATGTACCTAGGTGTTCGTATTCTAATTTCAATCGGAATGTTTTGGGGATAAGAACTGAGGTCAATGAGAGATCTTGGAATGTAGGAAGTCTTGCTAATGCCGAGGTGTTATCTAGCTTGTGGAGTTAAGTTTGCGAGGGATTGTGGGGAGGAAGGATGTGTGGTCGGAGCTATTTTGAATTTTGTGAGTAGATATTCTTTGGGGTTATTGATGGTGCCTGATGGGTATTCATGGGCTTGCTTATGTGCTTCCGTGATTGCATATCGAGAAAACGAGCCTCTCGTGAAAATGATCGTACACTGCAAGTACTCGACTTTGGCTAAGCATGAGGAAGCTTCGAAGATGTTCAAAGACATGAAGATCAACAGCAGCAGCGTCATATATTTATATCTAGGTCCAAGAAACTGAGATGAAAGTCAAGCTAATCGAAACCTTAGACAAGCCAATTGCTCGACCCAAATGTTGTGAGGTATGACAAATATATTGCTGCAAAGGTATGAAAGATCCATCTTTCTCTAATCGTTACTAATAATATTCATTCAATAGTTCATCGTCCACGTAAGTTTCCACTTCCGAGTTCTCTTGATATAACTCATCAGTTATTCAGTTTGTCGGAGACATTCACCAGCCTCTTCATGCCGAGAATATCGATATGGGAGGAAATAATATCGCTGTAAACTGGACTGGAAAAGATACCAATCTTCATCACGTTTGGGATTCTTCCATCCCCGAGAAACTTGTTGGGGGCTATTCAATGAGCGATGCTCAAGACTGGGCAAATGTGCTAACATCCGCGATTAAAAATGGTATATACCAAGACCAAGCAAAATCATGGCTCTCGGGTATGGATATAAGTGATCCATTGACAACGGCCCTAGGTTGGGCTACAGACTCAAATGCTTTTATATGTACAACGGTCATGCCAGATGGAGCAGATGCGTTACAGGGAAAGGAGTTGAGTGGTGAGTATTACGATACATCTGTGCCAGTTATTCAACTGCAGGTTGCAAGGGCGGGCTATAGGTAGGTCATCCCACTTACTTACTTTGGAAATGCAATTCTGATCATATTAAAAGGTTGGCGGCTTGGTTAGACATGATTGTTAGTGGTATCAAGACAGAGTTGTAGTGGCATCCTTAGGTTTTGCACTTTGAGAAAATTATAGGACTTTCAGAGGGAGTAGAATATTATATTGTTAATGAGATTGGAATAAAAGATTGGAATAAATCACTGCGAGATGCCATGGCAAATAGTGAAAAATATCGAAATAAACAGGAGCTAAATATGCACAGAACATCAAAGTCTTCTGCCTGACGAGGTCAATTCACCCTCGCATTGACGAAATGAATTATCGACTTCATGGCTACATGACAGTCTTGAATAAAGGGGATAAAATGGTTACAAATGTTGAATTCCAACAAGAAGTCAAGTTGACGATGGAAGTCAGAATGAGATTACACTAGAGACCATGAAATCCGCCCAGATCCATTCAGCCTCAAGCCTGGAGAAAAGGGAAGATGCTTAGACACTAATAAATTAGACATCATTATTTGTTTAAGATAATAAGAGATTGCTATTCGAGCAAAGGAAATCAGACGAGAAAGAAACTAGTACAATTTCAAGTGAATCTCGCTTAATCACTCACTCATGGGGTGTCCATTCAGAGATGTTTTTCTAACAGAAACGTATGGTCTTATCTTGTACAGGAGGTTATCATGTAATAATACAGCTAATTAAAATTCCAAACTGTATTTCTTGGTGATAAAGTTAGTAAACCCAGTAAACATCTTTATCCTTATTCACCTCTAGATCTCGAAACCAACCACCTCGACATCTACAAACCAAAAAGGTTCCTTTACTTATCCAGTTCAGCAACTCGCAGTATCTCAGGACAAAATCTCTCTACCACGCCGTATTTTGTTATCTAAAACAACACCTCCAGATTTCCACCATCTACACTTATCCATCTCTCCAAACTTCTATATCCCATATCTACTTGGCACAACTCGAAACGCACCTGCCCGATTTCCACCAATACTACAAGTAAAGTCATAACTCTACCAACTCTACTACTCACCTAAAGTCATAATTAATCATCTCCTCAAAATGCCTAAGGCTGGCAACTCAGTGTATCGAAAATCACTGTTCCGGCGAAACCCCTATCCAAATCTTCTGGAACGGGCACCTCTCCCCGATCTAGTAGCTTTGCATGAAAATGGAACTTTGTTCTCGAATCCGAGGGTGATGACTGAGAGGGCTAAAGAGGAGGAAGTTGCTCGGATGGCAAACTCTACACCCAGGAGCAAGGTTAATGGTATGCATTTATTTTTTGTTCTCCGTGTGAGGGGAAGGAGTGGGATTATACACACACGAATAAGACGAAATACTAATAGATAACAGTAACAGAGCCTCATCCTCACCCTCGAGCCTCTGTTATAGAATCTCAAGCTGAAGAAGATAAAGATAAACTCCCCAATTCACAGAGTGGACACTGCTGCTATCCACATCTCCCAGAAGACGAACACCGCACTTACTCACCTACTCCCTCAAGTCCCCATCCCAACATCCAGCATAACCACTCACCGTCTGCATCTCCAAACCTCTCCACGCAGACAAAATCAATGTCTCATCACTCCCTTCGCCAACGAAGTCGCGGACTCCCCGATCTCCGCGTCATCACATCACCTACTCGTCTAGCCCAGCTGAAAAACAGAAATATGAGTAATATATTCAGGAAACTTCCTCTTCTTGAGTCAAAGCAAAGAGAACAGACACAAGAGCCACGATTCCAAAACACCATTTTTGAATTTCAAACGCAAGGAAACAACTATAGGAACCAAGGAATGGAGTATCATAGCCATAACAACCGCAATCACCACGACCCCAACCCCAACCCTCCCAGAAAACAGAGAAAAATTCGCTTGCGCACAGGTGTACCTCCTCATCCTCGCACTCGATTTTCGCTCGGATCCAAATCCTCAGATCCATCACAATACATAACTAATCCCAACTCCACCCCCATACCAAACCGAAGAACTATTTCTCCTCGCCCCGTCTCCCCATCTACTCTCTCGCCCTCCCTTCCACAACTCCTCCCACGCCCCCTCTCCAACCCCCTCACATCCATGCAATACGTATCCGCCATCCTATCTCTGCGGGCCTCGACGCGCAATCTGCAATATTTTCCTTTACCGCCCGGCATCCAACTTCTTGAAGATTTTCCGCAGGGAAACGAAAAAGGGAAGAAGGGTAGTACGACGAGAGAGGAGCAGGATATCGAATTCCTCGCGCTGCAGATGGAACAGGTGGAAGATGCGATACGGCTTGAGGGGGCACCGGCGGAGGCAAGAGAGGTTTACTATGCGCAGTTTGCGAGGGGGGAGTTTTGAGGATCGAGAGGGAAAGGGGAGGGGTTTGGATGGAGAGAGGAGGAAAATGTTAGAGAGAGGCGGGGAGGGAAAGAATAGATGCGATACTTTCGATTCTTTCCGCGAAGGAAAGGAAAGAAAAGTCGAGCAATATCTCAATCGAAACAGAATAATCAAATCCATAAACTGACCAATTAACATCCGATACCGTCCGTCATAAATTCAAATTCAAATTCAAATTCACAATAAAGTATCACATCATTCCGCATCTAGACCAGACCAGACCAGACCGCCCATTCAAATCCTCCATGCATGCATTCATGTTTTCCCCGAAGTAAATCCCTATCCCGATCTTGATTGAATACCTATAAAAAGTAGATAGAGATTAAAAAATACAAAAAAAAGAAGGGAAACCATACAGCCATTCAGCCAGTCAGTCAGCCAGTCCCCGTAAAAATGATCCACGCATCCACGCACCTATTCTCTACGCTTTATCTACCCTCTCCACCGAACTCTCGGTCCCGAAGGATAAATTAAACGTTCAGATCCCGAAGTGAAGACCTGCAGGCCTGCGCCTCTTTTCTCGATGAAAAAAAAAGTGTAAAAAAAAAAAAGATTTGTATGAGGCTCAGATGCATGCATGCATGTGTCTGCGTATATGCATGAGTGAATTGAATGTATGGATTAGGGAATAGAGATTGTTTGCTAGGTATTTACTATTGCTTGATTTGTGGTGGGTATGGATGGAGGTGGGCATGGAAGTGGATATGGATATGGAAGTGGTTTTGGCTTTGGCTCTTGGCGGGAAAATCGCGGGGAGGGGGGGCTTTCGGGGCTTCGGGGGTTTGGGTTTGGGTTCGGGATCCGAGATGTGTGGATGGTGAGTTGGTGATGGGGAAGGAGATTAAGGTTTATAATGTTGGTGTTAGGAGTTTGATGAATTGATCTATAGAATGGTGGATGTGTGTGATATACGGAGGAGAATTGACGGTTGGGAAGATGAAAATGGAAATGGAAATGAAAAGATAAATTTGCTCAGTGATTATTGATTTAGGAATTGGATATTCATTTGATAGAATAGATCGAACATCGAGTAATAGCATAAAATTGAATTTGGATATTCGCCGAAAAAACTAATAAGTAACAAGAATCATAATTTTCCTCTTCTCTCCCCTTTCCATCCCTAGTTTCTATTTTCTACTGTCGCATTACAATTTCATAAGCATCTCATCCCTCATTATCTTCCCCCATCTAAAACTCATCATTGAGAACGTAAAGAGGCATACTATCCTCCCACATACTATCAGTCAACATAGTCTTGTTTGAGCCATCAAAGTTCATCGAGATAATTTGTCCATAAGGCTGGAAAGCGTTATCGTAAAGAGGACTCTCCTCTCTGAATCCATACATTCCACTGCTGTACAAAATTCTTCCATCGGCGGACCAAACGGCGTGGGCATCATTGGCTCCACTGGTTGTTACTTGTGTGAGACCAGTACCGTTAGGGAAGATAGTGTAAACATCGTAGGAATCAGTAGATGAAAGATCATCGAAGTTGAGATGGTTACGACGGGTGAAGACGATGCGCTCTCCGTCTGGAGACCAACCAGGAGTGTTGTCCCAGGTATCGGTCAAGTTTGTCACGGTACCATCAGCGAGGTTCAGAATGCGGAGACCGATGCAGTACAAAGGAGCAGGGCCACACTCTCTGTAAACGATCTTGGTTCCATCGGGTGAATAAGATGGGAATCCTGCATTGGAAACACCGGCTTCTCCGAAAGTCAATTGTTCGTAGTAAGAACCGTTAGCTGCGACGCGATAAATCCAACCTGGCTCAATGGATCTTTCAAAAAACCAGTATCCGAGTCCAAAGGTGATCCATTCGCCATCGGCAGTCCACGAAGGCTGGAATGCACCTGCAAGACCAGAAGAAGTACCTGCGGATGAGGTTTGATTTGTGGAGAAGACGTCGAAGACCAAATCGAGATCGGTACCATCTGGGTTCATGGTGACGATAGATGAGTTACCGAGCTGTTTTTGGGTGATGGCCAATTTGTTTTGTTTGGAAAGCAT
Source organism: Botrytis cinerea B05.10 (assembly GCF_000143535.2). Taxonomy (NCBI): domain Eukaryota; kingdom Fungi; phylum Ascomycota; class Leotiomycetes; order Helotiales; family Sclerotiniaceae; genus Botrytis; species Botrytis cinerea. Next base: position 1,498,027 of record NC_037321.1, on the reverse strand, counting down.
GGGGAAGACATCGGTGAAGCGGTATTCATAATCGCCATCCCAACTGTACAAAGGTTTCTCCATTGGACGGACGGGGTCAAAATCAGTCTTCTCATAGATGACCAGGGTTCCGTCTGGGGACCAGGCGGGGTTGCGCATATCGCCCAGGATGGTGGTGTAGTTCGCGGCTCCGGTGCCGTTGTAGTTGATACCAATGTTGTCATCAGTTGAGCCCTTAGTATTGAAGCCGACAACATCAGCGGTCACGAATTGGCCATTGACTTTGCATCCAACTCCAGAGGTATGGTAAACATAATCAAGTCCAGTGGCAACGTCTACGGATGCGATTTGTGTCTCTGCACTGTCGACAGAAGTCATGTGGGCGTTGTAGGTGTTCTCTCTGGTCATCTCATAGAAGATAATTCGAGATCCGTCTGGGCTCCATTTTGGCGATCCAAGAGAGTAACCAGCTTTGGTGACAACTTGGGAGAAGTCAGATCCGTTTGGTCGGATCTTGTAGACGGAAAGTTCTTGGGTGTGTTCCCAACCGGTACCGTTGCTATGTCCGGTCCAGGCGGTGTTACGGTCGGAGGAAAAGGCAATCCACTCTCCATCAGGTGAGAAAGAAGGACGGAAATGACCATCTGGAAGTGCATTGTCACCAGCTGTGGTGGGTGTGTTGGTTAGGTTAAAGGCGACTCCTGTAGTAAGATCTTTAACCCAGATATTTGCTGTGAAGTTTCCTTGAGTGGATACATAAGCAAGTGTTGTTCCATCAGGTGAAAGTACACCTGCATCTTCGAAAGATGGTGTTTCAACCAAAGATTCCAGTCCAGTACCATCAACCTTGACTCTGTAGATATCTGACTGCCCATCCCCGTTACGTTCAGTGGTGAAGATAACATACTTTCCATCAGGACTGAAGTTTCCGTGATAATCGTAGGAAGAGCTGTTTCCGAGAAGTTCACGTTCATTACTTCCATCTGCATTGGCGATATATAGAGTAGATACGGATGGAGCAATTCTGTTCATGAACATAACGCCCTTTTTTCCTGGAGCTGCACCAGTACCAGCACGAGGGTAATGCTCTCTTGGGGTATCAGAGACACTTCGTCCTGCATAAGGACAAGCACTCCTCTTCTCTTGAGCATCAGCGTATGGACAAACACCAGCTAGGGCCTGGCCGACGAACATGCCAAGAGCAGAAGCTGTAGAGAAACGCATCTTCTTTACTTGTCCTTGACAAAAGCTAAGAAAATTGATAGTTAAAGAAGGGGATGAGGAAAAGACGTTCTCCGAGGAGATAAAGATCGACTTTATATACCTATCTCAAAGCAGGAATACTAATCCACTATGCATTGTAGGTGGCTTGGCATTCTTCAAATTATTCAAGCAAAAATGTCGGGCGCAGATGCTAATACTTCAGACCAGGTTCATTGATGAAATGAAGAGTCCATGGAACGTGCAGAATATCCACTGCGGGAGTGGTTTCCTCGATAGGAAGTCATAGATTGGGGACAAATGGTTTATCTGATCAATGATTTGATCATCCGATGAGAGAAGATAGCCAGAATGGACGACTAAGCCATATATTGGTATAAACACGCCCACTTCATCCCATGTAACGGATGCAACCGAATGAAGGATCGGGCTTTAGAATTTTATCGAATATCCGAGGACACCTACAATCTGTAAGGCACAGAGCCAGTGAGATCATTGTGATAGCACCCTTCAAGATAATATTAACATCCCTATTGGCGGAGAAGCGGAGGAAATCCCATCGGCAGCTAGTCAAAAGTGGCAAAGCTGGGATTCCCGGCTCCAGGTTCCTTAAGGGTGCCAATTTAATGGCTGCAATCAAGAGAGATCAGCCTTTGGAGTTGAAAATTATAAGTGAACGACCTCGGGACCGAACTTAAGTCCTGGTAAATTGCCATGTATAAGACCCACTTTATAGAATCCTCAAACTCATGTCAATGTCCTGTACAGAAGGTGACACTGAAGGTTCATACCGCAACGAATCATCCAAGACCCAGAACTCACATCTAGGTTATGTCTCCGATATGGATATCGCATGTATGATACAAGCATGTAAGAAGCTCACCGGTGTACCACGACCGTGTCTTGTAGATTGAATACGGATTAGCGAGCATAAATTACTTACTAGATATAGTGATACCGTTCGCTCATTTTACAAGCTACATTGAAATGACGGAAGAGTATATCCTATGCTTGATGCATTAAAGCGCCGAAAGATTTAAAGAATGGGCTCGAAGAAAGTTCCGAGAATCTTAGATATCTTGGCACGTTGAAATAAAGTTAAAGGGGAGAAGACATTTTTGAACTATTCGTAACAGGTGGAGCCGGGATACGTAAAGCTCCGAAATATATGAATGTTTCGAAAGATATAACATCATCGGGATGGAAATTCGAATATGCTGTATGGTCTCGGGACCGAAAGGAGGAGAATATGGATATTGTGATAACATCTAACGTTGCCATAAAAGAATGGGTAATACATGCTGCGTAATGAGTGATGCAGCCGCTCCTCGTCAACAGCACGAGCAGCCTTACATTCAAGTTAACATTTCTCTTGGTTTAGAAATATCTGACAGCTGCAGAAATCCATTCAAGTACTCTCATGTCTACATATCGATGGAGATAAGTCAATATCATGCCTGAGGCATCTATAGCTTGGTCACGGCACGTGATTTATCCTCTCTCTTTCAATCTTCTGTTCTTAGGATGGATGTGGGGTAATCTCGGAGTTCAGAGAATTTCAAGCTTCAAGAGGCAAGGTTAGTTCGTTTCAATTGTCACAGCACAGACGAGATACACAGACAAGATACAAAGTAAATTCTCGGGACCGGGCGGTTGCTAAGAGTATGGATGCCAATGCCATGGACTACCGATGAAACTACGGAGTAGACAATGCAACGATGTCTCGGTAGATTGTAGTCTCTAGACTTTAAAGAAGCACAAGAAGGTTGGGATTCATTTAGGGCAGCTTGGGAATCAAAACATTGTGGATGGCTGCTTAGTTGAGTACAATTGGAGACGGCTAAAGAGGAACAAATTAGCAGATGAAACAGACAAACGTAGAACACAATCTTCAGCACATGAGAATTATATCAGTGAAGGGGATGGCCCCAAGTATAAAAGGAAGGTCCTAAAATCCATTCTTCTCGCCAAAATCGGCTCGCCTCACAATACCAGACCCGACATTTCTAAGACTTCAAAGGAGAGCAGCATTTGCAAGTATCGAGAATTTAAGGGCCAAGAAAGGAAGACTAGCATGACTAGGTATTGTATATTGAAATCCTGGGAAAACAATCTGGAAGGATTTGAAAGACGAAGAAAGTCTGGGGGAAACATGGGGATCCTGTTGATCGGCTTAAGATAAATACATATCTGCAGGGGGTTTTCTGCACGTAAGGGAGAGAACGAGGAAAGGTACCCCTTTCTGTCTGAGTGACAGCGGTGGCGGAGGATCAGATATGTTATACAAACCAAATGTAGATGATTTGTCTATGCTAGCTGACTGACTGAAGGCTGATATTTCCGCTGATATTTATTTTTAGTTGAGGTAGCTGTTGTTAGACATGATAACTTGTCCCTGGGGCTGGGGCTGAGGGTTTTGGATACACAGAGATAGATGCCGAGCGAGCATGTCTTTTTGTCTACACAGCTTTTAGAGCGAACCAGATATCAACAAGCCTCTAATGCCCATTATAGGGATTCGGTAGTATTGAGAATGTTGAACAGTCTTGAGAATATGTCGACTCTAACATTGAAAATATCTTCATCCCATTACATCTTACCAAAGAGGGTGTATGGATTATTACCACTCATATTATTGACTTTCTGCGGTAACTCCCCCCCTTCTTTCGTTCGTTACCCCACAATCTCTCGCCTCAATCTTGACCCCTTCGTGCCATTCTGCTGTCATCTAGAATTTTCCCGATATCTTACTAAGAAATTTCTATATCAAAAATTCTAACTAGTACTATAGCATTTTTCGCATTGGCTCGATTGGATACCTCATGTAGCCTACGGGATATGTAACGAGAAGAGTCTTCAGGCAAGAAAAAAAAAAAAAAAACCAATAGTGAGCTTCTGACTAAGTTTCGCCCTACGGTATCGCCGCTACATATCCGATTCCACACCTGCCTATCGACTCATGATTCGTTCAATTCACTCCATACGTGTCCTAAAATGGTTGAGTTAGGTCTGGCCGGATTGAGATGGGTTGAAGCGATTCGGTGCGTAGATCGATCTTGACTATATCTAATAACGCATTGGTTATGGGCTACTCGATGTAGTGCTTGTAGATATATTCAATTCACTGTAGAGATTTGATACTATACTTGTGATATGTGATAGCACCATAGCACCTAGTAGATCTATTATAGATCGTGCGTGTGAGACAGATTCACACACACAATTCTCTCCTTCATGGTGGCAAGCCCCCAAACCCCCAAGCTCGCTGCGCTCGAGAGTGTTCATAGAATGCCTTTGGCGTGTACTCGTCTATACAATTGCAACAACTGTAACAAATGTTTTAAAGATAAAATCTATATTCTCACATGCTTATTCAGCGATGGAGCAACAGCCAATTAGATTCAATTTCCGCCACACATTCTCCTACGCCACTCCATTGACTCTCTGCTTCTCACACCGAACAATCAAGCTAAGAGATTAAGCGATCGAAAACCCTTGTAATGATTTTTTATCAGTAATGCCACTTCAGAAAATCAAAAAGGTCGAAAAGGCTCCCTCTGTATAAAGAAAGTCACATCTCTTTTCCTCCATTCTTCTTCCTCTTCAAACATACCCCATACACTCTCTGTCTTCTCTCCATTCTCTGAGATTCCACGTAGAGACAAACAAGACGAGTGTCTCCATACAACAACATAGAAAGGAATAGAAAAATCAAGGGTTTCTTTATCGAAATCAAAGACAGTCCGCCACTTTTGCCCATATTATCTGGATTTATTATCGAATCATATATCAGGATTACAACACCTTCTCCACTCTCAACGCACCGATTACTACGGGTAGTTTCGCGCTAAGCAAAAATTTCATTCCCACAAATCCTTATCGACAACTTTTCTCCCCCTCTTCTTCTCTTCTTTTACAATGCCTTCTATCGAAACACCATCGAACCCAACAACAACAGGAAAGATGGCTGAAAACAAGAACTCGATCAAGGTCTTAGATGACTTAATGTCGAAGTTGTCTGTTTCGAAAGAGCAGACTGACATTAACGCTGCCACTCATAACCTCGCCATTTTCATTAATGGTAACATCGAGGAGAATGATGCCCCCACCAAGTATGTATTTCCGACTACAACTTTCAAATTTTCATCGAAGAGGAGAGACGGAATAGATGCGGTTGAATATCTGTCAAAGACTTGACACTTGAGACGCTCTTTCACCACCTTTTCCTATCGGTGTGCAATCTCACGGTCGCACCTAAAATCTTCGTTCAAATTTTTTTCATTTTCAGCTTTACTAACAATGTGTCCTTTGCAGAACTGTCGAGGCTTTGAAGAAGCAATTGGCAAACAAGAAGGATGCCAACGTCAGAGAACGCGCTCTCAATGCCATTCAGGCAATTGCCGAGCACTCTGAAGTCTCTGCTGCCGTCGAGCCATACCTCATCGTCCTCCTCGGTCCCGTGCTCAACTCTGTTGGTGACAAGATGGTCCCAGTCAAGAACGCTGCACAAGCAGCCGCCTTGGCCATCGTTAAGGCCGTCAACCCAAATGCTGTCAAGGCAATCCTCCCACCTATCATCAAATCCATCCTCGAAGCTCAAAAATGGCCCGAAAAGATGACCGGTCTTGACTGTATCGAGGCTCTCGTCGAGTCAGCACCAACTCAATTAGCTCTTAGAGTTCCAGATCTTATTCCAGTCGTTTCCGAATCGATGTGGGATACCAAGCCAGAAGTCAAGAAGAGAGCATACAATATCATGGAGAAAGTTTGCGGACTTATCGTCAACAAAGATATCGAACGTTTCATTCCAGAGTTGATCAAGTGTATCGCCAAGCCAGAGAACGTCCCAGAAACTGTCCACTTGCTCGGTGCTACCACTTTCGTCACTGACGTCCACGAGCCAACCTTGGCTATCATGGTTCCTCTTTTGGATCGTGGTCTCAACGAGCGTGAGACTGCCATCAAGAGAAAGTCTGCTGTCATCATTGACAACATGTGCAAGTTGGTCGAGGACCCCAACATTGTCGCTGCTTTCTTGCCAAAATTGATGCCAGGTCTCATCAAGAACTACGAGAACTTGGCTGATCCTGAGGCTCGTGAAAAGACCAAGCAAGGTCTTGACACCATCAAGCGTGTCGGTGCTGTCGGTGCCGACGGAAAGATCCCTGAACCATCAAACGCTGGCCAAGTCTCCACTGTCGAGGCCATTCTCAAGGATATCCTCAGCTCCAACAAGAATGCTCTCAAATTCGAGCCAATCATTACATACATCGCCGCCATCGCTGGTCAACTCATCGATGAGAAGGATGCCGACTCCCACAGCTGGACTTCCAACCTCAAGCCATTCATCGTCGCAATCACCGGCGAGAAGGACGCTCAATCAGTTGTTGACAACCTTCGCAAGCGTGCCTCCCCAGGTGCCGAGGCTGAGGATGCCGAAGAGGCCGATGATGAGGAGGGTGAGGATCTTTGCAACTGCACCTTCAACTTGGCATACGGTGCTAAGATTCTTCTCAACCAAACTCATCTCCGTCTTAAGCGTGGTCAACGATATGGTCTTTGCGGTCCTAACGGTTCCGGAAAGTCTACCCTCATGCGTGCTATCAACAACGAGCAAGTTGAGGGTTTCCCAAAGAAGAGTGAAGTTAAGACTGTGTTCGTTGAGCACGATCTCGATTCCGCTGATACTGAGCAAACTACCATTGCCTGGACCATGAAGAAGCTCAAGGAGGTCGGTGTCGAAACTTCCCAAGATGAAGTCGAGAAGCAATTGAAGGAGTTCGGTTTCACCCCAGAGATGACCAACAACTTGATTACCGCTCTCTCCGGTGGATGGAAGATGAAGTTGGCTCTTTGCCGTGCTGTTTTCGAGGCTCCAGATATTCTCCTCTTGGACGAGCCTACTAACCATTTGGATGTCAAGAACGTCAAGTGGCTCGAAGATTACCTCCAAAACTCTCCATGTACCTCTATCATCGTTTCCCACGACTCCGCTTTCTTGGATAACGTCTGTCAACACATCATTCACTACGAGCGATTCAAGCTTAAGAGATACCGTGGTAACTTGAAGGAGTTCGTCAAGAAGTGTCCACAAGCCAAATCTTACTACGAGCTTGGTGCTTCTGAGATGGAATTCAAGTTCCCTGAGCCAGGTTTCCTCGAGGGTGTCAAGACCAAGGCTAAGGCCATTGTTCGTGTCAGCAAGATGTCCTTCCAATATGAGGGTACTCCAAAACCACAAATTTCCGATATCTCCTTCCAATGTTCTCTCGGTTCCCGTATCGCCGTCATTGGTCCTAACGGAGCTGGAAAATCCACTTTGATCAACGTTCTCACTGGTGAACTTATCCCAACTGTCGGTGAGGTCTATACCCACGAGAACATCCGTATCGCCTACATTAAACAACACGCCTTCGCCCATATCGATCACCATCTCGAGAAGACTCCATCCGAATATATTCAATGGCGTTTCCAAACTGGTGAAGATCGTGAAACTATGGACAGAGCCAACAAGATTGTCACTGATGAGGATGAGAAGGCTATGGACAAGATTTACAAGATTGAAGGTACTCAACGTCGTGTTATTGGTATCCACTCCCGTCGTAAGTTCAAGAACTCTTACGAGTATGAATGTTCGTTCGCTCTCGGAGAGAACGTTGGCATGAAGAACGAGAGATGGGTTCCTATGATGACTGCAGACAACGCTTGGATCCCACGTACTGAGATCTTGGCTTCCCATCAAAAGATGGTTGCTGAAGTTGATCAAAAGGAGGCTCTTGCCAGTGGTCAATTCAGACCTTTGGTTAGAAAGGAAATTGAACAGCACTGCGCCAACTTCGGCTTGGATGCTGAGTTGGTTTCTCACTCCCGTATGTTGGGTCTCTCTGGAGGTCAACGTGTCAAGGTTGTTCTCGCTGCTTGCTCGTGGCAACGTCCTCATTTGATTGTTCTTGATGAGCCTACCAACTATTTGGACCGTGATTCTCTCGGTGCCTTGTCCAAGGCTCTTAAGAGCTTCGAGGGTGGTGTTATTATCATTACACACAGCGCTGAGTTCACCAAGAACATCACTGAGGAAGTCTGGGCCGTATTGGATGGAAAGATGGTTGCATCTGGACATAATTGGGTACAGGGTCAAGGATCCGGACCTCGCCTGAAGGGAGAAGATGCTGATGAAGAGGAGAAGTTCGATGCCATGGGCAACAAGATTGTATCTACCAAGAAGAAGGCGAAGTTGTCCTCTGCTGAACTTCGTAAGAAGAAAAAGGATCGCATGGCCCGTCGCAAGAGAGGAGAGGAAGTTTTCACGGATGAAGATGAATAGATTGAAGGTGCCTGGCATACTGGAGATAGATAGACCGATGAGAATGAATTACCACGAAAGTGCTCCAACCAAACAAAAATGGGCTAGAGGAATAGATTTTTAATGACACAATTTCAGTTAAACATATCAAATGGCTCATCACACTAAATGAATACTTACGTGATACATGTTTTAAGTAGAAGACACTGTAAGATTAAACAAAACTCTACAAACAAGCCCTATGCTTCAAAGTTAGCAAGGAAACTGAATCTTCATCCTACGAGTCATTAATAATTCCATCGAACTTCGTTACTGACAGTCTACAGATAGACAGGAATTGGTGAAGCATATTGTGTTCAGATGAATTGTTGCATATGTTTCAATACCTTCAATTTCACATTTCGTTATATAGGGCAATAGTATATAATCTACTTCTTCATCTAACATTTTTTCTTTAATATTCGCTTTGCATTTTCATCGATAGTAGTCTCAAACTCGTAGATCTAGTCCTTATATTCAATTTCATAACTAGCTTTTAACCTCTTAAATTCTAGTTCTTATATTATTTAATCTCAATACAATTTATAATTAAATTATTTTATAATATATTTTATCGATAAGTAGATCATATCAATAAATAAATCACTTTTACCTTAATTCACTTATTCAAAACTATGTTATTCAATTCAATTAAAGATTATTAAATTAAAAAATATAATTGGAATATTGAAATTTATTATTTTATCATGGGGCAAGGGATAGGTCCTAGGTAAAATATATGATACTCTACAAAAATGAAAGAAAGTATTGAACAAGCACCGACTATATAAAGCATGAATGTTTAAAGAATCTACAAGACTACGCTGTTGAACCCGTAACAATACCTCCCCCTAATGGTTTGTTTATTTCAAGTAAGCAGAAGAATTGATACTACAATGCTTACCATTATGGTTAAATCAAATGAACAAAGAAAATAAACAGATTCCTATTCATTAATTACTTGACCCACCCCTGCTGTGCCATTTTCCCCCCCTGCCGGCAGGCTTCGTCTCCTTCAGGAAAATTTGACCTTTTTCTGCCGGGTCGATCTTCGAGCTGGTGGTCTTACTGTATCTGTTCCTGGTAAAAGTATCTCTTTCGCAGTAGGGTCGTCTAAGACCCATTTCGGTGGTCCAGGTTTCTCGGGGTGTAAGTGATGGTATTGAGCTACAACCTTCTCGTCGCTTTTTAAATCTAAAGCTGGTTGCCAAGTTGGGGCATAGTGTCTCCATTTGACTAGATAGTGATATCCATCCTCATTGTGGTTATCTAGTATTCCTTCAAATACCCACTTCTGAACAGATTCATCCTCGCTATCCTCCCTTTCAAGAACTCTACTGAGTTTCGTCCAAGACTCCGAATTATTGATCTTGATTTGCGCAAGGAAACGTTTGGCATCATACACTGAAATAAATAGAAAGTGATGAAAGACAGGGAAGATTCGTACATTTTCCAGCAGCTGAATAAAACCAGAATATAGGTATACCTTAATGATTTCGTAGGGACCGGTCCATTTATCATCCAACTTCTTGACTTTTCGGGATGTTTTCATATTCTTTGTATTAACAGACACCTTCTACCCTATACAATAGCGTGGTGAATCAGCTCGATGTCTATTCGCATACTCCTCATAAGCAGCTACAGCTTGTTGAGCAAGCGCTCAAAGTTGGTCCAAGATCCTTTCCATTCTCTCTGCTGTTTTATTGTCCTTGAAGAACTCGCGCTTCTAGATTAAGGTCATCTCCAATACACAAGACTTACTTGGTTCTACTCCAATATGCAAATTGAAACCATAATTAACAAAGAATGAAAAACAACCAGTGGTCTCCGGGACCACATTGTTAAACGCAAATTTTGCTAACAATAACCATTCCATCCAATCATCTTAATGGAAGTTCACAAATGCACACAAGTATTACTCAAGAACCGAATTGATACACTCCGTCTGGCCATCCGTCTGCAGATGAAATGCTGAAGAATATTTAAGAGTAACCGCTAAGCGCTCGGACAACTGTATACAGAATTCCGATACAAATTGTGTCCCTCGATTCAAGATAATGTTGTCTGGTAGATCATAAAGTGCATATATTCAACTAATAAAGCCATTGACTAACTTCTCTATAGTTAAAGTTCTCATACCAATAAAGTGACACATCTTCGTCAATCTACATACGACAACAAGAATATGCTTGTGTGCAGAACTGTTGTATTGACTTTCCGGGAGAGTAGTAATATAGTCAATCGATATATCAGACCATGCACGGAACGGGACAGGAAGAGGTCGTAAGAACCCCGGTGGGGCTGACTTCGAAGCTTTAGTACGCGTGCAAAGCTCACACGCCTGTACATATGCGCCAATCTCTTGGTGCACCTTTGGCCACCAATAAGTTCTAGCAATTAGATCAATCGTCTCTGTACGACCTGAATGGCCGGCCTGGCCTGAGGAATGCATTCTATAAATTATCTGCACCTTTAATTCGTCATCCGATGGTACCTAAAGCTTTTCCCAGTCATATATCCTATTGTTAATCACAGTGCAGTCCTGCATAGCAACCCTCAGCACCGCTCGGAATTCCGCCGGCCACTCCCGCACATATGGGTCATTGATTGCAGTGATCAACTGCTGTGCCATATTAGATCTCGAACAGGCTTTATCAATCTATTCATCGATAGATCTTTCCTCAATTGGCATTAGCAGATCTACTGGTACCAAATTCATTCCCTCTGTTAGCTCTTTATGCAAATCGATATCAAATCTCTTGCTAGGTAGGACTATCCTCTCTCGATTCTTCAAGCGCTCATTATCAGGGTTCGAAGAGTCGGGTCTGTCTTCTCTTTTGCGATTTAGCGTGTCAGGCCGGATGGCCTTGGTTCCTCGTCGATACACAACGCGAAAGTTATAATGAGATAAGAATTCGGACCATCTAACTTGTTGTTGATTCAAGGCTTTCGTCATCATGAAATACTCCAAGTTTTCGTAATCTGTAAGAATTTCGAACTCTTATTGTGAACCTTGCAACTCCAGTCTCCATTCCTCTATTGGTTTAATTATCGCAAGAAGCTCCTTATTATAGATTTCGTAATTGCACTCCGATATTGAATGCTTTGTTAAAAAGTAAGCTACTAGTTGCAAAACACTCTCCTTGTTATATTGTGAAAGTACTCCCCCAAACACCCAATCCGAAGCATTTGTCTTCAAAACGGTGTACTTATTGCGATCGAAATATACGAGGACTAATTTTGTAGTAACGATTAAACTCAAATATCTTATAGATATGGTTTCGAACTCGCATTTGCTAATACCCTGTAGTAGCAAAATTAATATTTTCGATGAAAAGAAATTCAATATAAATCTCTATATAAATTTTATTATATATATTACGATTATAATATATATCTTTGTTAGTGATGAAATAAATGTTTCATTATTAACGAATATTTGCTGCTCTAAATGAAACTCGTTTAATATTGACTTTTAATAGAAAAAAAAAGAAAATGGGGGGCTCTAAAGGGTTTTAGAGATTCCAGAATTCAATGAATATTAGAATTGAAGGAAAGATGGATGGAAGAGGAATGAGTGTAAAAACTAAAAGGAGAAAGAAAGCAAGTGTAAAAACTATAAAGTAAATAAAAGACATTAGCCGAAAGCTTAAAGGGGAAAGAAGTAAAGGTTAAATCGCCCACTTACCTCACTTTCAATTTCTTCTTCAATCAAAAGCTTTACCACTGTACTTTATTATACAGAATGTACTATACATATGCATTTTCTACTTAGCTCTAATCTATATATTCATATCCAATTCAATCACTAATTGAATTCAAAATGAATAAAGTATTGATCATCCTAAACTAGAATTCAAGAATTTCACCAAATCCTTTTGGAATAAAATTTTCTAATCGTTTATGAAAGAAATAGCCTCCTAATCAATACTTTAAAAACGCTTTTTTCAATACATTATAAAAATATTGAATATTTTCTTAGACTGACAAAGCGGCCACTTCGTCAATCGCGGATTCTGCCACCACAGGGTATAATGGTTTTAATAAGTAGAGATCTGCTATCTATAGAGCTAAGTTGTAAAGGCTCCTTGCTGACTATAGTGCGTCTTATCCATTCATTATCCTATATCGACCTTCATGAGCGACTTAGTGTGGAGATTGGACTTTTCCCTTATAGTCATTGATAGATGATATTGAGGTATCTCTGGAAGGCGTGTTGGAAGCACTCTCAGATGGTACCAAATACTCATCCTCTACGAATCCCTGAAGTGCATTCAGGTGCTGTCTTGGATAAAGGGAGGCTTGGCCATTGTTGTTGTAGTTGTTTCCAGAACCGTATTCCTGGAAGTCATTTCGGTTGTAGGAACTATTTCGATTACCAGAGTATTGACTAGCACGACCAGGGGCACCACGGTATGCACCGCGGCCACCAACAGATCCCCTATTGGAACCTCTAGATACCCTCTGCGAATCGGCTTGCTTCTTGGCATTACAGTCCCATACCGAGTGGCCCGGTTTCTTACAGTAGTGGCAAAGGCCGAGACGACGTTCTTCCTCACGCTGCTGATCTCGATTCTGTGTTTTAAACGCATCGAGATCCATAGGGTCAGATGGCGTAGGTGTGACAGCAGCACGGTTCGAGGATGAGTGTGTATAATTCATGTTCGCACTTGAGGACATGAGATGTTCCGTCTCATGCAAGTTCTGGCTCCAATTTTCAAACTTCTGTTTCCAACCTGCAACATCGTCAAGCTCGCAGTGATTTGAGTCTCCCATGAGTAATCGTTGGAGATTGGGCGGGACTTTCAGTTTCATTGCCGCAACCATCTCACGAGGCGGCTCGTGACAAGCTGTGTCGAGGTGCTCCAACTGTATATAGAAGGCGGAGAATGCTTGTCGGACATCTTGAGTTTATCAAACCGGATTGAAGCTTCTCATGCAACGTCGACTGAAATATAGAGTTTATCGAGTTTGTCGAGGAACGAATCTGCAGTAATATACAGCGATGTGCCATTAATGATATCATTTATATCGATCAGTCTTTCCTGTCATGGCCTACCATCGATTAGGGAAGCTAGATGCAGAAGTTTTTTCTCCGTGTCGAAAACTGTTGGGTCAACTTTCCAACAAATCTGTAAGCCTTGTTTCCATGCGGTATGCTCCTCTTGCCGAGCTATAATTCCCACTTTCTCTCCTTTGAGCGGTCCAGGGTTCCTCGAGTTTTGACGGCGACTTCTGCCACCACCTCCCTGAAAAGGAACATGTAGTGGATCTTGTGCTACCTGGGCTTGTAGTAACTGTATCAATTGTAGTTGGGTTTGTAATTGGCTGTCCACTGCGGCCTTGAGTACACGCTCTGTATCTGGGTCATGCTGGAGTGTCCGATGAGCTTGTTCAAGCGTCTGTAGTGTAGCAGAGAGGGAGTCCAAGGTATTTTTAACAACGTTTCATAGATGATTGATGTAAGTCTTTTGTTTCGGTGTTAGTGTTCGTAAAGGGGAGGAGCTGTGAAGATCATGATCCCGAAGATTGACTAGCTTTGCTGCCAACCATTGCCATTCCCCGAAAGCTGTATTAATATCAGCCCGAACCTCGTCGGGATTCAATAGTGGTGGTGATCCCTCCGCAGAAACTCCAGAAGTATCCATGTCTAAAACAAAAGCAAAACAATGAAGAGATCAAAGACGAGGACGAAGAGAAGAACGAAGAGAAGAACGAAGAGAAGAACGAAGACCAAGAAACGCGAGGATTGAAAAGTGCAATAAAAGGTGTTGCAGAAACCTACCGTCCACGTTCGAAGCAGTTGGAAGGACTCTTTTAAGAAAAATTTTCAGATCAGATTGCTATTAGAATAGCAACGGGATCTTTTTAAAGGTAGAATATACTATCACGGGGCGAGGAATGGGTTCTAGGTAAGATGTATGGTATTCTACAAGGATGGAAGAAGGCGCTGGAAGAGCGCCGACTATATAGGGTATGGATGCTTAAGGCATCCACAAGACTACGCTGTTGAACCCGTGACGATAGTTCAAATTTACCTTTTTAATTTATATTATGCTTTTGAGGGAGTATTGGAAATATCAATTATATTGTATTGTATTGTTTATAATATTGTGTTAGGATGAATAATAGTAATGAATCAACTAGTATATTGTGGCACCAAGACTTTTCATTGCTTTTCTATAACTATACAAATTATATAATTTATATATATGCAGATCTCATTCGATATACAATAGATCCAAAAGGTTCATTATTATATACCTAATTGAGCCAATTACATTTTGTTTTATAACAAAACCTCTTTCTTTACATTTTGTATTCCGAGAAGTGTTTGTTTTTTTTTATATTGTTTATTCGGAATATGGGTTGTATTGTTGTATTATTGTATGTTCGATTCTGTATTGCATTTCAAAAGTAATTCCAATCTTATTTAGATATTATAAATAATAAATAAACAAATGACGGTATTCTTATATGTTTCACTATCTTATTAATAAATCATTGATAATTTTATAAAAGGGGTTTTCTTGTTTTTGATATATCTTTTATAATCAGATTATTCTTTTTTATTTATTTATATAAAGATAACTGCACTGCAATTCATCACTTTAGCTATTATCACTAATCGATTCGCAATAGCCTTTTCCGTATTAGTTATCTTTATTTGCCTTCAATATTCTAAACGAATTGCTATCTCTTTTAATAATGAATTTTGTTATTTTGATAAAGGTTCTGCTATTAAATATAGTTATTATTGCAAACAAAAGAAAGTCTGTCTCCTAATATCTCTTTGCTTTGTTTTTAATATAAATCTCTTATATTAGACTTATACTTTTTGATGCTTTATTTTGGATAATAACTAAGAGAATGAAAACACCTTTGAGGTGATAATTCATT
Organism: Botrytis cinerea B05.10; assembly: GCF_000143535.2. Classification (NCBI taxonomy): domain Eukaryota; kingdom Fungi; phylum Ascomycota; class Leotiomycetes; order Helotiales; family Sclerotiniaceae; genus Botrytis; species Botrytis cinerea. The sequence goes on along the minus strand of NC_037321.1, from coordinate 1,482,585 downwards.
GGTGTAATCGATATATCAAGGTAGTAAAGGCTTTTCTTCGAAAAAAGATTAAATAAGGGGGGATTTACAAATTATAGTTTGTAAAGGAATTGATTCTTCTTTTGGTATTCAAATTGAATAGAATTGGTGATCTTATAAAGCGTATTGTAAATTCGTATTGATTCATTGTCAATTGTTTTACTTTTGTTTTTTGGTGCTATTGATAATTGATTTGATAGTTCTTAGAATAACCTATCTATCTTGAATATCACTGCTGCAGTTTCTATTATATTATTAATCACTGTTTTAAATTTAAATAAAGAAAGGGAGTTTATAGCTTCGGTTATATATCCTCGTGTTGTATACATTGTTGCTGATATATTATAAAATGTTTAAGCTTTTTTGGGGCTTTTAGATAGTAATCAGGGCTTGAATATAATAGCTGGTTCCTTAGGTTATTATTATGCTTTTGTTTTATCGAATTGGATAGGCCTTGTTGTTTTTATGATAGTTTAGTAAGGCTTTTAAAAAGGTTTTGCGAAGTTGAAGAGAAGTGTAATTGTAGATTTTAATGAATCCGAAGAATCTATTTCTGAAGAGAATGATATATCGGATTAATTTTATCAGACTATTGATATCTTGTATTATTCTTTGAATGAAAGTGTATTAACTTTATTGTTTGAAAGCTTGGATAGAAAGAATGCTTCTTTTATTATATTTTATTATTTTCGATTTAATAAGTTTGTAATTAGATTTGCTATTCCCCTTTCCATTTCTAAATCATTATAATTTGTTTCTTACAATATATTGATACCCTGTTTTCATTTTATAAGCTTTCTTAAATCCCAAAAAAGGGCTTCCAATACTATTCAACAAATCTATATTAATAAATCTAATAGTTAAATAGATTCATTTCAAAAGCTTTGCTTTAAGAATTCTAATATAAAACAGATTTCCAAAAGATAACAGATTGCTATTGGTTTTTTAATAGAAACTTGTTTTATTAATAAGATTTGCAAAAACAAAAAGGAAGGAGTTGATAATCAAAATGAAATTAATAAAGAAGATAAGATTAATTAGATTGGGTTTGCAAATCCTAAGGAATATATTAGCAATATAAATTCTATCCTTTTTGATAATCGAGATATTACAACTAACCTTTTAGATTAAACAAATGAATTAGGAAATTGATTTCAATCTTTTAAAATTCTCTTTATATAATAAATCATTTGGATTTGATTATTAATATATTATAAATTCAAAGGAGTTATTCTTTTTGATTTCTTTATTGAATAATCCTTTTTAAATAATTTAATATAATATATATATTCTAAATATAAATTTTGTAAGATCTTTTTGTATTAAATATTTTTAAGCTTTTTTTTTGTTTTCTTTTTTTTCTATATTAATAATACTTTTTTTTTATAATATTCTTTTATTATTACTTTTACATTTTCTAAATTATAAAATACTTCCTATATATTTTCCATTAATTAATAACTCTTCCATTACATTAGATATTATACACCTTTATTTCTTTTTCTATATACTAAAATCCTTTCCACTTTATATTCTATATAATTATCAATTTCTTCTAATAGCAATAAATCAGTGGTATCCTATTATTCATATTATAATTCGAATAAGAAGATATAGAATACATTATAGATTTTATAAATAAACAATAATCTAAATTCATATATTTATTTATTAATTTTTATATTTATTATAATAAAAAAGTTTATAAATCAATCAAAGAATTTTTTCTTAAATTACAATTGTTTAATATTCTTTATACTTAATATCACCTTATCCTCAATATTATATTGTTATAATAATTTCTTTATAATATTCTTGTTTTTCTAATTGATTATTGATTTCTAGAATTCTTTCAACTTTTCTCTTTCTTTCTTTAAAGTATTGATATACTTACATATTACCAATGCCCTTTCCTCTAAATCAATATCCTTACTAATATAATAGAATATAAATTGAAATCTATATATAATTTAAAATAAACTTATATTAATTATACTATATTATATCATATTATATATAAATTCAATAAAAGATAATAATAATATCTAATTGTTTTATCTATAATTGATATAGCAATTTATATAATAAATCAAATTTTGATTTTGTTATTCAATTTAATTATTAATTTACAAATAAAATATTATCAACAATTTACAATAGATTTGTAAATAAAATATTAGATTATTTCAAAATTTATTAATGAATTGTAATTCCCTATTAGAAACTATATCTTCTAGTATATTAAAATCTTTAAATATTATACTGATTATAATATTAGCTAATTCAAAAGATAATATTATCTTATTGATAGTAATATATCAAATTAGCTTTATAAATCTATTAATTATTATTAAAATAAAATTGTATATATATTTTTTATATTTCGAAAAAAATAAATCTATAATAAAATCTATAGTTATCTTTTTTCAAAATCTTTTTAAAATAGAAAGGATTTGTAATTCACTATATAACTTATATCTTTTAATAGCGGTTTATTAATATATTATATATATTTTGATATATTATTTGATATCTTTTCTTATTGAAAGTCAATAATATTTAGATTTTAATATTTCCAATGTTTTAATAATATTTTAATAATCTTTAATAAGATTATTATAATATATTTCTAAGATTTCTATTCTGAAAGTATTATCTAATAGTATATATATGTTTTTCTTATATTTAAGGAGCTTATCGGCGTCCATCTATTATAATAAAGCGTTTTCAATGGAATATAATCTTTATCTTAGATATTCTTTATTCTTTATAAAATCGTTTTCTTTTTGAAATTGTAATAAAGCTTTTCCTATCAATTCTAATATAGATTCGAATATCATTTTGTCGGATATAAAAATATTAGCAATTCAATATAATATCGATTATTTGTAATCAGTTTTTATTAATAAAATTAACTATTTATATAATAATAAGCTATATCTTTTTCTTTGTAAACGATTAATAATAATATATAAAAGTTCCGTTTTCACAATAGATTTGTAAAATAAATTCACAATAATTGCAATACTTTTTAATTTATTTTAGAATATAGATAGTATATCATTGATACCCTTCATATCGATAATATAATCAAGGCAATACAATAATCTATCGACTGAATTCAATTTCCCTACTCTATATACTATTTCAAAATTGTAAATTACTAATACTTCTGTTTATTTAGTTTATCTATTATTAAAAATCTTTTTCATTATAAAATATTATAAATTATTATAATTCGATTTCATTATAATTGTATATCAATTATTTATTAAGTAATAATATTATTATATAAATACAATATATATTACTAATAATTCCTAATTGTAAATGAAGTATTATTATTCTATAAAATTTAATTTTCTTGAATAGAATATGATAAAGTGTTATTATTATATCAGTGCTTTTATAATCCCTTCTTCGAATAATTACAATAGAATATATTCTAAAGCAAATATTAATAAATCGATTTCAATTATAATACAAAGTGATAATTCGAAATGCTTAAGTATTAATATTATAATAAATGCTTTCTTTAATATTTCAAATGTATTTTGGATTTCCTTTGTTTATATAAACTTCTTTATTATTTTATCTTTTTTTATTCCTTTTATAAAAACAATCATTCTATAAACTATTATCGAATAGGTTTTGATAAATTATTGATAAAAGTTTGTAAAGTTTAAAAACACTTATAGTTTTTTAAGATTTATAGATATTGATTATTCTATAATAATTTGAATACAATTAGATTTTATTATCACTCCTGCTTTTGAAATAACAAATCCTAGGAATTCAATCTTATAAATATAAAAGATATATTTTTTCAGTTTTGTAAATAGTTTGTATTTTATAAAGTATTTAAGAATTTTGTAGACATCCTATATATAACTTTCTCTATCCTTAAAGTAAATCAGGATATTATTTAAATATATTATATATATAATATTTATCAAGTTTGATAATATTTGATTAATATATATTTAGAATATTGTTGGAGTATTGGTTAGGCCGAATGGTATAACTAAGTATTTGAATTATTTATATTATATATAGAATGCTATTTTCTATTTGTCGTTTTTTTTAATACAAATATAGTAATAAGTATTTTATAGATTCAATTTAGTAAAAACGATATCTTATTGAAATCGATTTAAGAACTTATTAATTAGGAATAATAGAATTCGATCCTTTTTGATTATCCTATTTAGATCTTAGTAATTGATACAAAATCAATAGCTTTCCCTTTTCTTGAGAACAAATATAATTAGTATTTTTATTGAACTAATGGATTTCCTTATCTATCCCTTTTTTTGATATTCTATTAAATATTCCCTTAATATTATTAATTCCTTTTCAAATAAAAAATAGATTAATCCTTAAAAAGGTTTCGAATTGATTTCGAAATCAATACAATGCTTTATTGAGTAGTATTTTAATAAAGTATTGCTTTTTTTTTTGAAAAAGGTTTATTGATATTCTTAATATTCTTTAAAAATATTTAATATGGAGAGTGTAAATATTTAACAATATTTATTATTTTTACAATAATGGGGCTGGATTTCTAATAATATAATATATATATAAATATTCTTTTTTACTTTACTATAGAATTTGTTTATAAAAATCATTTCAAGATTATTAAAAAAGGGGTAATAATAAAGAGATATTGATTTCCAATTGATATTTGGGTTTATTACTTATAGCCAAAATAATTTAAATATAATATTAATTTTGAATAAGTTTAATATAATAGTAATAAATTTATAAATAAAGATTCTTTTCTTTTTTTTTTGATTTTTTATTTCGATAAAAAACTAATAATTACTATACGATAGTATTGTAATATTATTTGTAAATACTAAAGTTGTTTCTTTCTTAATAGATAATCAATTCTATTCAATATATTTGAATTATTGAATGATATTGATTTGTATTTCTGAATTGATAAAGTATCAAAATACTATCAGCTTATCTTTTAATTGGAATATTACTATAATAATAAAGATAATATATTTTTCTATTTAGGAACCCAATATTAATAGGATATTTAGAATAACAATTAGATTTAAGCATTTCCCTATCAAAAAAGTTGTAATATAATTCCTAAATATTTTCTAGATTTATAACTTCTTTTATAATATTAATATATAATAGGATTTCGGCAATTGAAAATATAATATCCCCTTTATTGATATTTATAATAAATAATATTCTTTATATAATCCACATACAATATTACAATAGATTTAATATTGACCAATTCATTTTTTTAAATCTTTTTTTAAATTAATTTCGAAAATCTTATAACAATATTTATTTATTATTTGATTTCGAAATAAACTTGTTTTAATAAATATTATAAATTTTAAAATGATTAGATTTATTTACAAAGTTTTTGTGATTTATTAATATCTTACTTATAATAAAGCTTATTTATATTTTCCAATTTACAAATTTATTTTATTAATTCGCCTTTGGATTCCAATTATTATAAAGATTTCAATATTCTTTTAATTATATATAAATATAGTTTTATAAGAAGCCTCTTTTTTTAAATACTATCCATCTTCAATTCAATATTCTTCTTTAAACTTTCCAAATAGTTTATAAATATATTTATTAATTGCCCTAATTGTTATTTTATATAAATAATTTATTAGATTATTTATTACTATCGATTCCCTTTATTTATAATAAAATCGTATATATATTCCTTAAAATCAAACTAGCTTAGACTAATATTAACTGACTTACTTTTATATCAATATTATATTAATAGAAATTGTTTCTCAAAATATTAGATAATATAATCGATTTTTTTCTTATTTATTAGAAAATAATATTTATTATTATTTCGAAATATAATCTCTATTTAAAAAAAGAAATCCTTTATCTTTCTAATATTCTCACTTATATATTTCTTTAGTCTTTATAATTTTAAAGGTTTTCCCTAATTGAATATAGTAACCTAGCGAATCAATAATGATGGGGCTACAATGCTATTATCATTGACCAAGGGGAGAATATATAAATTACATTCTATAGCCCTTTTATAAATCTATTTTATTTTTTTCATTTCCTTTATCATTTTATTAAACATCTTTTCTTAAATTAAACTATTTACAATATTGATTTATTATTATACCATTACTTAAGTATTAATAATTATTTCTTAAAGACTTTAATTATCTCCATTAATAAATTATTATTATTTCATTACTTGACTTTTATTATTATCATTTTAAAGAAACTCTTTAATATCTTTTTTTAATTAGTTTAAAATTATACTGAGGAATTCTTTACTATCTCTTTTGGATATTTTTTTTATAGAAATTATAATAATATTAATAATAATTCACTATTTAAATTAATTAATAAATTATTTTTTTTTTGAAAAATGAAAAGAATTATTAAAATAAATAATAATAATAAATCAATTAGTATATTATAGTATCAAGACTTTTCATTGCTTTTCTATAACTATGTAAATTATATAATTTATATATGTGCAGGTCTCATTCGGCATGCAGTAGACCTGAGAGGTCCACTGTCACATGCCTAATTGAGCCGGTCACGTTTTGTCCCGTAACATATTGTGTTTAATAAGTAAAAATAATAATATAATATAATATTGATATCTTTTAATTTATATATGTATATTCAAATAAGAATAAAGTAATTTTCATTATGAATTCAAATTATAATTTAATAATGAAAGATTGAAAGCTATATAGATCGATTAGATAAGATCGATAAGATAATAGTTAATCACCTAATCGTCATTTCGAAAGAATGAAAGGAAAACTAGATTCTTTATTTAAAGAATCGCCGGATTAGGAAAGGGATTTTGAATAAAGAAAGCTGATTCTAAGCGAATAAGCATAAAAAGAGATCTAATCCCTCAAATTGTAAAATAAGAAAGTTAATCTCATATAATTTTTTAATCAAAATCATATGTTATATTGTTTATATAGTTTTTTAGTTATTTACCCGAGTATGTTTTCATATTATATATATATAATTATATATATATAATATAATTTATCAATATGCGGGTTATATTAGTATATAAATCACTTTCATTTCAATTCATTTTTTTTTCAATATATATTTTTATTAATAATTAATAATGAATTCGAATAATCAAGAAGTTTGTATATTTTTTGTTATCGAAGTTATTCAAAAAAACAAAAAAACAAGTATTCGAAAGGTTGCAAAGATATATAATATCTCGAATATAATATTATAGTGTAGAATTAATAATATTACTTTTCGTTTCGAATATCGATTTAAATCTTATAATCTTTTAGAATTAGAAGAGAATATTATTTTTGAATATATAATCGATATGAATTTGAAAGGTTTTTTATTTAAATTTAAAAATGTAGAAGATATAGTAAATTATATTCTCGAATTGAAAGGTGCAAAATGTATTGGGAAGTTGTAAATATATTGATTTATAAAATATCGAATTAAATTAAAGATATATTTTAATTATATTTATAATTTTCAAAAAACTTTTTATAAGGATTCTAAATTTATTGAAGAGTAGTTTCAATTAGTTGTGAATATATAAACGAAATATAATATTTTGAATAAAGGTTTTTATAATTTCAATAAAATAGATTTTATAATAAGGATTATATATATAATAATAATAGTAATTAATATTAAACGAAATAATAAAAGCAAAATAATATAATTAAATAATCGAAAATGGATTATAACAATAATATATAAAAATAAAGAGAGTGAAACTATTCTTTTATTTTTAATAATTTAAGGATAGATTTATTTTTTCAATTAATATATCAAAATCAATCTTTTTATAAAATGAATTATTAAATTTATATCTAATAAATAAACAAATAATAAAACGAATTTAAAATAATTGAAACATTTCAATAAGTATATTAAGAATCGAAAAAAGAATAAATATTGAATATTAATATTAAATAAATATGAAAGTTATAAATCAATAGCTTTTCAAATATATTATAAAGAGAATAATATTATATATTTATATTTATTATTATATTCAAATTATTTAATTCAATTATTTAATATTGGTTATTTTAATAATCTAAAATATTTATATAGAAATCAAATTAATATCTTTATTAAAATATATATCAAATATATTTTGAAGATTGAATTCTTTATAATTTTTATTGTTTATAATATTGTTTTTTATAAATAAAAATAATAATATAATATAATATTGATATCTTTTAATTTATATATATATATATATTCAAATAAGAATAAAGTAATTTTCATTATAAATTTGAATTATAATTTAATAATAAAAAATTGAAAGATATATAAATCGATTAGATAAGATCAATAAAATAATAATTAATCATCTAATTATTATTTCAATAGAATAAAAGAAAGATTAGATTTTTTATTTAAAAAATAACTAAATTAGGAAAAGGATTTTAAATAAAGAAAACTAATTCTAAGCGAATAAGTATAAAAAAGAATCTAATCCCTCAAATTATAAAATAAGAAAATTAATCTCATATAATTTTTCAATCAAAATCATGTGTTATATTGCTTATACAGTTTATTAATCATTCATTTGAGTATGCTTCTATTTTATATATATAATATATATATATATATAATCACCCTTCATATGCTTTCGATCTACGACAATTTTTAAAACTATATATAAGAAATCAATCATTTTTCAAAATATGAAAATAGAATTTCGAAAAATAAAATTAATTTTATTTAATTTTAAAACTATATTTTCAAAATTAGATATTTATATTTACACACCTACCCTTCCTTTTTTCAATCTAAATTAATAAATCTCTTAAACCCTTTACAATTCAATAAAAGCTTTTTCTTAATCAATATTAATTAAATCTCGAATAATTCATTATCAATTAAACTTTTCTATATTTATATTCGAAATTATATTAATTCTAATTAAAAATATAAAAAGATTAATTTATAAGAATATATTTTTAAATATAAAGAATTGTATATTTCAAATAACAAATAAAATATTAAATAAATATCGATATATAAAAAAAACTCAATTATATTAAAAAGAAATATTCATTAAACAAAAGACTTTTGATATATTATTTCAATAAAAGATTGATATTCAAATTCAATATAACAAATATCAAAAAAAGGGAATTCTAATAAAAAAGTATTTTCTAATTGATATTGTAATAAATATAGAAAAACAAATTATAATATAAAAACTTATCAAAATAATATAATAGATTCTAGATTATTATAATTTTTATAATTTTAATTAATTGATTTAATAATTATTAAATAATATAAATTTAAAAAAGTAAATTGAAATAAAAGTGACCCGCACACTGATATAATCCGCACACTAATAAATTATATTTATCATTTTTCATATGCTTTCGATTTACAATAATTATCAATAAAACACATATTAAAAGAGAAGAGAGTAGATTGAAGTGAAAATAGCTCATATAGTAATATAGCCCGTATACTAATAAATTATATTATACAAACTCTAAATTTCTAAAGATTTAAATTCTTATTATTATTTAATAAATTTTTTTTTCAAGAAAAAAATACTCAGTTATTAAAATAAGATTTTTTTTTTAAAAAAAAAGCCTAATTCTGGTGTATTTTCAAGTGGCCCATATGGTGATAAACCACGTTAATGGAATTGATTATTCGTTTTGAGTACCTAAAACGCGTAGCGTCCTTGGAGTGCCTAAAGGGACCCTCGCATTTACCTTATCATAGTTACATCGACTGTCTTATTTTTTGGGTGTATAGTAGGTAGATACATGAACAATAATAATTGTATACCTGAAACACTAGGTATATTATATGGTTATCAACAAGGTTTATTATTAATGCCGAAGCCAGATGCTTTGACTAGAAAGCCACTGGATAGACCGCAAGACGACCAACATGAGAGGCAACAGTTCCAGTACCAATGTATTTTAGGAGCGGTTAGGTCATCTCCGGACCTCCAAGACTATCTCGAAACAACCGCAGATAAGGAGACGTTAGATAAGGAACCCATAATTCGCCAGTCTCAGTGATCTCGCAAAACGACGAAAATCAGGCCGGCAGAGCTCGAACTATAATTAGCGGATGAAGTAGCCGGTTCGCTGTCTTTGCGAGTGGTGGATATGCAACAGCAAGATGATCAATACAAATGAATCATCAACAACTCAGTGAATGGACATCGGCTCGATGAAAATGTTCAACATGACTTATTATATTGCATCGAGGAGTTTTTGCCTCACATTAAGCGCGTTTAGCTCCCCAAAAATTTCATGCGCAAGTCATCGACGTGACACGCGCAGCCGTACAAGAGGATATTCAGAATCATCACAAATGCCATACTACTTACGGGCGTCATGTTAGTAGTTGAAGAAGGGCATTCGATATATGAGAAAGAATGCAGAAATGATCAACCATTTTAAGATACATGTAATGATGGCCTAATCACATTCCTGATTGCTCACACTCCTGGCTATAAAGAGCATGGAACATATTATCAGGTTTCTAGAATTGAAGGGAAGCTATAACATAATTGCCGTCCAGGGGCCAACGTGCTAGAACAATATCCGTGAGCCTGTCAAAGCTGGGTAGTTGGGGGGCCTCTGACAAGAAAGGACTAATAATTGACAAGACGGCAAACACAATTTACTTTACAGCATCAAGGCTAGGGTTGGGAAGGTATACTATTTGTGTACGATCGTGGCACATTTGGGACAATGAATTGAAGTGTCATCTTTCGCCGGGTACGGGGTGGTTTGACATCTATCAGTCCAAGAATTACACGGTAACCTTGAGTAGTCACTTTGCAAAGGATTCCACAGTACCCAGGTATGAATCTATATCTAAAATCACCAAATGAACGAAAATTGTTCAATTTAGTGATGAATCAAAGATACTCAGTCGAGAACTTACATGCTCTAGTGCTGCTTTCAAATAATGCATTGTCGATTTTTCGCCCGTTTAATAAGAAGGAATGAACATCAATTTTCGGTATGTCACGACTAATAAGCGAAACACGCGGTGTTGAAGATCAACATGACAGGCGCGACCCTGGCAAAGTAGCACACGGCGGCACCTTACATCGTAATAATAGACATCCTTTTCAGATCTCTCTCCAGAAAGACATCCAGCATCTACTTCCCTCTGTCCAACCCGATTATCCGCTGGTAACCCTGCCGCTGGAAGAATACATTCAATTCAGACTTCAGATTTGATCAAAATCAATACATTGATACCATTCCCTCGAACTCCTACTACTTCTGAAGTGAGTATATACCCCAAATCCCGCGGTGCACTTCATCTGTAATGATCAGTATGTTAGCTCTTGTGTTCGAATAGTCTGGCGGACCCTTCTCGCTGCTTGCTTATACGATACTACCATTTGACGGCTCCTATGATTCTGCAGGCTTCGCGTCGTGTTATAGAGTTGGGTTGGCAGACGTATACCTTACAGACTCACAATGTTATGGGTTAGATACCAGGCTTACAGGCCTAAGTATCGTCGTCTGTAGCTCTTTAATACATCTCGATGTGGAATTCCGGGTTAAGCTAATCGCAGGCCTATACCGTGGCAGGAAGGTAAATCGGAGTGCGTGTCACAAGCTAATATAGCAGTCGCGAATCTGGTTAATTGAGATATAGCCTCATCTCATATCATGATGATATGAACACTCGGTCTCGGGAAGATACTCGATATCTAGATTGACGTTTTCCATCGCATCTTTATTGAATCATCGTTTTTAGTTACGAGACGAGGGAACCTCATTGTCTTCTGATACCCCTGTAATCTGCAGACCCATGGCGCGGCTGAGAAGATCTATTCAGCCTTGATTATAATGGGTCCCAAAAAAAGTATATTAGCCGAGCACACTTTTTTTTATTAATATTTCTCTGTTGTTATATTGGTACTCCCATGGCTGACATTCAGTACTTACTGGCGATACTATTTAATATCGGTATACCATGCATATAGTACATGATGCAGTAAGCAGCGTGAGGATCACTTCTCGGTAAACGATTATGGAATTAAAAGGCAACAGCTTTGTCGAGTGTAGTCGTGCCAAGCTGGCACAGTGCCCCCCCCCACCCCCCCCCATAGTTGGGTCATATCAGGGGCAAGATGGATGCGTACCTAGTTACTCATCTGTGGACCATTTAGGGGAACCATTCTCGCGACCGTTAAGGAATTAAGTTCTTTTAGCACGTCCCGATTTCCGGTGAAAGGCGAAGCTGCTTCTGAACACCTGTCAGGGACAAGGAGCTCCAAATTCACATATTTCCCTCTGCTGTGAGGACCTGCTGCTTGAAAAGTTTGGGATGAACGCTCAGGTACAAGTGTCGGAGTTAAATTAGACAGCCGTTCGAGCGGGATCAATTTTCTATGCTGTCAGCCCAACTGTTTATGTTTATATCAGCTCGCATTCATCTTAGTCGAGATTGTTCTGTGAAATGCAGGGAGAGAAAGATCAAGTATCAATTCCCACATACATAGTGACACCAATCCCCATCTGATATCATGGACAAACCTCCTTTGAGAATCCGTTGTGTAGACGGAACATTCATCGGATGTGACCAGCTCCCCTTCAAATCCCACTAAGCTAGCAAGAAATTAATGGGAAGCTAATATATAGCAACCAAAAAGATCAATGACCAGACCAAGTACTGGCAATCAAAATTTTCAACTCTAGAGCCTAATGTCTATGCATTAGGCTAAATCACCACTACCCTGACCCAAAGTGCCAGGTTCATGGATTCTTTTTCCTAGAGCAACGTTGACAAAGTATGGCCTGGAACTTAGCTACAAAGCTAATCCTGGGTACTTCTCCTTTCAATCTCGATATTCCGCACTTGGAACATGTGATCGGCCGGCCTGCCGCATTGTCTGCCGTTATCTGGCGTTTCATGTCAGAGACTTCAGAGGTTCTGGTACTCAAAAACTCTTGGATCTCAGCAGCATTCATCTTACGATTATTCTTATCGATGAAATCATAGCATGCCCGGCAAAATAATTCATTTTGCATGGCAGGATGATGGGCATGTTTCCGATGTGCGGAAGCATATGCCTCACCTTTATTGACACCACTGAGACGTTTACGTGCCTTCGGGAAATTAGATTCCAAACGACCACAACAATCACAAGCAGCATCGGCGCCACCAGCAGCAGCACGAGTCTCATGAAAAGACTTGCGCCGTGCGGTCCATACAGCATCAGGCAATTTACCATTGCGAAATCTGTATCCGCCACACCCATTACAGAGAAAGCCCCCAAGGGGGTCCTCGGAATTGTACGCATATCGCTTCATCTCACCATATCCTCGCGGATATGCTGTGAACCCACAAACTGGGTTGCAACAGGGCGAAGGTTTATTTGTAGATCCTTTTTGGAAGCCTTGATAAAGCACAAATGCTCTATTCAAGCCCTTCCATTGAACAGCTGGCCATCCCGCAGAACTGCGTGATTGAGCAACAAAGTCGTATGACTTTTTGTTGTTCCAATTGTGGTATGAAGTTTTTGGATCTTGATATGTCCCAAGGATAATCATAAAGATACCCTCGAGAAGATGCAAATACCCTTCTGCCACTGCAAAGTCAAATTTTGCCCAAACATGATAGTTTGAGGTTACAGTGTCCTTGCACATATGCAGATAATGAGCACTTCTTTCTCTTTCAGGCAAAGACTTCAAGTCAAACCGTTCAGAGAAACTGCTATGGCGACCAACACGATCGCTTATCCTCTTGCTCGACCCAACGTACTGTTCCAGTTTAGGATCAGTTTGTGCCGAGTCTACTGCAGTACCACCATAGATACCTGGCACAAGGAGATCTCGCCAATCAACGTTCAGGCTCATGAAATCTTCTTCTGACCAGGATATCTTGCCAAGAAAAGACTGATTCTCGAGGCTGATGCAGCCTAGAAACAATCTCATCAAGAAGGAGACGGCAGTGCGAGAAAGCAGCTGAGCAAAATTGAAAGTCATGCTCCTCTGTCTTCGCTCAACATCAAAACCATTCGTAAGAATAGTCTTGCCTTCACTTTGAAGTAGTTCCAAAGTTCTCTCCAGGCGGCTTCGAAAGCGCAGAATGTCATCGTCCTTGCTATCCCCAATATCAGAGACAACATGGTAACGAACTTCTTCAACAGTAGACTCGGCGATTGCTTCGTCATCTGCTGCGCTTTCGCCTTCGTCATTGACATCCCTTTGAGCAATATACTCGTCGGTATCGTCAAATTCGAATTCAGAATCATCACCATCCTCAAGATCTGAGGCGGCATCGTCATCTGTAGTGTCCTGAAGACCTGTCTCAATTGCCATATCAGCAACCTCAGCTGCCATACCAGCAGCTGGAGACTTCTTCTTGGGGACGGGCTTTCCGGGAACATTGGTAGAGGCCTCAGACAAGGCATGCCTCTGAACTTGCTCTTCTCCCATTCGGGATTGAGCACCGGCGGATCTCGAAGGCTGACCCGATCCCGAACTACTGTTCTTAGATCGGCGCTGCTTCTTCTGAGTGGGTTTTATGGACTCGGTATCGCTTAAAGCGTCCTCATCCAACCCCTCTTCCAAATAGACCGCTGGTTTCTTTGGGACCCTTAAGGCACGTTTGTGCTCGTTACGAGATTGCATATTGCTATCAAGACGATGGAATCGTTCAATTATGTGTCAAATATGTTTTAAGCTTACAAAGTTAGCATTTTGAGACAGTTTCAATAACAATTCATACCTGTAAGCTGTATTTGATTATTGTGTTGAACGCTGGAGAAGAAAGAAATTTCTCCGGTCAAAATTTGACACCATTATGTTACGCGCATTGAAATTGGTGATGTCCCCTGATGAGGCAGCAGCACTCATCGTGACTTCCACATCAAGCACACATCAAGCACACATCAAGTACACACCAAGCAAGATGATCGGTAAGTCGGGCATGCATCCCAATTGAGTTAGGAGCAGGTAGGTACTTCATGTGAAATAAAAATTTTGTCATTTCGAAATTTTCTTCTCCAACCATCATTGTAAAAATGGGTACGGATTCTGGAAATTGCAGTATTATGTTGCCAATGCTAACAGATTGAAGCCAAAGAAAAGAAGAAGAACCTTCCGCTCCGCCCTGTAAGTCATTTCCACTGCCCTGAAGTTATGCAAAGGTTAACGATTTATTAAGAAGGGCCAAAATACAAAACCTCCGGCGGCTTCGGCTGCTAAAAATGTTTCTGCTGGTGGCGGAACGATTGTAAGTCATAGCATTTTAACCTTCCTGTACACTTTCAAATATACTCATGTTTTGAGATGAATGAGTCGAATGTTTCTTCTTCTATTTTGTGTTTCATGCCTGGCCAGCGTCACGCATTCACACCATTTGGAGAGTCGCAACGTCCATTAGGCAGAAGTCTCTCCTTAGATGTCACGTGCATAGCTTACGTCACTCATATTTCATACACCATATGCCATAGAATTTAGGGGTACCTGGAGTGTACACCATTCGCGAGCGTGTGGTTTGTGTCGTGGTATATCAAAGTGGAATATGGATCATATAATACTCAATGAATTCTATATTGTTTGTTTATGATCATACATATTATTCTATAATTGCGAACTCTTTTCTAAAGTAGTGATAACATCTTGCACCATCTGATTGACATTGAATGTTTATTCTCGTAACACATTATCTTGCACCACCCAGTCCACATTTGGTACAAATTACTATATTATGACTGGCCCAAGTAACTACATGGAAATTACAACCTGCTAAATGATTTTTGCTATGCTTCTGGTCGTGTTGACATCAATTAACTCTGAGATATATAGTCCAAGGCGGAGAAGAAGAGAAAGAAGAAGGATGCGGAGATGGAGGAGGAGGTTGAGAGGAGGGTGAAGCAGAGGCTGGCCGATGGCAACGTTAGTTCATCATTTTATACTACTTCTACAAAACTAATGTATAAATATAGCAAGAAGCTTCGAATGCTGCTGCGGGGGGTGGGGAAGAGATGCCGGGGGTTGAAAAAACCCTGGTTTCAACCCGGATCTTGACCCCGGGTCAAGCGTTGAGGAAGGGAGAGTGAGTGAGAATGAATAATTTTTTAGTGATATGTGAATGACCATTTTTAGATTGTTGGCAGAATTGGCGCAAGTTAAGGGGGTTCGGGCCCTGTTGCAAGAAGAGAAGAAAGCTCTTAAGAGCAGGCAAGCGGCCCTGGATGCCCAACAAAAAGAGTTGCAGAAGAGGCAGGAGGATAACCAGACCTCCTTTGACCAATGTGTCAAGGAGTTAAAGTCTTTAAGTTAGAAAAAGAGATACTATAAATTGCTAAAATGAATAAATAAACAAATGTTTTTGCTTCATAAAAATAGAAATGATAGATTAAAAGATTTCCGTCTTCACTCAAGGTATTGAAAACCTTATTAAGGAACTAGTGATCTTAATATACAAATTAAAAATATTGTGTTATTATTTGTTGATGGAATATAAATTGTAATATTGTAAGATTGAAAACATGTGACTTCCGGGGTCACATATTACTAGTAGTTATTATTTATAGTTTCTCTTTTGTAAATAAAAACAATTATTGAATTTTCTATTTTCCAAATTGATTTTTGAAGAATTGAATAACTAATTCTTATCGCTTTCCTTACTTCGTTATTGTAATATAATAATTTATTTTATTTTATTATATCTAGCTACATGCTTTATGTTTAATATAACGTAGTTTATCAGTGTGCGGGTTATATCAGTGTGCGGGTTACTTTTATTTCAATTCATTCTTTTCTTTTTCAATATGTGTTTTTATTAATAATCAATAATGAATTCGAATAATCAAAAAGTCTATATACTTTTTGTTATCGAAGTTATTTAAAAAGATAAAAAAACAAATATTCGAAAGGTTGTAAAGATATATAATATTTCGAATATGATATTATAATATAAAATTAATAATATTATTTCCTGTTTCGAATATCAATCTAAATTTTATAATTTTTTAAAATTAAAAGAGAATATCATTTCTGAATATATATTTGATATGGATTTGAAAGGTTTTCTATTTAAATTTAAGAATATAAAAGATATAGTAAATCATATTTTCGAATCGAAAGATGCGAAATGTATTGAGAAGCTTTAAGTATATCGATTTATAAAATATTGAATCGAATTAAAGATATATTTTAATTATATTTATGATTTTCAAAAAGCTTTTTATAAAGATTTTAAACTTATTGAAGAGTAGTTTCAATTAATTGTAAATATATAAACGAAATATAATATTTTGAATAGAGATTTTTATAATTTTAATGAAATAGGTTTTATAATAGGGATTATATATATAGTAATAATAATAATTAATATTGAATGAAATAATAAAAGTAAGATAATATAGTTAAATAATTGAGAATGAGTTATAGTAATAATATATAGAAATGAAAAGGGTAAAATTATTCCTTTATTTTTAATAGTTCAAGAATAGATTTATTTTTTTAATTAGTATATCAAAATTGATCTTTTTATAAAATAGGTTATTAAATTTATATCTAATAAGTAAACAAATAATGAAATAGATTTAGAATAATTGAAATATTTTAATAAGTATATTAAGAATTGAAGAAAGAGTAAATATCGAATATTAATATTAAATAGATATAAAAATTATAAATCAATAGCTTTTCAAATATATTATAAAGAGAATAATATTATATATTTATATTTACTATTATATTCAAATTATTTAATTTAATTATTTAATATTAATTGTTTTAATAATCTGAAATATTTATATAAGAATCAAATTAATATCTTTATCAAAATATATATCAAGTATATTTTAAAAGTTGAATTCTTTATAATTTTTAAAATTATATATAAAAAATCAATTACTTCTCAGAATATAAAAATAGGATTTCGAAAAACAAATTTAATCTCATTTAATTCTAAAACTATATTCTCGAAATTAAATATTCACATTTACATATCTACCCCTTCCTCTTTCAATTTAAATCAATAAATCTCTTAAACTCTTTACAATCCAACAAAAGCTCTTTCTCAATCAATATTAATTAAATCTCAAATAATTCATTATCAATTAAACTCTTTTATATCTATATTCGAAATTATATTAACTTTAATTAAAAATATAAAGAAATTAGTTTATAAAAATACACTTTTAAATACAAAAAATTATATACTTCGAATAGCAAATAAAGTATTAAATAAACATCAATATATAAAAAAAACTCAATTATAATAAGGAGGAGTATTTATTAAACAAAAGATTTTTAATATATTATCTCAACAAAAGATTAATATTCAAATTCAATATAATGAATATCAAAAAAAAGGGAATTCTAATAAAAAAATATTTTCTAATTAATATTGTAGTAAATACAAAAAGATAAATCATAATACAAAAATTTATTAAAATAATATAATAGATCCTAGATTATTATAATTTTTATAATTTTAATTAATTGATTCAATAATTGTTGAATAATATGAATTTGAAAAAGTGAATTGAAATGAAAGTGACTCGCATACTGATATAACCCGCACACTGATAAACTACGTTATACGAAGATTTTCTTATATAACCATTATCATCTTTTACTCTTTTATATTGGTGATCTATATAAAGAAGAAAATGTTGAAAGATTAGATAGCTATATACAAATCTGAATTCTTAAATTATCTTCAGAAAACAAGTAATTATTAAATACAATAACTAAATTGAGATAATAGGATTACTAAAATACTTATAATGTAGTTTAACACCGGGTCGCCAATATCATTGGGTCGCCATTAATTTTTATATACAAAAAACATCTGTGTATAACCATACACTTTCTTTATTCTTGAATATAATTTTATAAAATCTGAAAGTATAAGATTTAATTATATAAATATTATAAAAATCTGATTATTTATTGAAAGTTTGAATTGATATAAAAGTTATTATTAAAACAATTTTTTTGTAACAAAAATCATAACAATTTTAGCTTTTTTCGAAATATAATAGAAATATTAATATAAAAACTAGATTTTTCAATAAGTGATTTCTTATTATTATTTAATATTCTTTTTTTTAAAAAATATAATAATTAATTATTAAAATATGAATATTAAAAAAGACTTAGTTTTGATATATTTTTGAAATAGTAACCCAATGATATTGGCAACCCGGTATTAAACCACGTTAATATAGTTTAACACCGAGTGGGCCATATCACCGAGTGGGCCACTTCAAAATACACCAAAATCAGCCTTTTACAAATATTTATATTTTAATAATTAATCAATATTTTTTAGAAAAGAAAAGAGATTTATTAATAAGAAAAGATTTCTTATACAAATATTTAACTTTTATATGAAAATTTGTATTATATTCTATAAAAATCAGAAATTGTCACGATTTTCGTTACAAAAATATCATTTTAATAATAACTCCTATATTAATTAGAATTTTGAAAGATAAATTAGATTTTTACAATATTTATATAATTAAATTTCACTATTTCAAATTTTATAAAATTATATTATTAAATGAAGAAAGTGCACGGCTATGTATAGACGAATTTTGTATGTATTTTGAAGTGGCTCACTCGGTGATATGGCCTACTCGGTGTTAAACTACGTTAGATGATATGGTATTGTAATTTATAATTGTTATAATAAGGAAGATATTATTTTCTTAAAAATTCAAAACCAATATATAACTTTTTAATATAAAAATAAGAGGAATAAAAAAACTTTATTATTATATTTATATTTATTACAATACTAAAAGAATATATTATAATTGTTTCGAATGAAATAGCTTTTTATAAAATTATTGATATTATTTGAAAATTAAATAAAAATCTTTGCTTTTTCAATCTATAAATTATATAAATGGAGGGATATTAAAATAAATGAAGCAAAAATTCAAAAGTCTATAGGATTAAAAAACCTTTATAGAATTCTAATTATATATAATTAGAATAGAAATGGATTAGTTATTATCTGAAAGATATTTATTAATAATATAAAAATGAATTCTCTCTTATTTAATAATAAAAGGGAGATAAAAAATAGAGATATTTTTTTAATTAAAAATCATTTCGAAAATTCAAGAAATAAAAGGTTATAAGTTAAAAAAGCTTAATAATAATATATTAAAAAATAATAAAAATATTGGTTAATATAGATATAATAGATTTCTTTATAATTTTGCAAACTTTTCATAAAATTATAAAAAAGAATAAAAGATTTCAAAATTATATAAAAACAATAATATAAAGTCTTACTATTTTTTCAAAATTATAATCTGTAATAATTAATTCAAAAATAATAATATTAGAAAAAAGAAGGAAAAGAAAGTATTTCAAATAAAAATAAAGCTTATCAAATTTAAAGAAAAAGCTAATTATATATAAAAAAGAAACTTGATCTTTAATTCAATTTTTAATACATTAAACTCAATCATTACATCCAACTTTCAAAAATAGAAAGATACCCTCAAAACTCCAAAAAAAAAAGAATTATTCCTTCAACAAATAAAAAAATAATGAAAAATCGAATCTACTAAATAAAAACAAAGTGCTAATATATTCCCACAAAAAGAATATATTAATACTATACAACTTACTACTATTTTGAAATAACTAAATAAAATAAATACTTTATCATTACCTTTCCCCAAACAAAAAGAAATATTATAATTCTAAGATTTCAATATTATAAAATAATACAAAAATATAAAACAATTTTAATACAATTATAAAATAAATAAAAAAGATTTTCATTTTCAAATTCCATTACAAATAAAAAGGACTCTTCAAAAGAATATTAAGGCTATAAAAAAGTAATAATAAAAAGATTGAGATTAGGAATGCAAATTCAAACCTATATTTTTCAAAAAACACTTAACAAATAATATTCATTAGAAAATGTATTCGAAAGATTATATTCATTACTTTACTAAGAAATATAAATAGGAAGGGGAAGACAATGCTGATGCACTTGCACGCTTTATGTGTTAGTATAATCAAGTTGCCCAACGCTTGATTAGAGACAAAGCTTCAACCAAGAACGAGGAAGTGATCGCAAACCTGGAGAGATGGTCAAGATTGGGAGTCACAGTGGCTGAAGAAGACAAAGAGCCGCGACAAAATTGCTTGATGGATAAATGGATTGTGAGACAAGCTGCACCATTGGATAATGAGGAGAAGGCAGAAAATGTGGAATAGTCCGAATTGTGTAAATGCCTATCGGAGGCTTTAGTATCAAAGGACTGATACCTAGCCTTAAAAGAAAAATTTGTGGCCAGATAAATCGGATGGATGACCATAGCCGAATTAATTCCCCACAGATCTAAAAGACTTTGCAACTTCCACCTCCACTACCTAGCGAATGTATTAGATCTCAAAACTACTTATATAAAAAATGAGTATCTTATTAATCGTTTTAAAACTATGTATAAGTGTAGAGATTGCATCAATAGTATGCGGATACATGACAAGTACTTTGCCTAGTTCAAGCCCAACGAAGGCGCGAGCAAGGAGAGGAAGAAGAGGATCCTTGGAGTTTTGAAGTTTCGACCCTTAAAATCCTTACAAAAATTCATGATGTAAAAAGACGAAAAGCATTGGCTACTAATCCAACTCTCACTATACTGATGAACCAATTTTCAGATTCGGTATCTGTATTGATAAAGATATACTATCACCACAACCAATACGAAAAGCTAAAACTTGATTTCACTCATCACTACTACTACACCTTTTGATAATAAGGTTATAAACAAAATCTAATACTTTGAAAAGAAATAATTAAATAATATATAGATTAGAAATACTATTTAATAACAATACCTTTCCCCACACTTATTATTTAAACGAAGGAAGAATACAATCGCATCTTTATATAACGTAGTTTAATACCGAGTAGGCTATATTATCGAGTGGGCTACTTTCACTTCAATTTACATCTTCAAATATAGATTATTCAACAACTATTGAATCAATTGATTTAAATTATTAAGAATCTAATAATCTAGGATCTATTATATTGTTTTAATAGGTTTTTATATTATAATTTATCTTTCCATATTTACTATAATATCAATTAAAAGATACTTCCCTATTAGAATTTCCCCTTTTTTGATATTCATTATATTAAATCTAAATATCAACCTCTTGTTGAAATAATATATCAAAAGCCTCTTATTCAATAAGCATTTCTCCTTAATATAATTGAGTTTTTTTTATATATTAATATTTACTTAATATTTCATTTACTATTCAAAATATACAATTCTCTATATTTAAAAGTGTATTTTCATAAGCTAATCTCTTTATACCTTTAATTAAAGCTAATACAATCTCGAATATAGATATAAGAAAGCTTATTTGATAATAAGTTATTCGAGATTTAATTAATATTGATTAAGAAAAAGCTTTTATTGAATTGTAAAGAGTTTGAAAGATTTATTGATTTAGATTAAAAGAAAAAGAAATAAATATACAAATTCAAATATCTAATTTCGAAAATACAATTTTAAAATTAAATAGAATTAAACCTATTCCTCAGAATCCTAATTTCATATTCTAAAAGATAATTGATTCCTTATATATAATTTTAAAAACTATAAAGAATTCAACCTTTAAAATATAATTGATATATACCTTAATAAATCCATCAATTTAATCACCATATAAACATTTTAGATTATTAAAACAATCAATATCAAATAATTAAATTAAACAATTTGAATACAATAATAAATATAAATATATAATATTATTCTTTTTACAATATATTTAAAAAGCTATTAATTCATAACTTTCATACTTATTCAATACCAACATTTGATATTTACCCTTTCTTCAATTTTTAATATACTTATCAAAATATTTCAATTATTCTAAACCTATCTCATTATTTATTCATTCATTAGATATAGATTTAATAGCTCATTCTATAAAAAGATTTTTTTAAATATACCAATTAAAAAAATGAACTTATCCTTAAACTATTAAAAATAAAGAAATAGTTTTACCCTTTTTATTTGTCAAGGCACGAGTAAAGACGTATATTATACCATAAGGATGGAAGAGCTATGAAAGAGTGAGGCCCTACTTATAGGAAGCAGGGCACGCTAGTAGTCCGTGCCTAAGGCACGAAGGCAACTACAGAACATGTAGTTGGCGCCGTGACAATTTCCACATATTATTATTATAATCCATTCTCAATTACCTAGCTATACTACCTTACTTTTACTATTTCATTTAATACTAATTATTACTATTATTATATATATAATCCCTATTATAAAATCTATTTTATTAAAATTATAAAAATCTTTATTCAAAATACTATATTTCGCTTATATATTTATAACTAATCAAAACCATTTTTTAAAAAGTTTAGAATCCTTATAAAAAGCTTTTTGAAAATCATAAATACAATTAAAATATATCTTTAATTCGATTCGACATTTTATAAATCAATATACCCAAAACTTTTCAATACATTTCGCATCCCTCAATTCAAGAATATGATTTACTATATCTTCTACATTCTTAAATTTAAATAGAAAACCTTTCAAATCTATATCAAGAATATATTGAATAATCACTTTCTCTTTCAATTCTATAATCTTATAATAATTCACTCGTATCTCTATACACTAAAGTAAATTATTCATTCTATAACTAATCATTATACAAAATATATTATATAATCAAGTAACCTATCGAATACTTAGTTTTTTATTTTTTTGAAAAGCTTCGATAGTTAAAAATAAACATGCTTCTTTATTTATAGATTCTATAATAAATAATTAATAAAACGCATATTGAATATAAAGAGTATAAATTGAGATGAAAGTGGTTCACTTGGTGATATGACTTATTCGGTGTTAAATTATATTATAGAAATACTACAAACCTATATACCATATCCGATTACAAACTAGCAAATTATATTATAATACATTCCCATAATCAAAATAATAAGAATATATTGCAAACTGAAGTTGTATATAAAAGGATCAAACCTTTTATTATAAATAATACAAACTGGAGAACCTTAGCTGAAAATATATTTGATAAGAGCAAGATGATCTTTAATTATAGATTCTTTTAATGTAGTTTATCAGCATGTGGGTCATATCAGCATGTGGGCCATTTGAAAATACACTAAAATTAGGCCTTTTTCAATATTCTTATTTTAATAACTAATCATTATTTTCGAAAGAAAAAAAGAATATTAAATAATGATAAAAATTCAGCTTTTTAGAAATCTAGTTTTTATATAAATATTTCTATTATATTATAAAAAAAGTAGAAATTGTCACGATTTTCGTTACAAAAAATTTATTCCTTTAATAACTACTTTAATAATTCGAATTTCTAATTAAAAATTAGATTTTTATAATAATTATATAATTAAGTTTCATAATTTCAGATTTTATAAAATTATATTATTAAATGAAAAAAGTGCACAATTACGCACAAACGAATTTTGTATATAAAATGAGGTGGCTCATATACTGATATGACCCACATACTAATAAACTACATTATGATATTACAATTAAAAAACGATATCAAAATTATACCAACTTGATAAAATCCGATCAATATATGAATAAACAAAATAACTCATAAGCACTTATAACTAATAGAAATCCTATCTTTATTCAATCAGATTTAGATATGTACAGAAATAAACCATTTGCAGCCACAATTGTTCTATATATAACTATAAAAAGAAAAGATAATGAAACCTTGAATCCGATCCTCGAAAATAATATGAAATACTAAGACCTAAAGAATACCTACAATAATTTGAAACCAATCTTTGATAAAATAATTATATAGAATGGATGTTGGTATCATCATGGGGATGATGAAGTCAATATAGTACTATGGTTCACACTGTTGTAATATTGCTTAGGGTTCTAAAAGCTAGGACTACGAAACGTATTGCTGTAGTGCCGAAAGGCGCTATCACGGTCACATGATCCCTATCCCGACACTAATTGTGTTCTGTCTAAAGAGCTAGCTACATATTGAAAGTAGTAAGTTTTATATAGACTTACTAAAAGAGCTAGTCTCTTTCGCATTCGCTTGGGGCTTTATTAATTACAGTAGCTTTATTATAGTGGTAATTGAATTAAAGTTATCTACTTTATTTGTATAAAATCATAAAATAATAGATTCTAGAAAAAAACAATAATATAATAAACAAGAAGGACTAGCCCCAGGACAAGAAAACAGCTAGATCGCGAAGGGTTGTAGGACAAGCGTCATGTGATCAAAAGTCGATCGACTTGTCGGTCGACTTCAGTATGAAGGTCTATCTATATAGGGAATAGGTTTTATTATAATACAGAGCTTTATATTCAAAAAAAAAAAAAAACAATTATTAGTTTCATATTATAACTATGAGAATTATATTCAGCTATAATCTTATTGAATCTTTATTTGAAATCTAATCTAAACTATTTTGAAAGTATTATAGAAGCTATTATCTCTAGGGTCATATGTGTCACGGCGCCAACTACATGTTCTGTAGTTGCCTTCGTGCCTTAGGCGGCACGGAATACTAGCGTGCCCTACTTCCTATAAATAGGGCCTCACTCTTCCATAGCTCTTCTACCCTTATGGTACAATATAAGTCTTTACCCGTACCTTGACAGTGGTCCGAAAGTGGGGTACCCAACTTACCGCAAAGTTCCACTCCGAAATCCATAATTCCATAATTCCATAATTCCGTAATTCCGTCGAACATTCCCGGATGATCAATCGTGATAATCATATACCACGAAGATTCATTGCGAAATCCATAATTCCGTAATTCCGTATAACATTTCCGGGTCATCGACCTCATGCAATATGCACAGCCCAAAAGACAGCCAAATCCTGTGAAACGAGTATAGAAACTTGGAATTCTTTGCGGAAAATTCCGTGCGGAGTAGGTCAGACTCTACTCAACCATCCAAGAGAAAAAAAAAATGACGGTGCTTTTGTTACTGAATGAATATATCTCAAGATTTTGCATGACCAACCGGAACTACATAGACCAGAGAGATGTGGGCCCAAGATATGGCAACAGCCATATCTTGGAACAACATTTGGTCTTTGCGCTGGCTAGAAATTAACATATAATCCCTCTCCCATTTCCTTCAGTAGCTTTAACTTAGCCCTTCCTTGTTACTCCAATCTTGAAGTATGTCTCATTCTGTGGTGAATCACAAAGTCAAATTCGTCAAGGCTGGCGACTTCGTCGAGAGATACGCTTTCACCACTGAAAAACGTATATTGGAAAAAGGTTGGACGCAAGCTGCGGGCACAAGACCACTGCCGATCGACCTGATCTGGGAGAAAAATGTACCAATCAAGCTGAGAGATGGAGTAATACTATATGGAGATGTGTTCCGCGCCTTGGAAAGCGACAACTCTCGACAACCCGCGTTGCTTCCATGGAGTCCTTATGGTAAGACCGGCAGTGGTGAGTGTTTTTATCAGATATGCAGGGTACTTTTCTGGGAATGCTAATATTTTGCTTAGGACATTTTTTACTCAACATGTTCCCCTCGCGTGTTGGTATCCCATTAGCAGCTACGAGTGGCTTGGAAAAATTCGAAGGCCCTGATCCGGCAGAATGGTGCAAAAGAGGCTATGTTGTTGTAAACGTTGATGCTCGTGGAGCCTTCAATTCACAAGGAGACATACAGGTATTCGGAACTCAAGTAGGTGTATCTACCACAAATCAATTGTATTAGCACTGACATAATCGAAAATTAGGAGGGTCGTGACGGCTATGATACGATTGAATGGATTGCTGCTCAATCATGGTGCAACGGATCTGTCGCACTCGCGGGGAATTCCTGGCTCGGCGCAGCCCAGTGGTAGTCTACCCTCTGCTTCTAACTAGCCTCTTGTTGATTGATTTTGTCTAGGTTCATAGCTGCCGAAAATCCGCCTCATCTCAATGCTATTGCGCCGTGGGAAGGGCTTGGGGATTTCTACCGCGAATCAATTTGTCGGGGAGGTATTCCTGACCGCGCCTTCTGGAATGAACTTTTTCCTACTTTCGGTGGCAAGAACCAAAGAGAAGATGTGTGTGCTATGGTAGATGAACATCCGCTATGGAACTGGTACTGGGAAGATAAGAAACCCAAACTTGACAGAATTAACGTACCAATTTATGCTACAGCCAGTTACTCGACTGGTCTACATACCGAGGGTTCTTTTCGTGGATATCTCTTGTCATCCTCGTCTGAAAAATGGTACGCCAAGAATTCAGCAGCAAGTCACCTACCTAACCCAGAATAAGTGCTGATCAGTCCTCATAGGTTACGGATTCACACTACTCAAGAATGGCACGATCTATATCAGTCAGAAAACAACGACGACTTACAAAGATTCTTTGATCATTTCATGATTTCTGCCAACAATGGATGGGAAAACACTCCCCGAATTCGCCTGTCTTTGTTGGGTTACAACAGGCCTAATGTAGTCAATCGACCAGTCACCACTTACCCACCACTAGAATTTCAGTATCAGAATTTCTATCTCGATACAGCTACGAATCATCTATCGATGCATCATATCGAATCAGTCTGCACCACGAGCTATGACGCAGAAGCAAGGGGCGGTAACTTCAGCCGCTTTGAATTCAAATTCGACAAATACACAGAACTTTCTGGCTTCTCTAAGGTGCGACTTTTTATGTCTACTCCAGATCACGATGATATGGACGTTTTTGTCTTGTTACGAAAGCTAGACTCCAAGGGTAACGCATTGGAGTACTTCAACATCCCATTCAAGGATTTACCTGAAGGTACAAAACCCGAAGATATCCCAAAGGACAATATCTGGAGATATGTTGGCCCCAATGGTCGTTTGAGAGCCTCGCACAGAGCTACATTGCCTGAGCCTGGACTTTCCTCAAATCAGCGAAAACTTTTGTCTGATGCCTATGTCTGGCATCCT
The DNA here is from genome assembly GCF_000143535.2 of Botrytis cinerea B05.10. NCBI lineage: Eukaryota > Fungi > Ascomycota > Leotiomycetes > Helotiales > Sclerotiniaceae > Botrytis > Botrytis cinerea. Next base: position 1,454,578 of record NC_037321.1, on the reverse strand, counting down.
CATGACAATGAGGAGAAGCTTGGCAAAAATGAGATTGTGGAGCTGCAAATCTCGCTCTGGCCAGGGGGCATCGTATTCGAAAAGGACGAATCAATGGCATTGGAGGTCAGCGGATTTCACGGAATTCGACCCGAATTTGAGAAGTTGCAAGACACTATTTCCAACTACAATGTAGGTCGTCACATCATCCATTCTGGAGGTCAGTATCCATCGTCATTTCTAGTAGCTATGAGTAATCATTAGCAAGAGTCGTCGGATTAGATGGAATGGTTTATTCTTATACTCAAACCCTTTCAGAGCAAGTCGTATGTCATAATGTTATTAACTTTATGTACAAAAGAGGGTCCCAACTGTTTCCAGAATGTGCCTGTGTATTTTGTTTTTCGGAGAACACGCTCTTTAACTCCGAGAATATGTTAGATAGACTGACTATAGACTTTCGGCTATATATCATTAAGCAATTGGCGATTTTTGTTTTGCTTTGTTGAAAATTTATGAATGTAAAACAACCTACCACCGCTTTTTTCCCCATCGCGCCTCATCAGGTTCCTTGCTTCCCTCTACATCTTTTTCTGCCGGAAATTAATTAGGCCTTGATTGCTACTGTATATATAGCTGCTGAGTAAAAGCAACTAATCATACGTTCTCCACCCATTGGTGTCCCAGCATGCGAAATTGTCCAATGCTACTATTGAGTTTTGTGATAATTAAGTGGTTAGTATAGAAAAAGATTGCGACTCGAAGTCGAAAATGTATCAAATTCACTAGTGCAATATGCGCTACTTCTGAATATACCCAACCTCCCACGTGGAATTCCGAATCCAAAATCAAGATACAAATAAGTCGAGATCAAGTGGCCATGAATTAAAATCCCACGCAGCGTCATCCACGCTCAATTGCGACTCTATGATGTCCAGCATCCAATCGGTTGATGGCTGTTGTAATAATTCGGAGTCAAGACTTTCCATATCCAGGACGGAATGTGAAGATTTGGCTTGATGAGCACTTGCTATAGCCTCGGATGTTAGTTGCGATATTGCAGACAACATCCGCTCAATAGCAAAAACACTGCATGAAATGGCTTCCGAAGATATCATCTGTTGAAGATGGTGAAGGGCAGTTTTGATAAAATAAAAGTTCTTGTCTATGGTATCTTTATCTCTCAAGGTATCCCAGACAAGTACAAAGCAAGCGCTCTCGATGTAATAAGCATTGTATCTCAAGTTCTATAATGATTAGCTAACTTAATTTGCATGCTTGAGGGGCTGAATCGAGGGCAAAGAGCTTGAAAAGCATTTACATTTATTAAAGGATTCGCCTTCGCAGCTCTGCTGGCAAAGGCTATCAGCTCTTGAGCGGCAAAAACTGCTACTTGGCATGCTTTAAGAAGCCACAGAGGGGTACTATTCTCTGAAGTCGGCACTCTTTCAGCAGTCTGCTGTCTGATATGAAAGATCAAAAATGGTCGAAAAGTTAGAATGAGAGAGTGGTTGTGAAAGTTGGACAAGAATAGTTGTTCAAGAGTAGGATGAGCTGAGGATTGTAAGTCAAATTGTAACTTGTCTTCAAGATTGAGCTTTATGGCTTGTAACTTGCGATGTATATCCCAAGCGGCTTCAATGTTAGTCTTGAAGTGAACACCACCTGATCTGTAGACAGTGTGACTTGCTGTAGATGCTAAGGATGCAATCTCCACCCAAGCCCGTAAGAATGTTGGTTTAGTAGGATAGCCTACAGATATAGTATTCTCGGACAAGGCCGCCGGTCTTCCCAGACTAAAGGATGTCATACTACTATAACGTTAAATTATTGACACATACACATTTCGGGCCAGTGTATACCATTCGAAAGAGTACAGAGACCAGAATGTCTCGACTCTCTCTTCTTTAAACTCAGAGACTGCTCTGTGCAGACCGGCTGCATGAGCTTTTCGCACTGCGGTGCCGAGATGTAAGTACGCAGAATTTATACGTCCAGCTACTGCTTGATAGTGGGCGTAATCATAGGTTAGTCTATAGCTCAAATCAAGATATCTGACAAAGTTAAACTTATCAAAAACAAGGGCAGCTGAACAGCTTGAACATTAACGAGATCTTCAATGGCATGCATTTCAGATTTTGCTCTTAAAAAGAGATCTTCCCCTAATTGCACGTGCTCTGTCAAGGTCGCCCCTAAAGCTAAAATAGCCATAAGGATACCGCGCTCTAGAGCGCTACCGCCCGAGGTATTTGGGAAAGAGTAGAATATTTGAAGCATTCCCTCTATTCGCGTCCGTGAGATGAATGGGAAGAATGGTCCAAGAGTTGATATAAAAAGATCGACAAAGCTGTTCGCAAGATGTTCCGGCACAATCAGCATCTGTATTGAACTCCTTGGTATGATATCAGAAGACGTATTCCCCAAAAAAAGTTTTCGATAACCGAACCAGTCTAGAGCCGTATCACCGTCATCCGCTCTAGGGTTGGTACTACTGAAAGGAGCTTTTACAATGGACTTGAGCTGCTGATATATTTGTTGCAGAAATGCAAAATTGGACGGGGGGCCGTAATATAGTTGAGGTGATGACGATAGAGAACTGTTGTCGGTGGCTGTTATATGATCGCCATACTGCTCGTCGCCGGGTAGCATGCTAGGTAAAAGAGGCTGTTGAGACATCTCCGAAATTTTTTCGACTCCTTCATCCTCCTCCACCTGTGGGTCATAAGGTTCGCGGGAAGAGGATGCTTTGCCCTTCTGTCGTCGCCGAACGTAAGATCGGAAGTGACATGTTCCACCATACTTCCTGCAAGTATCACAGGGTAAGCCGCCATTGCACCTAATCTTACGTCGCCTACATTCATCGCAAGCCTTTCCTATCGATGTCCGAACTCCTTTTCGCGGTGAGGGAGCGGATCCAGACATTTCGACAAGGCACATTTAGACTCTGCGTGGAAGAGGGTCGTTAACATTGTAACGTTTTTTAACTCAAATGCCAAGTGATATGAAACTGTGGGCCTTGAAGAATACCGAGGCTCCGAGAATAATAATTGTCACGGATCGGACCCAATCGCAATTGCGATCACTCACGTGCATGTAACTAGGTAGTGTAAATTGTCGTTCACGTGATTCCGCTTCTCTAGTGGCTGCACAGACCACTTGTCAAGGTTTCTTCTTTGGCCATTATGTTCTGGACTTCACTTCATCTCACATTACTGACATTACTTCACTTCACTCCACTCCACTTCATCTGATGCTACTTCTTTATCCGCGCTCTATATCTGCAAAGACTCACAGAAAGATGGTGGGTATATGGATCAGATTTCATCCTGGAAATGAGAGGATTAATCACTTTTTTCATGAGACGTTGACACGCAAACTGCATGGCTGTGGCTTCAAGAAATGGCCCAACTTCATTAAATCATTATTCTGATATAAGTAACATCTAGTAAGATATGTTTATGGTCCGCTAATCTTTACGCCAGTCCGTTATCTCTAAGATATTGAACTACTTCTCTTCTCTTTCAAGTACCCATGTCCACTTGCTTCCCCGCAACACCTCGACAAGCTCGGGGTTGCGCATGGGCTCATTGAATTCTAGATTCAAATTCACAACTTCCGATCTAACATCTTTCTGTCCTCCAAAAGCTTTCAATTTCCAGATTCTCTTATCTGTGACACCAAAACAGACTTCGTGGCCTGCCATTACGGTAACCTGCGAGATCATGAATCGCGGCATGTCGTCCCATGGCGTAATACCCTTTGGCTCAATTGTGGCGGATTTGAGTTTGAAGTCTTTATGGTAGTCCAGAAAACTTTGCAAAATTCTACACATGCCCAGGCTTTTTGATCCGAAGGAAGAGCAGAAGGTCTTGAACTCTAGTTGAATTAAACGAAGATTGGGTAAGCTGTCTAGTGACGGGTTCACTACCTCTGGTATTGGACTCCAGCAGTAGTAACCCTCGTCTTTGACAACAATTGATTGCCCCGCTGATGAATTGGTATCGGAAGCAACATGGCTATTCCTGGAAATCCCAAAGCGCCAGGGGTCGGAAGAGTGATGTCCCCGGATCCCAGGCACATATTTAATGACAATGTTTCGGACTACTCCACCCTCTTCAGAATCTATTGGTAGCTTCCAGTTATTGCCAAAGTGAAGTGAATAGACAAAAGTTTTGCTGCAAACATCTAAAAGATAGATATAAGCTTTACGTCGTTGATCGTTCACTCCACACTTAAAGCTGGTGACAAGAGTCGGCAAGCTGCGTGTGATGTTGCCAGGATTTACACCCATCTCTTCCTCCATAGAATCCTGGCATATCTGACCTAGAATCTCCACAGGAAGATTTTGCAAACGTGTGGGGGGTTCCGGGTTGACTTGCGAGTTCGCAGGTGGAATGGGGGGACTTTCTGATTGGCCCTTGGGAATTTGTTGGAAAGACATCTCAAATTGTTACCTGTTGGCTTATAGATTTCTTGAATTTATTGGTATGTTGAAAAGGTAAGTCAAAATATTTGAGTTTGAATGGAGATGTTTATAGACTTTTGTAAAGTTTCAGATTCTTTTGTAATTGAAGATTCGTTGATGTCAAGAAGTAGTGCGAAGTTATTGTAAAGAGACAGGAAAACAATGTAAAAGATTTTCCTTTTAACATGGAAGATCTATATGTAATAATCATACATTCTGCCAGTCATTAAAGCGTACAATAACTACGGTCTAGATGACCGTAACAAACACGGCAAATTACAAAGCCCCCATAGGAGTAAAATCAGAATTTGGGCTGTTCTGATAGCCCAACCGACTTGTCTACGGCTGAAACCTTCGCTATTATGGTTCACAGTTCATCACATTCTACGGCCTCCGGCACTGTAGCAATAGTGATGGATTACAAATCTTTGCATTGTGGTCAGAGGTAGTGGTGGTGGTCTAAGTTTTGAGGCTCTACTGATGGTACAGCCAACGAGTCAAGAACCAATAAGTTTCCCTTTGTTAGTACATGATGTAGTAAGTATATAGCACTTGGATATGGAAGTCGCTCCACAGTAAAGTTTTTTTCGTTGGTATTTTCCACATTTTCTGTACTACAAAGGTAAGTGCTTTTGATAATCAAGTGTCTTCGAAGCCTCAAGCTCTTTCGTGTGGAGAGTATAGAGACTATTCCTTCTTGAGCATTAGTTGACTCACCTACATCCCGATGGAAACTTTGAGCGAGGTGCATCATGGGATGATTCGGCAAAGTGAGCCGTGTTCCTGTTCAGATATGTGCTTAAATTCCCGATACTTCCGTATTGGCACGGAAATAGGTTCAAGAGGAGAAAAGCTTAGATTGAGTGAACCAAAATAGTCGATTTATGATTGTATTGACAGATACTGCAAAATTCTTCTGCCAAGAACCTCTTCTCTTGTAGTTCACCCAATCAACGCACACGAAAAAAAAGTAAGTGACTCTAACTGTCTGCAAGCAGAAGGACAGACAGCATCTGATCATCAGCAAAACGGTTCTTAGGAAACGATTCTCCCATGACGATTATGTTGGAAAAATTGTTTTGGGTGTTATTTTGAATGATGTTTTGAATAAAAACAAGCTTTTGTCTTCATTAATGCTATCCATATCTTCAACTGTGGTTGACTAATGGTAGCATTGAAATTGTTGATTTTGACGTGAACAAATTTCGCCCTAACGTTCCATTAGCATGAAGTTTAATTTGTTTCCCCGCACTAGAAGGAGTGTCAGATCGCTAGTCAGGTCGGCTCCCCTTGGACGGAAAACCGGGATACTAAACCAAACCCGCCAAAATCAAGACTCTTTTCAAGACACTGTTCTTCTAAAATTCAATAAAAATTTGAAAACGATTTATAGATTGAACAAGATGGAAACATGTTATAAAGCATAAGCTGTTAGTATTTCATTCTCAATTCAAAATCGAAAACATTAGTTGTTGATTTGAAAAAGAATATTGAAAATGATACCATTTTTTGATGTCCTGGGTTTTCCGTCCTAGGGTGAGGTCGGGTAGAAAAAGGAGAATGGAAAGGCCCACTTAGTATTCACCAGTACATCATCTTCCAGAGAGATTGTGCAAGTCTGGATCTTAATCGTACCAATTCTTTCTACGTCTGGATCGTCAACTGAAGAGATCTTTTCAAGTAAGCTGACTTTGCTGATGGCGGAGTAGTTAAGTGACTTGAAAAACCAGCACAGTGAAGCTTTGCTTGAAGAATAAAATTAACAACTTAGTGTGCTGCAACTGACCGTTCCATCCTGATTTTCAGTCAACATTTATACTTTCGCTCTAATAGGGTATGTGACGATATCACTCAATCGACACTTCTATATCTGGCTTCCGGGAAGGTTCGATCTTTATGACTACGCTACATTGGCAACGTGTACTAGATACTAACCAATAAGTCCAAAGAAGTTACCCATTACTAAGAGACTTTCGCACGAATTCTTATAAACGGACTTGGTAGTCAAGTTAGTCCTGGAGGTATTGGAAAGCTTACTAGGAGATAGCTTATTAGTCAAAAAGTTACCTTTGGCTCATCATCGATCCCTTCAAATCGCATTACGAACCTAATCTATTCCCAAATAAGCCAAGTGTGTCCTATTTGCACTAACTGGCTTCCTCTGGTCTCTCTGCAGAATTGCTATAAAGTCGCACCTCGCACTCATTTCATTTCCTTTCCTTTCCTTTCTTCTTCTCAACCCCAAGACCGATTACCAAGTCCGTGGACCTCGCTTTGCCCATTCTATTGTCTCTTTCAATGGTACCTCGAGTGCCACATTCCAAATCCAGCAAGCTTTTTTTTCTAACCTGGGCGATTAAAATCCTAACTCCGACAGGATTGTCTCCAACTTGGGCGATTACGATTCCAAATCCGACAGGCTCTGGTTCTTAACTTGGCTGATTAGCATGTGTTTACCTTGGTTCTCTTTGCCTTGAGCGATGTTTCGGTACACTTGGTCCCCCGTCTTTGGATAATCACGCCAGATATATCATTGTTCTGTGATCTTTGTAGACGTTCCAAATCCAGCATGTCCGACTTAACCTGGGCGATTAGAATTCTAACTCCGACAAGATTGTCTCCAACTTGGGCGATTAGAATTCCAAATCCGACAGGCTCTGCTTTCCGACTTGGCTGATTAGAACAGCTCATTCCAAATCCAGCAAGTTTGTCTTTAACTTGGGCGATTAGAATTTTAACTCCGACAAGTTGGTATCCGACTTGGCTGATTAGAACAGAGCGCTTTGATCCATAGATACTCTGATTATCTCGCGGGGTTCGCCTTAGGGCTGTTCCAAATCCAGCAAGATCGTTTCCGACTTGGCTGATTAGAATTGTGCCCCCGGGCTCGCGGACACCTCTCCCAGTAGAGATCCTCTTGTACGACTGGAGAAACGGGGAGAAGCCACGGTGCACATTTCGAAGTCCTGTGTTAAAGCCCCAGCACGCGCGTCACATCTATTTCGTGAGTATCCCCTTGAACTCCTTCGTCTTCGCTTCGCTAACCACCTGTAACTATTCCAGCATCCGTACCGATCGAATCGCATTCCTGGTACATGAGTTGTAATATTGGCTTGGGGGCACTGGTGGAGAACACTTGAAGTTTGACAAGATTGAAATTTATGTATCTTAATTTAAATCGCAATGAAAAAACTCTTTGAACAACACGACCTGTTGAAGAACCCTGTGATCCTTGTGCAAAATGTTTATGCCATGTCTGTTAATTCTATCAATATTGCGATCTAGAACAATCCGTAGTCACGCGGGTAGAAAATACCGACACGGTGAATTGTCTAGACAGAGTCGAGAAATAATGTGCCGTTAACGCTATTCAACATTGCTCATGATGGGGCTTGGTAATCCAGGTATGTATCCAGCCAGCACAGATGACCCATCAGAACCAATCCAGATTGTCAAAACGATTGTTAAAGCGAAGAAGGATGATTTCATCTGCCAAATAGAGCAGAGTCCACGTGTTAACACTAAATATAAGAGCACGAAACTACAAGTCCAACTTGATGAAAAATTGCTCGAGGAAAAAATGACTATGGAGTGACGGCAAAGATCAATGAATTTGAATTTGAATTAAAAAGAGCAAGAAAAGGGGTATTGGATGACCGTCTGTCTGTCATTGACTTCATTACCATTCGCGCTCATTAGCAAAGTCGGAGAAATTCTCCTTCCAATCCTATAATACCATGAATGCCAACCAACCCTCAAAAGTATCCCTTACCAGCAAGCATATCTATTCCCCAGTGCTATATTCCCCCCTCCCCTCCCATCCCCGTAGTCATATACATCTACTCCAGCAGCTCACAAAACACCGCACAAATCCCCAAATATATCCCGAAAACAACCCAACCCGTGTATCCAATAGTGCAGACTGCAGTCCCACAATGAAGATTATCCAATCTCCAAAACCAATTAGAACATTCGAATCATTTGAGATGTCGAATTTGACTGGAGTATTGAATCCTTTTCAGATTTCCAATTGCTTTTGGACATTCAAAACCTTGTGTTGTGGGACTGCAGTCCGGACTATTCTGTTGGATACCCCGATTTCAACTTCCTAAATATAAAGCTGCATTTACAGATCTCCGCACCTCTATCTTTGTATCTCATGCTCTCGCTAATTATGTGATTCTTACACATATTGCATATTGCATATTACACACCCCCATCCCCAAGTATAAGCAGACGAATCAACGACATCTTCGAAACCATTGTTTTGATTTACAGCACAGCACAGCACGTATGTATGTATGTATGTATGTATGTATAATATAACATAATAAATACAAGGTCGCTTCACCCAAAATGAAATCGAAATCAAAAAAGAAATCTACACATATCCATCCATTCATTCATCCATCCATCCATCCACACCTCCACTTAAGAATCCAAGTCCAAAGCGGTCAAAATTGTAAACTACACGAAACTCTTCTTCAGCCCAGAGTATCATGAACACTACAAATAAATAAAAGTTATCGAAAATCCTCTCGATATCCTACATTTTAACACCCCTCGCTATTGTAGGGAAGATGTAGAAAGCGTGGTGGGAAATGTGGGATTTGATGGTATATATATATATATATATATAGCTTCAAGAGATGATGGATTGTGTGTAATACTGTTGTTGATGTTGATGTTGATGTTGATGTTGATGTTGATGTTGATGTTGATGTTGATGTTGATGTTGATGTTGTATTTGCGAGATTTGATTGATTGGGATGATGATGATAAAAATAACAAAATAATATATATATATTGAGAATTTATTCTGTCACTCTACTACAAATAGACAGATAGACAGACAGACAAACAGATAAGCGGAACAATAAATTCACAGAAGTGTATATGATCGCTAAGGTTATCATGGGCCCGTAATATACATACAATTATCAGTAGAAGAATGAAAATTCGGGTTTCCTTGATTTTTATGGTTATGAACTGAGCGATTATGGGAATGGAAGGGGATGCTGAGAATTATCTTTTTCATTGGCATTCGTTTTTCTTGATATCTTATTGAAGATACAGTTACAGAATGAGATGTTTGTAATGAGAGAACGTGCATACGAAATGAGTATGAGAATAAATAATCTAGAAAATATAAAATATGAAAAGAAACTTCCGCACACCAAACTCAAAATGCAAAGATATAGTACATCACTTCTTTTCACCCCATGGTATCTAATCCCCAACTCAACTTCCCCTATCCCCATTCATCCTCGCTCTCCCCCACCAGCTCCACCCACTCCGCTCCCCCCATTCAAACCGCATCACCCACGTCACACCAAAAATTGCCCCCATAATCGGCAGCGACGTAACCCAATAAACCCAAAACGCACTCCCACCCGGTCGATATTCCCCACTCATACTAAAAAGCGCACTAGTATACGCCAACGGAATAAAAACCAACCCAATAAACGTAAGCGTTTTCGAATTCTTCGCTTCGCGTACAGAGAGACGTGCTTCGTGTAGAGCTTCGCCGCTGGCGACGATGGAGGAAAGTCCTTGGGTGGAGGAGATGATTGTAGATACGCGGGTGTAGAGGTTTGAGAGGGAGGTGTGGATGAAGGGGAAGTCGAGGTTGGAGGAGAGGTAATGGATGGGGAATAGAGGGGAGGAGGGGATTCTCAAGGTTTGAATGATGGATTGGATGTCGGAAGTGTATTCTGAGAGGAAGCGATGGGTGAGTTGTAGACTGGACCATTGTTCGCGTTGTTCTGGCCAGGAGTTGTAGTCTTTCTTGTCGGTTTTACGGGAGAGTAGTCCTTCTGCCTACGTTGAGTGTCAATAATAGCAATATTATGAAATCAGGTTATAGATGGTATGAAGAAAAAACTTACCCTTTTCAATCTTTGAACAATGATTTCGAAATAGTCAATCACTTTGATGTAATGAGAAGCTACTATTTTCTTGAGGAAGGCAGACGCAATTAATGGGGGTGTGGCTCCTTCCATTTCGAATAGAATTGTGCTATGATGCTCGAAGTAGAAGCATAGATCATCAAACATACAGGTTCTCGGAGGGCCATGCAATGCCGCATTCAAGCCGCCTCGGATTAAGACATCAAAGTCGATGAAATCGACATAACCACCTTGAAATAACTCACTCTTGATCTCTTGCGGAAAAAGGCTCCTCGCGCGATATACTTTGTGGACTGGTGGCTCGCTGAGAATAACAGCTAGGAGTCAGATGTTAGTATTCCATGAGCACTCGCGTGAATGTCCAAATTGAAATGATAAAATTATAACATACCATCCCACCCTCCTTGGTTATTAGTAGCATCTCTGAACCAAAAGGAACACTTTCTCTCCACTGCAGCTAGACTGTCTAGTTTATATTCAAACCCAATTCCCGAAACATGTGACCCACTCGTCGCACAAACCGTTCGCCAGTGATCATAATCTGGACCGAATTTTCTCATTTCACGATATTTAAGACGAAAATATTTATCCGGATTCTCCAGTGAAGGTAAAATCGGGCTATCACTAAATTCTTCCTGGACATCACGCATATCCCATACTGTATTTCTTCCTTGCCTAACGAAAAACGTCGGATTCATGAAGAAGTATGACCCATATGCTTCTATAAATTGTGGATCTAATCCTTCGAGAATATACACCCTTTGCCCCGTGTTTGATTTTCCATTCTCATCTTCTTTCACTCGTTGAGCAAAGTGGTCTTTGAGTTCGGAAACATTTTTGAAGTATTTAGATATTACTGTGTGATCAGGGCGAACATTCAGGACGACTGATCTTGATGTCCCCAGTCGGGTTCCAATCCTATGATTTTTGGGGTCTGGCTTATAGATGGAGGGGTTTCGTGATTTCAGGCTTTCAATAAATTCTAGATATGGCCCTTCAGAACATAACCACGATAGGTCACTTGATTGGGTGTCCGGTTGATATTTGGAGGCCATTCCACAATATGAACTTCTGGTTGGTTTGTGGATGTCAATAAGATAGTAAATAGTAAAGAAATATTCGTTTCTAACTGCGATGGGGAACGCAGGTAGTTATAAAACGCGGGTAGTGGAGGCTGGGTTATGCATAAAGTCACGAGAGTTGATTTTGAATTGATCTTGATTGGCCTAGAATCTAAGATGCATAAGTTGTGGCGCATTGTTGCAGGGCAATTGCCAAGTTGCTAGACTTTTTACTGCGTACATCAAGCTTGCCTAAATGTATGTTTGATGCCATTTGTTTGCGCATACTAATCAACGTTCCACAAAGTTCAGAGATGTAAAGTACTTCTACTTATTCCAATTTGACTGAAAAATCGTGGATGATTTCTTCTTCTCTTCTTTTGATTGAAGGAAAGTGGATTAACTGAAGATTAACAACATGCGAAAAATGGCAAGGAAGTCTATACAGACTAGTTTATAGCTTCACGGTGTTACGTTACACTCTGATGGCTATCGTTTTGCAACATTTGCTGTGCAGTTATTGCTTGCGTATCTTCAATTACATCGTAACAACAATTTAGACCCTTCCACACGGAGTAGCCATAAATAATGATGCATTATGATCCATCATTAAACCGCAAAAACGAACCAATAAGGTACCGTGGCTACTTGATATAGCCTTGAAAAGCATAATCATAATCGTGCATCCATTTCAAGGACGACCAAGAACTCCGAACCACCCAAATCCAAATCCGTATCGCTCTATCTACAGCTGGAGCGATATTTCCAAACCTCTAAAGCCAAAAAACAGAGGTCCGGAGGAAACCAAACACGAAATTGAGTACAAAGCCACCACGCGACCGATCGGGGCAAAATAAACAAAAATTGATTCCATGCAAAATCAAAAGATTAGACGGTATAGACTTAACACAAAGCTCAGATACTTCTAAGCTACCCAAGATCGAAAGTTTGCAGTGATCGGGGGTTACAGATTCTTATGGTGCTGAGAGTATTGATAGATGAGTGACAAGATGATGAAAGTGGGTAATGGCAAAATGTTTTTATGAAGACCTTTAGGAGGGAACACCAAAACTTCAGGCCAATGAGTGACTGTTAGTCCAGCTGCTCTAAAACATCGATTGCTAATAACATACACGCTCGTGAATTTGTATATATATGAGGCACAAGGTAGGCTCTCTTTGGAAGTGCAAAGGATACGGCGCTTTGATTTGCTACTTCTTGAGAACTAGCAGAGTAATGGTTTCATCAAGTCTCCATGACAGCAATTGATGTTAGAAGCATACGAGCAAAGATGGACAGATACTCAGTTATCAACTCGTGAGTGATGGTTGCACTGCACCACCATGGCGTGTCACGGTTATACGAGTCTTTGATGCACAAAAAGAGTCCAAAGTTTGGGACTAGTGGTCATGTGGATTGTGGAATAGATTGGGTCAATTGTTACTTACTTACTTACCCCTTTAATTCTCCGGAAGCTGGATCTAAGGGATCCAACGATTTCGTTTGTACCGATGTGATGGTACTTATTGGCGTTATAGATATATATATGAGGTATACATTGTCGGTGTCGTACCATCGAGTGTTATTCTAGAGGGTTGATAAGTTCATACTAAAGTGACTAGTGATCTTAGTACACGGGTTAAAAATGTCGCGTCGTTATTCGTTGATAGAACTAGTCGGCATGTTACTATTATGATTAGTCATGTGACACCTGTCAGAATGTTGACTGGCCGGACGATCGGACGACTGGACTGGTGGACTAAAATGACCTGAATGATTGCACACACACTCGAGTACATGTTGTGGAATTAGCCCTGAGTTCACTTGTTACCTTGGCTGTCGCTTTGTGGCGATTCTTCACTCAGGGCTTCAGAGGATGGCGCTAGTTCCAAACTAGCAGGCGGTAGCTCCCTCGGCCGTCGAATCCGGCTAGTACGTACTCTCTGCCCAAACCCCTAAGCCCAATATAGTATGGCGCGTCTAAACAATAGCTCATGGTTAAAGAAACGCGACGGAATCTGATTATTCGCACACAACTTCGTACCGTACAACAATTCTCAATACACAACAACCACTTCAATCTCAATTGGATTCAATCAATTACTCCAATCTTCAATTGCATCGAGTTGTAATCACTTTTCTCGTACAAAAAACTTATCAATCCTCTTTTCAAATCCCACTATCACTCGAAGATTTATTCTCGAGGACCGTACATCGCGTCTTTCGTCATCTTTGAAGCTTGTTGACAATCACTTCATCCGACAAGATGCCACCAAAGAAGATCCCAACACCTCCCAGTCGAGTTTCATCTCGTAAAACCTCTCCTCCAAAGAACACTAAAGTCGAGGCAAATACTTCAAAAGTCATGAAGAAAGCTCTCGCACCCAAAAAGGCTGGTGTCGCAAAAAATGTCGCGCCTCAAAAGAAAGTCTCTCCCGCGGTCGCAAAGAAGACAGCCAAGGCACAAGCAGCTTCAGCTAAGAAGACTGCTACTACGACTAAATCTGTCGCCGTTAAGAAGACAACTATCACCAAAGCTGCTATGGCAAAGAAAGTCGCTGCCGCTAAAGCCGCTCCAGCTAAGCCTGCTGCCCCAAAATCAAACAAGCGCAAATCCACCGAAGATGTCGATGAACCTGTCGCAAAACCCTCCAAGAAGGCAAAAGTTACCAAATCCGCTCCTGCCGCCAAGAAGCCTGCCACCAAAGCAGCTGCGAAGCCTCTTCCCATAGTCAAAAAGCCCAAGGCTGCTCCAAAGCCCAAGGCTCCAAAGGTCGTCAAGCCAAAGGTCGTCAAGCCAAAGGTTGTGAAGCCAAAGACAATCATCAACATCGCTCCTACCCAACTCTTGGACATTTATGTCTTTGGTTGCAATGAAGCTGGAGAGCTTGGCCTTGGTCTTCAAACCAAGAAAGATACAATCAATCGACCAGTCAAGAACCCCGCCCTCACTGCTCGTGGTGTTGTTCAAATGGTTGCCGGTGGTATGCATGGAGCTGCTCTTACCAAAGACAACAAGATTCTTACATGGGGTGTCGCCGATGGTTTAGCATTGGGCAGAAAGACTGATGATTGGGTTGCACCTGAGAGAGATGCCGATGCAGAGTCGGATGATGAATCAGCCGCCGCAGATGCCCGCAACCCATTGGAATCAACACCTGGTGAAGTTGATTTGACCAATGTACCAGAAGACACTATCTTCACCCAAATCACTGCTGGTGACAACGCTACTTACGCCCTCACCAACGATGGCTTAGTTTACGGATGGGGATCAATCAGAGTAAGTTAAATCACCACAAAGTTCCTCGAATTATACTAACTGCCTAATAGGGCGCTGATGGTCCAATGGGCTTCACCAAAGATGTCAAGGAGACCTTGGTTCCAATACTCATTCCTGGTTTGAAGAACATCGTTAAGCTTGCCGCTGGCAACAACCATTACCTTGCTCTCAACAACAAGGGTGCTGTTTTCGCATGGGGTGCTGGTGAGCATAATCAACTTGGCCGAAGAATCGTTGAACGTTCAAGATTGAATGCTCTTGTCCCTCGTGAATTTGGTCTACCAAAGGCCATGGTCGATATCTTCTGCGGATCAGAACATAGTTTCGCCATTCACAAGAACGGTACCGTTTACTCTTGGGGAGCAAACAACATGGGTCAATGTGGTCAATTCAGCAAAGATGGTACCTTGACTGAAGAGGTTACTTCGACTGCCACCAAAGTCAGTATCCTCAAAGACAAGAACATCAAGATGATGGCTGCAGGCAACGCTTCCAGTTTGGCACTCACGCACGAGGGAGAGGTTCTCTACTTCGGCAAAGCCCAAGATGGTCTTTCTGGCCATGATGTTGAGGCACTTCCAGAAGATGTCATCATCAGAAACGAACGTAACCAACGATCGATTATCAAGACACCTCTCACCTTCCCATTCAAGGGATCGTACATTGCCATGGGCAGTGACCATAGTATCGTTCTCGGCCCTGATGGTCACAGTCCTCACTATTCATGGGGATTCAACACATACAGACAGACTGGTTTGGAAGATGACCAAGATGTCTACATTGCAGAGGAGCTTGAGAACAAGAACATTGAAGGAAAGAAGCTTGTCTGGGCAGCAGGAGGTGGTCAATTCTCCTTCTTGGCTGCCATTCCAGAAAACTAAATTCTGGCTCGTCTCGTGTTTGATTTTTTCGCTGTAAATAGCGTGGTCCGGATCCTGATACACCACAATCAATCCAGCTCGAACTCGGCCTGACAGCATTTGTTCAATAAGGAAAGTATACCTGCTTTGATTTTGAGAGACTGACCTTGATGGATCTCTGGTTTTTACCCAGGACTTTGATCCGGACCATCACGGCAGCACTCTCTTAATCAAAGCAGGTATGCTTTCCTTATTGAATAATTGCAGAAAGGGCGATAATAGAGAGGATTGAGCGTGGTTGTAGATGGTGATGGCTGCATTCATGAATTGGCGTTTCGGAATTGGATTGTATGGATATTAAAAATGGGAATGGATCATGGCATTATTGAGGTGCATGGAACAGAACAATGGAACATTGGGATGGATTAAACTGGCGTTATTTGTCTAAGTAGTCTTAAAGAGACTCATTATCATCGGTCGTGAGAGACCTTTTTATGGAACTGTTGGATTTGTTAGACTTGTCTTTCGTTGTTTGTTCATAGTCATTGCGTTTGTGGTACATAGAATACGTTTCTCTGGAATTAAAGATCTTATAAATGAATATATCGTGCTTGTGCAGTTGTGTTGTGATGTGTTATGACGTTCTAGATTGAGAAGTTGATAGTGAACTCATAAACCTGATTGTTAAAATACATGTCTTGTGAGATCCTCAACCCGGGAGTTAGGATACTCACCGCAACATGTAGGTGGGTAGTATGATGTGATGTGACGTGATATATATGAGGCTTCGTGAGCGTTGTTATTGTTGTAATTTTTTTTAAAAAATTCTGCTTGTTTTTTTGGAAAAAGATGATTGTTTTGAATAGATAGATAGATGGATGGATAGATGGATAGATAAATGGATATAGATCGTGCTTTTAGCCAGATAGTAAAGCAGGAGAGTCAGCTTTGTTATTGTTTTGTATCTCCTGAAAATGGGGGTTGTAGTTGAACAGAGTTGCGGATGAGGATTCGCGAGACGAAACTATATTGATCTAGATTCTTTAAGGGGAGGGTTAAGGGGGGGGGGGGGGGGGGGGTGAAGTAAACTTGTGAATTTTTCCGCAGGAGAAAAAAAAAAACAAAAAAAATAAAAAAAATGGGGAAGAACGAGAGATGAGAGATGAGAGGAGAGAGGAGAGAGGTGAGAAGTGAGAAATGAGAAGTGAGAAGTGTAGGATACCGCATCTGTATATCCAAGTAGAGGAAGTGAAGATTCGTCTGCGTAGATACCGAATACCTAGGTAGCTAACCTTAGTTCACGCGAACAAATCGTACAATCGAATCTGAATATGCGCCAACTGGAAGATTCTCAGCATCTGTCTGCTGCAACGTGATATGAACATCAAGGAGGATCGACAAACTTGCGTTGCGAAGTCTCTAATTATTCATCTCGGAAGTAGAGTCCGCGTTGTTTCTGCGCCGGTCTATTTGTATATCAGAAAGAAATGTTCATCTTCCTTCCCTCTTCGCCTAATCCAAATCGATTCAAAAATCATATATATATGTATATATAAACCAATAGTGGAGTCAAGAAGCGCATCGGATCGAATCTAAAATAATACACAATCGACTAGAAACCAACCTCTCAACCTCTCAGCCAGCCAGCCAGCCAGCCAAAAAGAGCCAGTCCATGCACCTATCACCACGAAAACTCTCATCTCATCTAAACCCGAAGAGAAAATCGAGAGAATCAACAACACAACTATCTGTCACCGCGAGTACCCCTACTCATTCATCATCTACAGAGATGACGCTTGCCAAAAAACCATTCTTCGATACTCATCGATGCGAAACCCGCTGATTCCGACAATTGGGTTTTTGAGGCTGTCTGACAAGGCAGTGCCGCGCGAGCTACCATCTGCTGAATAGTGGCTGATGGAGACGGGATTCTGGATCCGCAAATTTCGCTTGAAATTCGTGGTTTCTATCTATCTGCCCATTCATCTATCCATCCGTTCATATATAGATCTATACTCACTATCCTCATCTTCTAGGATATATATATACTACCCGACAGATTTCCATTCAAACTGCACAATACAGCCAGGTGTACTTCTCCTCTTCCCATTTTCTCTTCTCTTCTCTTCCCCTCTCATCTCCTCCTCAGAATAACCTACAACCCCGCGTTCTCGAATCCATCAGCCCCCCACAATCAAAGTTTCGACCTGCAAGACTAATATCCATTTGTGCCGCCATACATCTACTGTTCACACACATAATGAATAGGATATGTATAAAACGCATATCCACTCTAAACCTTTCAGTTTCTCGTTGAAGGCAGAGGCTATCATGCATTATATTTTTTGCATCGTCGTCTCGTGTGTACATTTGTAAATTCGTAGATTGGCATTTATGTACTTGTTATATGTCGTGGTAAATTTATGATATATGGTCAGAGCCATGTCCGGAGATCGAATCGAAATGAAACGAAGGGAGAAAAGAAAAGAGTAAAGTAAAGAAAAGGAATAAAAAAAAATATAAAAAAAATAAACATAGAGAAAAAGAGACAACAAGAGCAAAACCAAACTCTCAGCCAGCAAGCAAGCAAGCAACAAGAAGCAACAAAAATTAATACCAACAACAGACAGGCCTTCCACCATCGCCTTTAGCATCTTTCAGCTGAATCCTATATTATTTCCCAACTCGGCCTTGGGGGATTCGACAACCCCTTCTATTTTCTTGTTTTTATTCCCATCTTGACCTAGGTCATATCCCATTAAGTTTTGTTCATATTGTCGTGCGAGTCTGTTATATACTCCTATCGACTGAGAGTGAGACTGCGACTGCGACCATGACTTCGCACCCGAGACACAGGACATCTATCGGCCGTCGAGGAATTTGTTCTGTACTCTATAGCTCATTAGTATCGTGTTTCTAGTTTTCGAGGATGAAGAGTAACAGAGCATAGATAGTAAGATCTTCCTACTTCCTCGTGTATTCTCATCTTATGCAGAACTCGCATCTCCAACAACTTTGTTGAAAATACAGTATTGAGAAAGAAAGAAAGAAAGAAAGAAATGACACCACCCCTTCCCACCCCCCCAAAAGCATGTGAAAAATACAAAGAAAGAAATACAACGATGAATTCTAAACACAAGCAGACAATGATTACATTATATAACAAGCACAAGAAAATATACCAGAGCGCCGGAAAAAAAGAGAACACTCAAATTGAGCAGAAAAGATGCACACGAACATCTTGATATCCACGAGAAAGAAGTATCTACATATCCGTATTTATACACTCTCCCTCCCAAACAGCCTCATACACTACGGTGCCACACCGTACCACGAACAGACACACTCTGGCTCGACCTACCAGGTACGGAAGTACAAGCAAGGCTATCAACATCTCGACTACAAAATACACAAAGTCAGGCCACCAAGCGAACCTGTCCAATATCTCCCATCTCAGGCGGAAGCCAATCTACAGTACCGCTTTCTATAAAATTCTAGTTTGGTCCTAACACGTACTAGCCAACCAACTATCAACCACCAACCCCTTTCTTTCCTCATCTACTCTATTCTCCCTCTCCAACAACCAACCAACCAACCAACTATTACCCCAACCAAAAAAAAAAAAAAATACGCC
Source organism: Botrytis cinerea B05.10 (assembly GCF_000143535.2). Classification (NCBI taxonomy): domain Eukaryota; kingdom Fungi; phylum Ascomycota; class Leotiomycetes; order Helotiales; family Sclerotiniaceae; genus Botrytis; species Botrytis cinerea. The sequence continues at coordinate 1,435,390 of NC_037321.1, read as the reverse complement.
ATGAAACACAGATCCATATTTCTATTCCCATGCACCAGACCAGAAAAACGGTGGTCCACCTAGGTCGAGGTCGAGGTCGAGGTCAAGGTCGAGATTGGTCAGTTCATTTCAACCCATCGACTTAATTGAGCTACCTGTACATCCTATCAACAGGTTGAGATAGATAGCTCAGGCAACTACAAGACTGATCGAAATGCATGGTATGAAGCTACAAGTTCCTTGGGTTCTCTGCATTAATGCGGAAGGAATGAGAGATGTTTGTCCCAAATTTTCATAACGGTTGCGCGTTCCTTCCTTCTCCTAGGTAAGGGAAACTTCCCATTGAATTAATATTGGTCAGTGATCTCACAATATATTGGCTGGTGCGCGGAAACAGCGAACTCATCCCAATTCACAGTTCATTCACAAGAATCATAAACCAAAATCACGTATTTCGAAACTATCATTTCATGCGTTCATTTCCTAACCTCCACGGACCAAATCCCAAATAACCCATACGGTCTCTTCTCCTTGGTCACTCGGCTCTATTCATGTGTATAATCTTCCTTTGAAACCTCTATCACCATTCCCTTACTCCTCAATCATCAAAAACGCCCCCTACAACTCCTCCACAGCCTTACTGATAGCGTCTTCCAACGCTGCAGGATTGGCACCTACAACCTCTGCGAACTTTTCCTCTCCCTTGAAGATCACAAAGGTAGGCATGGCTCTAATACCAAGCTCTTGTGCTACCTCTGGCAATTCATCGACATCGATTTTAATGAAGTGGGCGGCGGGGTAGGCTTCCGAGAGTCTATTTGATGAGAATTAGAATTTTTTATTCGTTATTTTCCCCTGTTAGAAAAAGACAAGGGGAAACAAAGAGGCAAGGCAACAAAGGGAGAGAACATACTGAGAAACTTTAGGAGCGATGGCTTTGCAAGGGCCACACCATGTTGCAAAGGCGTCGAGAACTACGACTTTGTTGTCGGTAAGAGCAGACTTGAAGTCAGTTGCACTATTAATTCTTTATCAGCATCTGTGTTTTTACATCTGTGTTTTTACTATGGATATCTCTCGGAAAGCTCTTCGTGCCCCACGCGACCTACACATATCATCGAGGATATAGTATAGTATAGTGCTGTGATTCGACCGAACAGAGATATCGACGACGTATTCCAATATACCAAACCCAAAATCCATGGGCCGAGTGTATATCTCGTTTCTGGAGAGAGGGGGGGGGAAGGGGGAGTAAAACTCACTTGGCAATATTGTGAACACCCATATTTGCGATAGATTGATGAAAAGCTCTTTTGTTGATAGATTGAAAGACGACGCGATTGTTTGGTTTTGGTAATCGTTGAAGAGATCGAGTGAAGAATGACATATGAAAACTCTTGCAGAGATCTGAAGAGTATTTGTATGTTTTGGAAGGGTTGTTGAGGCTGACAGGAAGAGAAGGTGGGAAGTTTGCGGAAGACGTGTAGATTGGTTTAGAGAAACGATGCTTTCTAATGCCGATTGCTTTCTAAGAGGGGTAATTGTGAATCATGCCTTGTAATCCAGGCGACAAATGACGAAATCGTGCTTGTGTAAGCAGAGATGGGCTAGACTCTCTATCCTTGTTCGGATGATTATGAGATATGATTGGCTGAAGGGTGCTTGGAGTGTGTGTGAGTGATTCCAAAGAATCTTCCATGCTTTCTAGAATATTGTTGTTTCGGGCATAGAATGAATGGGAGAATGGGAGAATGGGAGGTGGTGGTGGTGGTATCAAGATCTATTTTGGGACTATATTATATTACATTATGATTTGTATTTGAATTCCTTCGGTGTCGCCGTCGCTGTCATTTTTTTGATCATCTGCTTTTTGCCTCTTATTTCCAACCCTATCAATATCACAAACTCGGCTGGCAATATATGATCAAACAGGAAACCCCCCGAAAATAACCGGACTTGCCACTCATCTCTCCCGAATCTAGACATTATAACATCATAAGTCTGCGCGACACTCCATCCATCAGCCATTCATTCATCCATAGCTATCTCGCTAGCTACTAGCTACTGTCTCGACACGAACCCCCTCTCTTTTCACACCCCCGAGTCATGGAATATCAGACCTTCAGACCCTATCACAGAAGATCAACCAACAATCCCCAACACAATTATGCAGTCAGTCGGTCATCATAAAATCACCCCTTCCACCCAACAAAACATCACATCACGACACAACACCACTACTCCTTTTCTCCTTGTAGATCTCATACTCCTACTCCGTGAGACATACACACCAAGTGTTCACCCTATAGCTACCACACACACACACACAACTCAGCCCCAATTCTAAATGACATAATTCATCTGCATCTTCAAGCTTCTATCTCCCAGCTTTCATCTTCACTCTCCTCCCCTCCCGTCTCCCAGCTCCAGCCCCAGCTCCAGCCCCACCCCCAGCCTCGGCTCCTCTTTCACAATACCAAAAACACACACACACAGACAGCAAACCACCCCCAAAGCCACAACAGCAAACCAACCGTTCAGGCATTCATCCCCCTCTGTCTCAAATCTCCATGCACGAAATCCATGCACCCCATCCCTCCCTCAGCTGAAAAGGAGAAGAAGAAGAAGAAGAAGAAGAAAACAAACCCTACCCACCCTCCACCCTCCACCGCCCCTTCTACCCCTCTCAAACCCATCCATATCATCAATCACAACTCCGTCCTATATCTGCAGCTAATAGCTACACCACACCCATCTACATAGGTATCTACCTACCCATCAAGTCTTATCTCATCACATCATATCATCACTACTCTCCCGAATGGTGATCTCATCCCGTGCCATCCTCTGAGTATATATGCATATGCATATGGACACATCACTGCACATACATACACTACACACCAAAAAGAAAACTTCAGCTGAAACCCCTACCTATCTACTTATCTACCCAGCTACTGATCTAGGCACATACAATATATTAAGCCAAGTCAACCACACAAGCAGGCAATGCACTCCCAAGTTCCAAGCTTCCAAGCTCCATTCATTCATTCACCCCTCTCCCCACCCATTCAAACCACAAGCACAGTCACAAGTACCTACCTAGCAAAAGCGATTTCAGAATCCACAAAAGCGAGCACGGTTATATAGCATGATATAATACAATCATCATTACGAGGTATCTACCACCTATTCCCCAAACTAAGCTATCTCATCTCATCTCGTTCCCCTCCTCCCCTCCTCCCCTCCGCTTCTTTCCTCCCTGGCCTCGTACCACCTCTAAAGATTTCAATCCCCAATCCCCAATCCCCAATTTCGCATCAAAAATCGGAAGCCTGGCGTCTTTCTCAATTCTCACACATCTCACCTCATCTATACCTCAAGAGATCAATCAACCAAAATAGAGAAGAAAAGCTTTCAAAAAGAAGAAGCTAGATAGCTCACTATTACTAAAGACTATAATCTTCCTCAATTCCCAATCCGCAAGAGCCCTGCTCTCTCTCCCCCCCCCTCCCTCTCATCTTTCTGATCACCGGGTATCTCTTCCGCTCAAGAAGTAATATTACATGTTTTCCTCGCCTTCCAGTTCCTCCTTCGCCCAAAAACTTTCCCCAAGATCCTGTAAAAAAAAAAGGAGCGACGCCGTCATAATTTTCCACTCCCCAACGATACCCCGACTTCTTTTTTCGGTCCCCTATCTCAAATACATGTTGGGGTATCGATTTGAACAAATCAAAAAGCAAAAAAAGCAGAAACATCTATGTGCTAGTGGGGATATCAATTCATTATGAAACCGAAAAAAAGCAAAAGAAATAAAGAAAATTTTTGGTCGTGAATCCGTGAAATAGTGATTGTGGAGGAATGCGAGTAAGTTGATGAGAAGTCGATAGTTGATGTATAGAATAAAGATATCATGGACAATGACAATGATCGAGACAAAGCTTTTTTTATACTGTTTTTAGGTCGATTCGAGCCCTTTTATAAGGAAATGTTTGTTAAAGGAGCGAATGCTGACAAAAGAAAAGTTGCAATGAGCGTGGGTGTCGATAGTGACAAATTTGTTGTAATGAAATAATTAAAAGAATGTGGTGCTCGTTTCGTTTCGTCATTGTCCTTGAAAATCTTCATCTTTCCACCAAGTCGACTCTACGAGTCATTATGACTCACACTCGTCCTTCGAGCCTCTCCAGAAGCTCTTGGTTTCATGTCAAGAAGTCTCGCGCTACCAGCACTGACTCTTCTGACATGTCCGAAGTCAACACTTGTAGCTCTGCTAATACCAGGGCCATCCTCGTTGACAAATTCAGCTTGGTAGCTAATACTTCTTCGGTAGCTTGGAGAATCTTCAGCAGCCTCATCCACAAGGCCTTCGCGAGATTTCGCTCGTTCACGGTGAATTACAGTAGCATGTCTTGCCACAGCTCCCCATTTTGTCTTCCCTTCTGTGGATGGACTCTGTTTAATGCTAGTTCCATCATCCTCGTCGCTAGAAGCCATGGGAAGACCAGTAGATTGACGTTTCATCATATTTTCTTCATGAGGCCCTGGTGTAATGCGGCTGAAGTATTCGTCTTCAGCAATTCCAAGTTCTTCAGAAGATTCCGATAATTCTTTATAGCGTTGTTGTAAAGAGCTAGCAGAATCACGTAATGGCGACAATGTCATTTGTGCAGATCCTCGTTTTGAGGCTGCTTTCTTTCCAGAAAGCCATGATCCTTCAGAGTCGATTGATGCAAGAGATTGGGAGATGAGCGTAGGTTGTTCGGGTGAAGGTACATCTGTTGATCTGTGACCACTAGTAGGCGTACTATCTCGTAAACGCACGACACTGATTGGAGTATCGTATCTGCGTTGCTCCTCCAAAGATCTACGTACACTACCTCTCTTTTCTGGATAATCGGTTCGTATTGGTGGCACGATATCAGTCTCATGAGATTGTAGTCGAGAGTCCGGTGGTGAAACTGGAAGTTCGGGTAAATCTTCTCTAAACTTTGACATCGTTCGTTTGGGAATGTTTGATGTTTGCCTAATCACTGGCGTATATCCCAAATGTGGTGGTGGTCCGGTTTGCACTGTTTCCCGTGAAGTATTCGAAAAGGATGGTGTGGAAGTCCTGCTAAGTCTCTTGTTTCGTCTAAAGAATGATGTCCACGATTGAGAAGTTTTGGCTTCCACAGGCTGTTTGGCGGGTTCTGTTTCCACTCGCTGTTTTTTAGATGGGGAAGGAGTCCTGGATTTGTCCAGATTTGCCATCTGTGAAATATTCGATGGCCCTCGAAGGTGGCCCTTTGGTGAAGCAGGTGGTGAAACATTAGCTTTGCCAATAGTGCCAACTTCCGCAGTTCCTAAGAATGGCACGGAGCGTTCTGAAGAAGGGGTTAAGTTGTCGTCGACGAATGGAGTTTCGTACGCAGGAGAGTCTTTGAGGAAGGCATCCGCAGGTCGCTTTCCTCTACCAGAGTCCCAAGTATCCGATCCTCTCCTCTTGCTTGACGTGGTAACCGCGGAAGTTCCAATGCCCAAGCCTACTGCGTCTCTTCCTAGAACCCCCCTATCCATGTTATCCGGAGGTGGTGTACCGTATCGAGCAGCTGCTGCTTCTTCGGCCTTTTGTTTCTCTTGCTTTCTTGCTAACCTTCTCTGTGCCTTCAGCTTCTCATCTTCCTTCTTTCTTTCTCGCCTCTTCTGATCTCTTTCCATGAGCTCTCGAAGCTCTCGGGCGTCGAGATCATCGGCAAGTTCATCAATTCTCTTATTTGCTTTTAGAACTTCTTCTGGAATATGTATGCGATCCAAGATACGTCGTTTTTGCGAGTCTGATCTATCTGAACCAAAACCGGTTACGCCAGGCGCATATCGAGGGTTTTCGGAATGTCGAATCGTAGGGCGTGGTGCCAACACGTCTAATGCAGATATTCTCCATGACGTTTGATGTTCGGAATTCGAAGATACTGAAGAACGCATCGATTCCGCCGTTGGCAATGAAATATCGGAACGCGGGTTCTGTAAATTCCCTTTCAATCCAGTTCGCATTCTCTTGCTGTCCCTCTTCATGGGACGACCAGATGATGAGGCATCTGCGGCCGGTCTGTTGGGCATAAAAGAAACCATTGCTTTAATTTCCTCTTCCCTATTGAATTCTTCCTTGCGCTTTTTACTCGACTTTCGCCTTGAGAGTTCTGCAGCACCTCTTTTATGTAATGTTGGCACCCTCTGCCAATCCTTTAATTCCTCGGCGTCTTGGTCTGTAAGTCCAGTTGTTGTGTCTCTTCCGTCTCGAACATCTGCTGGTAAAGGAGGAACTGGAGGTCTATGCACGTCTCTAAGCACGCGAATGCTATCGTGTCGACCGGGAGAAAAACTATAAGTCCTTTGCCTTTCAGGCTTCTGTAATTTTTTCGAATCCCTCGAAGGTTTTCTCCTTTGAGAGTCCCTCCGGCTTCTTCTCCTCTCAAGGACTGATAAAGGGTTTAATTCGGATCCATCATGCCTTCCAGGGTCCCGCTGTGTGCCAGCATCGTGCATGGTTGAGTGTTCGGAGCGAGAAGTGCTTGCCCCACTGCGCGATGCTCTGCGAGTACTTTTCCAACGGAACGGCCACAAACCCATCTTTCCATCGATGTGTATAAGATAAAATTTCTGCCCCTCTCAATATTACGAGGTTGGCACTGAGCTGTAATATATTCTCTGCGAAAACCCGCTCAAACCCTTCACGGAGCTCCAAGGTTTCAATCTAGTACCTGCACGCGTTGACCATGGCCATCAAATTGTGAATCTCGACCGAGTTAATGTGTGTGAGCACTGAGCACTGAGCAAGCGACTGACAGATAAAACGTTTAAAACCCCACGAGGTCCTTCCTTGTCGCAAGTTAATAAATAGAAAATTATTTTGTGAAAGTGGATCGCGTTTCCGCTCGCATGACGTTCATTCAAGTAGTGTCTGTATACGGAGGTTCTGCTCTGGAGTTTTTTTTGGTGTGGTTGGTATGGTTGTGTGTGCTTTGAAAGGATTACTCCGGTATCATTTGAGCAGAATTGAATGTAATGAAGGTTAAGCCAGACAGGCAAGACGAAAGATGGAGATGGAGATGAATTGGTCGGAATGGTCGAGATCTTTCTCTTCGGGGGTGAATTCCGGGGATTTGGGATGTTGAGGGAATGCAATTGGCGTTGTGAGATTTGAACGGTATTTGAAATTGGGAATTCTTTTAATTGCGAAAGTAAGGGAGAAAGAAGAGAAAATTGAAAAGAGAAGATGTGGTTGGCTCGTTGCTTTTGGTATGTGTGTGTGCCCAGGCAGGTGGGTGTGCAGAGTACGAGCGAGTGGAGTAGATATGCTGTGATATGTGTGAGGGTGTGCGGGTATGGGAGAGTGAATTTTCCAAGGTTTCCTTCTTTTTCTTCCCCTTGAGCTCTTTTTCTTGGTAGATGATGGGATGGAGATGGGTGGATGGGTGGATGGACGAGGAGGAGGAGGAGGAGGAGGAGGAGGAGGAGGAGGAGGATGAATATGGGCTGGGGAAGAGATATTCGTGTGTATGTGTGTATGTGTGTGTGTGTGTGTGTGTGTATCTATCTATGGTCGACAAGGCCTGGCTGGTCTGGTCTGGTCTGGCTGCCCAGGTGTGTGTGCGTGTGTGTGTGTGTGGCTGATTCGATTGATTATTGATTGATTGATTGATCGATCGATTGATTGTGTTTCCTTAATAAGATCTGGGCCAATATGGCATCAAGAATATAACAGGAAGAGGTGGTTTGGTAAATAAAACCAAGTCAAAAAAAGACCCCAGGGATGACTGGTTGATTGATTGAGAAAACAAACCAAGTTCTTGGTTCTTGGTTCTTGGTTCTTGGTGGTTGATACTCCTTCCCTAAGCACAATAAAATAAAACAAAATAGACCTCGTTGATCTGACGATTCTGACCTCACTAACAATAACCACTCAGCCCTCGTTCGTTTCTTGTTTCTCCCACGATATGTTTATGTTTAATAAGCTGCGATGTATATAAGGATGCAGGAAGTATATAGTATAAACTCGCAACTCTACTTGCCTTAGTCATGTAGCTACTGGGTATAATAATAAGTGTTTACTAGCTAAGCACATAGTATGTGTGTATGTAGAAAGTAAGTATTCGATACATTGCAATACGTTTTGTAGCTCTCCCGCTCTCCCGCTCTCCCTCTCTCCCTCTCTTCCTCCCCTTCCTTCATTTCACTCTGCATCAAACTACTCAAGTATCAGCACGCAGCACACACCAGCACTCCTGATTCCAGTTGCCACAATGCTAACTAACACATCCGGATCGATCATCTAAGTTCTACAAGCGCACGCTACTACAAGTTTGCGGTACAGTACGAGACGGAGAATGCCTCAACTTTCCCTTGAACACAATCCTCATTACTAACTCTTCCTCTCCCGTAGCTACCTCACTCCCTGGGTAATGCCGAGCAGGTAGTCAAATCGTGCAACCATTGGCTTCGAATCTTCAAACTCTAGTTGCTCCTTACGAGATGAACCGATGTTTTTCTGATGAAAAGTCGAGTCTTGCTTGAGTCTTGACCTTGACTCTTGACAGTGGACACCTTTGAATCCACAATTCAAACATGAGAACCCACATCTCCAAGTCGAAAATCCACAAATCAGGTACGAGATCAAGAATCGATGACATTTCATCAGATGCATCATGTACGAAAGCTCGTGAGGGAGGAACCTGGGCAATGAGACGAAACAAGAGAGGCAGAGTGAAAAAGAGTCAGAGTGTACGCTAATTGTGTTTTTCTTCTTGATCTAGAACGAACCTTATTAACGTCCAGGGAGTCAGGGACCTGAAGAACCCGGCTGGTCGATCAATGTACTACTGGGTAGTAGGTACCTAAGTTTCTACCAATGTAGCTGGAGGGAAACATTTCAATGTTCATGCATGCATGAGGTCCCGGTCGGTTTTTGTACAGCTGTTGGATGCATGGCATAAAATATACACCCAGGGTTTTAGTATACCTCTACCCATACTCGTATCTATCGATGCTGATGTTCGGGCTTTCCAGGGTGTACTCTTCAGCCATTCTGAGAATTGAATGAAGAAGAAGACGAAAGACGAAAGAACGACGAACTGTTCTTATGATTTTCCGGCTATGATTTGCAGGAAATCATATCCAACACCACCTGCTCCCTACAAACTACCTGCAAGCTACCTACGAGCTGCGAATGGAGAGTCGGTAACAAATTCTGGGATGCCGAGAGAGGGAAGTCCCGTAGGATCAAGGTACGAGAAAATATATTAATATCGATTCATGGTTGGTATCTTCCTTGCAATTTTGACACTCATGGATTACAACCTTGATCATTCTGGTAGAGCAAGTTTGGATCTGTACATTTTTCCCCAGGCTCATTTAAGAATGTACCCATTAGGCCTGCCTCTAGAGTAAGCCTCCAACCGCCTCGACGATACCTTTCAAGTCGTCACCCTGAATCCCGAAAGCCTTCAAATCTGGGCATCTGGGGCACAGGGTGACAGGCTACTTTACTTTACTTGGTGATTCCTGTCCAAATTAAGCCAATCATGCTATAGGTGCATGTGTATATAAGAAATCTAAGCCTCGCTCCCTCGCTCCTCTACCTCCCATTGGGGTTATTGGTTGAACGAAGGGGAATTGCCAGACAGTAAACAGCCTATTTCAGTTAGTTACTGACTAGCCTTGATCAATGTTCGAGAAGATGCTAAGATTATCACGAATCACGATGCCATAATGGTCTGTCCACTGAAGGAAGCATCACTCGACAATCTCCAATGGATTCCTTTTTCTCTAAGCGAACAGCTCATCTACATCAATAAATCAAATAAATGCATACATATGCTTGCGGAGTGCATTTCTGTAGGTACGGTACTTAAATCACATTTCCAATCCGAATTGTAGCCTGACACGTAAAAGAGGTAACAATGCATCAGCAACAGAGTCGCATGCCGGATTATAGAAGCACAGGACAGGGACAAGGGCAATCTAATCCTCGTGGCAGTGTATGGCTGCATTCTGTATCACCACCTCGCCATCAATTTTTCTTCCCTTGCACAAACAATGTTCGGATCAAAGCACACAACGATAGTAAAACTTCCAATTTTTCGATGAGATAGATCTTCCAGACGCTATCACGCTCTCAATTGCCGTGCTCGTTAGCTCTCTCCACGATCATCTACCATTTATTTTCCTCCCAGGTGACCAACATCCAGCAGCACGGATGAATCGAAGGCGTGGACGATCCCACAACCGAACGGTCGAAATGCATCCTCGAACCCGCCACACGGGCTTCGGGCTAAAAAAGCTGGCCTGACTCCTGAGAAAGCCTAGAAGGGTTTCCAAGCTCCAACCGCTACGGTTCACGGGTTTCAACGACTCGTGAGTTGGTCGGGAGAAAATCCTTTTCCCTCCTTTCTTTCTTTCTGTCTTCGTTCAACCCCGCGCGTGCTATGCTTTGGCTGCGCATAAGCCTATGGGATGCGATGTGGGATGAGGTGATCCTTCACGACGGATGTGTGTATCAATCCACCACACAGCCGTACAAGGGACTGGAAGGAAGCATTGTTGTCGAGTCATTGCCTCGCGTGCTCGTGTGACGAGAGTACTGACTACAGACTACATCTGCAGCATGTACAGTGCATGCCCTCACTCACGGCTCTGTTGAGGATTGTCTGAGCAATTTGCCTGTCGTCTTGTATCAAGTAAGCACCAAGCAAGCATGGAGAACAAACTACCCAATGCTACTTCGTATTTACGCTCAGAGCCTGTTCTATCTCCTTCCTTTCCTCAGCTCCTACTTAATCTATTACACTTTCCTGTCAACAACATTGACACCATGACGGGCCACTGGTGGACACAGGCTCCAAATGTCAAACTCTATGCTCCATCCCAAGTGATTCCAATAAAACATGGCAGCAGTGCGTAGGTATGTATGTAATTGCGAGAGATGAAAAATCGATCCACTGGCCCAATAACCCATTAATCAATCAAAGACCCAACACCCACCCAAACCCAAAAGCCCCCCCAGGCTCGGCTCAAGACTCAAGACAAGACGCATAAAGTAGGTACACACATCCAGACCGGACCCAAAAGTGCCCCCTTCACCTCCAAGAAAGCTCTCTCGGAGCATGGCACCCATCGTTCCCGAAGCACGCGAATTCTTTCCTCCAGGGTAAAACTGCCCCAGAATGTTGCTCTTTCCCTTTTTCGTCATTTATCTCCGATGGCACTAGTGGGTAGGGGGCTTGGCAGAGCTTTGGGTCAAAAGTCACGCTTGATGGGGAAGAGATGGACGCAGGACATGCATGGTGTGCGAATGTGTGAAGCAAGGTTATTGGCATTGCTTTCCTTTTGCGTTACTCGCCGTCTACGATACACCGTCGAGACAGTCCGATGTATGTGTGTAGGTATGTAGGTGTGCAGGTATGTCTCTGCAGAATTTGTCATCTTTCTTGGAGAGGGGTGCCGTTTCTGGACCGCTGATTGGGTGGGCGGGTAGGTGGGGATATCCTCATTTTTTACTCACTTGGTGAAGAGTCTCTTGTGCCTGATACGAGAAAAGACACGTTATCCCATGCTACAATACGACACAACACAATACGACACAACACAACACCACACAACACCACACCAAATTCCCCAATTCTCAACTCATCACGTCTCACCACGCACACGCATACATATTGGGAGAAGTTTCTCTCGCCCTTCTCTCCCCAATTTCCAATTTCCAATTCACATTTCATCCCTACGTCCATTCCCCCATCCCTACATCCCTATCCAGCAATTTTAATCCTCCCTCCCTCCACAGTCACCTCGGAAATTATCATCACCACTACTTTGAACTCACAGACAATTAACCGTACCGTTTGGCTCGCATCGATACAGGGAGAAAGAATAACTGGAGCCGTCACCGTTGAAACTTTAAATTCCAATATACCACATTTTCCCAAGCTGGAACCGGGATTCGGAGGTTTGGATTCGGACTTGGACAGGGAATGTATTTTGGGCGAGGAGCAGTTTTGAGTTTGCGTGTTTCGTCATCAGAGACAGTGAGTTGGTGAGTGTCACTCACATATATATCGTGAAAATTTGATGAAGGTTTGGAGAGGAGAAAGTTGGGAGAAAGTTTGGTTTTTGGGGGTTGCATTGGATTTGTCATTTTTTGATGAAGGACTCGATGTTGATGATTTGATTTGAAATCTCGTTTGGGGTATTCCGTCATCAGAAACACACGTCAGGACGGTTGAAAAAAAAAGTTTAATCTTTGATCTTTGACGGAACTTTGGCGGATAGACATGTCATTGTTCATGACTACGTCGATGATTTGACGTCGATGACTTCAAATCTCGTTTGGTTTGGCTCGGCTCGGCCTGGCTGTTAAGTGAAGTTCGTTAGATCTGCTTTTTTTTCTTCGCTATTGTCGGCTTTGTAGTGGTTATAGTGTAATCACGACGTCCTTCGAGTACAATGTGCTCGTATTGGTTAAGTAACCACGGTAACTCGGGATATACTAGATAGACCTCGTGAATTAAACTTCAATAGGAGGGTTTAAGTTGGCAGTTTTTGGCAAGTATATCTTCTTTTACAGAATGCACAGTCCCAAAGGTAAGCAAGCGGCACAGTGATCATCCGCAAGCCTCTTGACAATACTGATTCTTTGCCCAGCTCTGGACGACTTTACAATACAGTTCTAAGCTAGTTAGAAGAACTAGTTGATGTTCTGTTCAATAGGAACATAATATCGCATGGCATTCTTAGGGTCCCATTGAGCTTTAAGTTTCTTCAGTTTCTCCAATCTCCATGTTTCCTACCCATAGATCGCCTGTAAAGACTCATCGCCATCGGTATAGTTGACGTAGACACGGAGATGTTCTGGGTCTTCACTTCCATCTAGCAAGTATTTCCGACGCTTCTCCCCAAATTCCTTTGCTATCGGGTCGATGTTCGAGTCAGGCGCATACATGACGTACGATGTAACCAAGATGTTATCGTCTCGATGCGGAAACGCCGTATTTACTGCATCAATGGCTTTAACTGCTTGAGTCGAGTAGCCTTCGACCAAGAAAAATGAACCAGCTATCTCTGGAACTTTGCGGAATGTTGAGTCGATCTCGTTGTATACTTGTCTGACGGCCGTCACATTGTATGATTTCAATCCGATAGGGTATCGGAGGGATGTCATTCCGTAAGTGCATCCTGGGCCATCTGCGTCTTGAAATGTGACGACGGCGAGATCGTCTAGTGATCCCTGACCAGTCTGTACACTATGTGGTCCGATGCCATGGAATGGTTTGGCATATTTGTTGGCTATTTCGGGAGAGCCGTTGTAGATGATACCGAACCACAGCACCGGCTGCTAAATTGTTAGCTTCTAATCATTCCCAAATATATTGCGTCGGGACAGTGACTAACATGATCTGGATCGATCTCTGCAGCCTTGATAATATGTCTCCAATGAACTAGCTCCGCCGGTTGATCTCGCAACAATCTATTCGCTTCCTCATAGAGAGACTCAAGTTTATCTCCTGAATAAATAAAGATTTCATAAGACCATAACGGGGCACTATTATCATAAACACGATATTCCCATTCCATCACCAGCCCGAAATTATGTCCTGCGCCTCTAATGGCCCAAAATAAACTCGGATAAGAATTCTCCGATACAGTGACGAGTTTGCCAGAAGGAAGCAAGAGACGAGCAGAGGTTACTTGATCCGCCATGAGCCCATATTGACCCTGAAGCCAACCATGGCCACTCCCGAGAGTCAGCGCAGAGAATCCGACGAGCTCACATATACCGGTTACTGAATGAGTCATTAGTTCAGGTTTCCTTGTTTGAGAAGGAATGGCTTCAAGAAACGGATGTATTTACCTGTTCGTTTTCTTAATCGCGTAAGGGCGTCAGCGACATCACGCACGTTGGCGCCGCCGCCAATTGTGGCACTCTATCCGTCTTCTGAAGGGGTAGTGTGGACCATGCAGCGAAAATCAATCTGGATCGTGCTCTGAGCCTGCCTGAGAGCGCGGGTTGTGCCGTGCCCGCTGGATCGCGCGATGTAGGGGATGAAATGTTGGGAGGCGTAGCGGATCTGGGGTTGTTTTGGTGGATGAGTCGGGGCGTGGGTTTGGGGAGGGGGGCGTTTATTGGGATATTTTGTGTGTATTGTAGATTTTTGTGGATGGAACGGAGATGAGAATGGGCAGGAATACTAGTTGCTTACGGTTTACTGGACGTCGGATTCGTGGGTTACTTGGATGATACGCATGACGTGGGGACTAGAGTATTCTCGTCATCTGGCGAGGAGAGGGAGAAGGAGTGGTGTGTGGGGAGGAGGATGGTTGCGTTGGGGAAGAGGAGGGGAGTGAGCTGGGTTTGGATTTCGAGGGGGTTGGGCATGGGGGATAGTTGGGGAGATTTTTGCTTGGGATGGAAGGTAGAGCTGAAGATGGAGATGGAGGAATAGAGGGCTTTTAATTGATAGTATATCTGAGGCAGAATTAGATGTTGTTTTCTTGAGTGAGTGAGAAAGAGAGAGACATTCTCGATTAGATGTTTTGAATACCGCGTTGTTGTAAAGCAATCTTACCAACAATTGGCGTATGCAAAATTCCAAACAGATAGATGCCAACTCATTTGCCCTACCGAATCACATAACTTCCAGACAAATTTTTAGAATCAACATGTTGGAGTCGGCACAATATATCAGGTTCGATTTCTTTCGTGCTTTGTTCGTGTATTGTGTCTAACATTTGGTGCGAGTAACTGAACGCGCATGGATACATAGAGTCAGTGTTTGTTTTCGTTGGTTCGGATCGTGTGCGGTGTTGTGAGATTGTCATGTGGCCATGGGGGGGGGGGGGGGGGGGGAGTGTAAGATTGTTGATTTTAGATGGAGATTTGGATATTTTTGTTTTTGTTTTTGTTTTTGATGGAGAATGGAGATATTGTATCTAGATGAATTGGACATTTGGGAAAGGGAATAGAGGTATGAGTGTCTAGCTGGCTAGGTAGGTAGGCAAAAATGAATCTTTGCGGAATTGTCAGCATGAATGACATCATTGGATTTGTAGCTCAAGCGAAGGGCGCACTTGACTGACGCCTTTGGATGTTTTGAGTGTCGATTTTTATGCGTGACAGAGTGGGATTGGGAATGTGATGCATACATACATACATATATATATGAACTTGTTTGATAAATATTGAATGGACAGCAATTTTGATACATCAAGTGATGTGATGTGATGATACAAATTTATATATATATATATCTATCAACTATCTGATTCAACGACCGACTTCCATCTTGGTCGTCAGTGAGGAATTAATTATTTGCAACGTAAGAAAATTAAAGAATGTCAACCTCCACCGAGCCCCTCGAGATCCGCGCCATCCTTTTCGATTTCATGGGCACATGTCTAGACTGGCACGGCTCACTCCTCCCGCATCTTCTCCCCCTCCCCTCCCATCCCTCCTACCCCTCCGAACTCGCTTCCAAAATCCAATCCGACTTCCTCCTCCAATGGCGCCAATCCTACTTCGACGCCAACACCCTCCGCATCTCGCACAATCTGCCCGTCGAAAACATCGACGTCACCCACCTCTCCACCCTAGAAACCCTCCTCCTCACCCCAACCTATTCCCCCTGGTCCCCCTCCTTCACAGCTCCCATCAAAGACTCCCTCATCCAGACATGGCACCATCAAATTCCCTGGCCGGATGTTCTTCCCGCGCTGCAATCCCTATCTCGAGGACCCCATGAACTTTTCGTCCACGCGAACGGATCCACACGATTGCAGCTCGATTTGGTGAAAGCGGCGGGGTTGAAATGGATTTTCGATATGTTGTTCTCGAGTCAGTTGGTGGGGGTGTACAAACCCGAAAGAAAAAATTACGAGTGGGTGATGGGGGTGTTGGGGCTGGAGCCGCGGGAATGTGTCACGGTGGCGGCGCATACGAGTGATTTGAAAGGGGCGAGGGAGGTGGGGATGAGGACGGTTTATGTGAGGTTAGTGGATTGGGTTTTGTTGAAGTTTTTGCTTGTAGGAAGGAAGGGAGGGAGTTTGGGAATTTGGGTTGGAGAAATCGTTTACTGACTGCTTTGTTTCTTGTAGAAGGTGGACGGATGATATTCATGATGATCAGGAGATAATTAAACGTGAAAATGATGCGTATTTGGAGAACATGGAGGACTTGGGAAAGGTGATTAGGGAATTGTAGGGAAAGAAAAGAAAAAGAAAAAGAGAAAGAAGAAGGATACGGAAAGGATAAGTGTGGTGTGTTCTTCAGTGGGAAGTTACAATACTATATAGAATCGAGACATTTGATCTTCTGGGAACACGAGAAGAGGGAAAGGGGGAGAATCAAGCTCAGTCGATCAACTTATACCTCTCCAAGTAGCTCAATCTTATGAGTGATTTGGATTAGATTGTTTGACAAAATTTCGCCAAGTTTCAGAGGGGGGAGACTTTGTATTTCCTGACACATCGTACCCGGTGCATGAACCATAGGAAATACAAGTTTATCAATACTCTAGAATTACCCTGCCAGTGAGTATCTTCTATAAATATATCGAGGTCATGCCATCTTTCATCTTTTATCCTCCTCATATTGTATCGGCGAATCGAAAGCTCTTCGGCTGAGCACCACAGCACCGCGTACAGAACGTGTAATCATTGAATGCATGTATCTCTTTCATCTTTTTTTCCCTTTTGCTACTTGACACCAAATATCCCGATTGTAAACTTTTTACATTTTATCGTGGCTAATTAGTGAATTTTATGATAGCAACCGCACCACAATCCTTCATAATCATGATCACACAGTTACAGTCTCAGATGATCATAAACATATATATCCTCGTCCTTCTCAATCAGTTTGCCAACTCCAACTCTTTTGCAAACGCTAGCCAAACTCCTAGACTTGAAGTGAATCTTGTCTTCTCATAAATCTTCGGCATCGTCATTCTAGGTAGATAAGGTGTTGGAGGAACCACTAGAAGAAGAAGCATACTTAAGCTCCATCAACTTCTTTCGTTGGCCGAGCACCCCCTTGTACCCTTGCACCTTTATCGCTTATGTCCTCGACCCCTCCCTTCACAGCTACTGTCAGCCCCCTTCCCCGCGTTTTGCTTGACATACTCTCAAAGAAGTGACCTTGGCCTCCTCTTCCGACCGTATTTGATGGTAGACAGTTCTGAAACGTCCGTCCAAGTTGCGAACAGAAGATTAGTGACTGCCGATAGCCTATCGTGAGAATTGACGTTTTTGGGTTGCTAAAAGAGTATATAAAGATACTTCAGATACAATGGACAAAGGTTTATCACCGTACTTTCCTTCTTGTGCAATATTCCTCAGATCCGAATTGACATTTCCCCATATAGTAACATCCATCCCTAACACCTTTGCAAAAGCAACTAACTTGAACTGCGTGACCAGTACACCTGCCTTTCTTCAGCTACCCTTGAGAGATTGGTTCTCCTTTTAAATCCGTTGCCACTTCCTTATTGAAATAGGAGGGAGAGCCGCTGACAACTCTGCTGGTGCATCTAGCGAGAGCATTGTCCGGAGATGATGTGAGAAATGAGTTTCCATGCAATCAATTTCCCGGTGGCGCTACGTGGTTATTGAAAATACCAGATATCTCATAGGAAAGTAGGCAAAGAAGCAATTGACTACAACAGAGGAAAATTCAGATACCACTTCCCTACAAGATTGAACTCAATCTTCATATCATACATACAAAGAAAGCAAGCAACCTAACCCTAGGTATGCTTTACACACTTGATACAACGAGAAGAGCAAAGCAGTATTTTATGGCCAAATAGGGAACTCTCTTAAGACCAATGCCAAACCCACACCTAGTATGCAGTCTTTAAGACATCCGACCAGACATTCCAGATGCGGGGTTCAGACTCCGTCGCCATGATAGGGCTGAAAGTTTAGTCAGTGTGTGATTTGAGCAACATGAAGCACTTGCCCAATGTAGCACGTGGCTTGCATATATCTGTACGCCAGGGTGGGATTTATTTAGGCAGTCACGATGAAGATAACCAGAAGTATATATAAAAGACATGTTCTGAGGAGAAATTCAAAAAGAATATTTTTGGCGCGAGAAGTTGGATATCACGACAACGCTCGAGCCTCGGATTATCTCCGGAATATCTTCTGTGTCACAAACATCACTCCACTTTCAGTATATCCCAAGTGGGATATCTTTTGTTGCTATCTCCCCTTAATTCTCCGAATCCTGTTGTCAAGACTTTGATCGTAGCTATATTGAAAATGCCAAATATTGTGGTTGTTGGGTTCGTTTCCTCAACGCTCTGTTTCTTGTCCTCCTTAAAAACAAAAGTCATAGTGACTGACGTCTCTGCAGTGCGGGAGTGTCCGGTTTAACCACCGCTTTACTCTTGTCCCAAAATCCTAGCTTCGAGGTCACCATTATTGCAAAGCATATGCCCGGTGATTACGACATTGAATATACATCTCCATGGGCTGGTGCAAATTATCTTCCGTGAGTCACAACTTACCATTTCTCTGCCCTGGCTGAATTGAGTCCGGTATGAGAAATTAACACTCAATTCACAGGGTATCAAATGCGTCCGACTGTAGATGGGAGAAGCGAACATGGTATGAACTAGCGAGACTGGCGAAGGATGTCCCAGAAGCCGGCATTCATTTCCAAAGCAAGTTCTTACGGTCCTCCCACTTTTGAGGTGACTCTTTACTGACTTCATCAGATACTGTGATTTTGAACCGTGATAAGGATGCCCAGGGAACTACAGGTCAATGGTTCAATGAGTTGCTTTCAACTGATCCTTGGTTTAAAGATGTTGTCCCTGATTTCCGTGTATTACCACAAAATGAGATCCCTGCTGGTGCGGACAGTGCAACCGCATTCACATCAGTTTGCATCAATACCGCCGTTTATCTATCCTACCTTGTTGGTCAATGTCTAAAAAACGGTGTTGTACTTCAACGCAGCATCATCAGTCATATTTCCGAAGCCGGCAATCTGCATCACTCCGGCAGAAAAGCCGATGTGATCGTCAACTGTACCGGTCTTTTAGCCTCGAAGCTTGGTGGCGTTATGGACAAAGATGTTATTCCCGCTCGAGGTCAAATTGTACTCGTACGTAACGATCCTGGTGTTATGTTAACGATATCCGGTACGGACGATGGAGACGATGAGGTATGTTACATTATGAAACGTGCAGCTGGCGGAGGAACAATTCTGGGAGGCACATATCAAAAAGGAGACTGGGAGTCCCAGCCATGTCCGAACCAGGCTATGCGAATCATGAAGCGAGCTGTGGAGTTGTGTCCTGCTTTGACGAATGGAAAAGGTGTTGAGGCATTGAGTGTCATACGTCATGGAGTGGGACTACGACCGCTGAGGCTGAGTGGAGTTAGAATTGAAAAAGAGAAGATCGATTCTACATGGGTGGTTCACAATTATGGACATGGGGGATGGGGGTATCAGGGCTCGTATGGATGTTCGGAGGGAACTGTGGAGCTTGTTGAGGAGGTTTTAGGATCCAAGTCTAGGCTTTGAGCGCGATTCACTTGATGTTTTTCTTACATATCCTAACTTTGCCAGTGGGAAATATTAGAGTTATTTATCGCCTTAGATATTGTCTCCATCTTAAGACTTCTGAATTTTTGATTATTCAAGTGTGGGAAAGCCTGCCAGATAATGCAACGTATTGTGCATATGCCGCATGAAGCGCCTCATAAATAAGTGTTATGGGCAAGGAAGCCCATGATCCATTCAATAACAACGATCAATCATCCTACATGTCCGAGTCATTCTAAAGAAGAAGTGTCGCGCTCAAACCGAGTCATCACTTGGT
This sequence comes from Botrytis cinerea B05.10, assembly GCF_000143535.2. Taxonomy (NCBI): domain Eukaryota; kingdom Fungi; phylum Ascomycota; class Leotiomycetes; order Helotiales; family Sclerotiniaceae; genus Botrytis; species Botrytis cinerea. The sequence continues at coordinate 1,415,546 of NC_037321.1, read as the reverse complement.
CGCAATAGCGGCGTCATAAGAGGCCACATGGTACGGTAGAAACACACAGATGAATGCAAATTCTGAGCCTTTTTTACAAGTGGAACAGAAAGCTTGCCTGGAAGCTTTGGATCCCCATTTACAGTCAGTTTCATCTTCATATTTCGATTGTACAAGTGAAGGCAGAAGTCATCAGCAAGTACTGTCACATATTTTTCATGCCCGCTTCCACAGTACAATCTTGTTCATGTCAAATTCTTATCACGTCAGCCCCCTTTTCCTAAACGATCTGTCAGGCTAAAGCACCACGATCTTTGCCTGTCTAATGTATTCTGATCCTGAATAGACAAACCAGTAAAATCAACAGTGACGATCAAATTTTATGTTTCCAATAATTATCCTTGAAGTAATAAACAAAGATACGGTTTGCGTTCCCCAAAACGTCCAAGCAACACGAGTATACTGATGATTTATGGGTACATCTGCTCCTCTCTTGCTATCATACTTCCCCTTCAGTCTTGCCTAATAACCATATCATTCTTATCAGTTTGACAGATCATCCACAGAAAGCGGCGCATTAACTCAACCATCTCATTCTTTGGGACCATATCATGAAACACGATGATGATTTTGCGCAGTGTTGGTATGGTGATCCTTAGTTGCGTGTCGATATGCGAGCACGCGCCTTGGATGAATTGTGAGTGGTGCGCATCCTGGTTGGCTTCGTTTGTGTATATAGGATTGAAGCTATAAAGTAGAGTTTCTAACGTCGTCAGATTGGTGAATTGTTGCAGAAGCATCAGACTATCTACATCATCTTCACAGAGCGCGTATTTCTCTGGCTCGTCTTTAACACTCTTCACAATGGGAAGACTAATGCAGATGCGAGACATAAGACTTGCGTTTACGGGCCCAATGGACTGTAGAAAGGACTGTAAAAGTTTGGTCTGGCTTCCGATTGTATCCATAAAGACAAAACGATTTCGTCCATACAACACAATGCTAGCCTCCTCGCGCATTTTTCGATTGATATACAGTAATTTAAGCCATAGAATTGGTCTCCCTGGAATCACCGTCTTGATCGCATCATCATAGACTTGAAAAAGATATATTCCATGAGGTACAACTAGCACTCTTTGGTAGATGTCGTCGCAAGTTTTGACGGGCAAGTCAAAAAAGCCGATGACAGATGAGGATATTTGCGGAACATAGGTATTGCTCTTTATATGAGCATCCATAACAGACCATAGGAAGATGATTTAAGAAGCTCAATACAAAGAAGAAACAGCCAAGGCCTACGTAGACCTTGAAATGAAAGAGAGAGAGAGAGAAATGAGCAATTAGAGCTGAAATCGAAGTAAAAGCCATCGTACCATGAATGAAGAAGGGATGTTTCGGTATCAGTGTCGGATTCCCTAGTTGCAGTATTGTATGTATGTCAAGAGTCGGGTAGTATGCATGATAATTGATCGGGCGACAACAATGCTACATCGCCATCTGTATCGCTGACTTGCTGACCATACTTAGCTTGTTACCCTATTAACAGCTTATACCATACCTGAAGACTTCCTATACTCGCTCGATGTGACCACTTAGTGAGGGCCTTTGGAGCTTAACTATCTCTCGAACCTCTTGCACTTGGGTTGTTTGTGGTTTTCATTCTGCCCTATGTATCATGACCATGCTTATCAACGTTGTTGATCTTGGCTTTTTGATTGAGAATTTCAGATGATATCTTCTAAAATCTGATATTGGAAACAGGACGATCTGTTGAGACTTCATATAAAAGTGTCTCTGAGGAGAAATGTTCACGTCCCCTTTGTTTTATAAATTCTTGGCAAAATCTTTGTGTTCCACCACAGATGCAATAAGATACGTGAGGTGAGGCGCGTGCACCAGCTTTCAAGATCTTCATCTGTTCTGATCCTGCCCTACCTACTGAACACATTACAACCACAACCACCAACGTCCAGTTACGGGAAACTCTACGATTCCTAAAGTCCCCGCGAACGAAAGTCAACACATACATACGGTCATCCTCATACTACAGCAACGATGGATTACTCTGATGCTTTGTGAGTTTCCCAAGACTTGCTTGCGGCGTGCTTGTTGCGCGGCGTTGAAGTGTGCGCTTGAGCTTGAGGCTTGGACCGATTGATCATGATTGAGGGATTGGAGCTGCAGCTGGAGCTCAAGAATTTATGCTACTTCTTGGTAGACCGATTGATTGGGCCATGACAGACTTGCAAGCTTCAAGGCTTCATCAAGAGCCCCTCCAGCCCTCAACCTCACCATCCCCTACCGCCCAGCGCCCGCGATTGAATCTGCCAACTTAAGATCTATGATTGAAGACGAGACTAATCATGTATTCTTCTTAGCCGACTTGTCAATTTGGCAGTAGGTGTTTTTATGGTTCTTGGTGGAATTTCCCAATTCTTCCCCTTGGGCTTGTAAGTAACATACATATCCATGCGACAACAATTATCGAGAAATTCGCTCGTTCTAACATCATCGTAGCCAATCTATCATCATTGGATGTTATGTGATCATCTTTGGAATCTGTGAGTTACCCTTACAATATATCGTCCCGCCCATGAAATTTACTAACATACAATTTCCCAGGCACCGCTCTTCTTGGTTCGTCTCGCCCACCTTAAGCTCCAAGTTTCACAACAATTCCATCTCATCAAACCTCGATTTTGACTTCAAACGAGCCTGTCAAATATGTCGCACATGTCACTAATTCCAAATTATAGAATTCCAAATTCCACCACAAGTCTCGCGCTACGCATCCTTCCTCTTTTCCTTCGTCGGACGAGGAATCTGTACGTCGCTCTCCAAATCCTCCCAGATAATACCCACCACAAACCAAGCAAAACTAACACCCAAACCTAGTCTACGTATTCGTCGGATCCATTCTCTTACACGACCACGTCTTGCGCATCATTGCCGGGTCCTTGATTGGCATAATCGGCCTTATTTACATTGGCCTCGAGTTTGTTCCATCTATCGAGCCACCTGCGAACATGAGGTAAATGCCCATCTTCTTCCTCATATCTCTCTGGACAATTACGATTCATTCGAAACCTTTTGCTAATGATCATTGCCACAAACAGAGAAGCAGATGGAGGATGGGGCGCCGAACAAGTCTAATCGCATCGCACAGCTTCACCTTCCTTCGAGTTCCAAGCCTCTCCACCTGCGATCACTCAACTCAAACAAGATATCATCGATATCTCCTACGATACGCACAACACAATACCGCATCTACCCTTTCCCTCGTAAATGCTACCTTGGCAATCATCTATTTATTGGTACTAAAGACGCGAGTTTTCAGAAAACAGCCTTGTATTACATATCATATTATCTCTCATTCATCGAATCACGGATCCGAATTAGCTATAGAATGGACGGTGACTTGTCGAAACATCTCCTTACTATTCCTCGCGTGTGTATGTATGTACGTCAGCCAGTCTTCAATAAAAGCAAGATACCACATTCAAAGCCGGGAAATTTCAAAATTCACACTGTGAGACTTTCAACTTGGGATTATATAATATTGATATAATGTTTTTATTTTGCTCAGACTCATTCGGCTGCACATATTGAGGCTCTGTTCTGCCATTTTTTTGTCCAGTTGGAACTGCGGCTGCACCTATCTTGCTTGCATGAGTCTTAGATCCTGTGTCTGTTTCCATTTCCATGTATACATTAGAGTTGCAAATTTGTGCATCTAGCACTCCCAATCTCAAAAGCCCAATCTTGGCACTGAAGATATACCCAAGAGAAATCCTGCACGCCTCTTGCCATTCCAATGTTACACTGATAATAAGCATAATGAAATGCCCCATTCATTAAACGGCAGAGGGGTATCTGTATCCCATCCCATTCCGATTATGTAATGCCCTGAAAAAAGAATCCCTGGTAAACTCCCATCATATCATGCAGTGTGTAGCCCAGTCCTTAAAGACAAACTTGCTCACTCCCATACCCTTATTCTTACTCACTCCCCTTTCCCGTTTCATGTTCATCGTATCCTTTCCCATATCTGCAATAACCCCGCAAGAAAATCCACAAAGTTAACGCACATTCGTAATTTCGTAGCTTCCTTTTTCGTCCAATTTACCGGAAAGGCTAGTGTGGGTTGGCGGGTAAATATTAATCCAACCCGATTCCCAACTCGGCCAGTTCTCTTTCCTTGGCCTTTAAAGCTTCCCTCATCTTTTCCGCTTCTCTCTGTAGCATCTCCCTCCTCTCCGTTTTTGCGCGATCGCTTTCACTTGCCGGGTCTTTCGCACTGCTCAGTGCACTCCCAGCTCCACTGCCCGAGGGACTGGTTGAGTAAGTGGCCGGACCGACGGTACTGAGACTCGGGCTATTAGCGGCGGAATACCGGCTTGGACTTAACCTTAGACTATCGGTTCCGCGGCGGAAGCTAAGGTCGTTTTCGGGACTAACATCAGAGTCGGAATTTGTGAAGCCGTGGTTCAGTATCGATTTTATGGACGAGAGACGTTTAGGTAAGGTTGATGCGTGTGCAGATTCCGAGGAGAGGGGATTGCTTGGGTCCATATCGGTAGCGGAGAATGATCGCTTTCGGGAAGGAGAGAGATAATTATTAGGCGATACTGAAAGTCGATTATGGATTGGCGAAGGGTATGATGCCATTGGCGGCAATCGATTGTCATTAGTCAGGGAGTCGAGATTTTGGCCTTGATAATTTGGATTGGATGTATAGGCGCCAAGATCAGATGGTGGATGTTGCTGATGCTGATGCTGATGCTGATGCTGGCCATTTTGTGTCCGGATTGGTTCGGGTAGAGCTCTTCCTGGATCATTGCGTAAACGAAGACCTAAGTTCACTGATCCGTCAGGGTTCATTGTGCCTCGCTCAACTACCTCTTCGGGTGAAGCACGATCGGACTCAGGCGAATCCATTGCACTACTAGTTTCGTAGCTGGAAGCTTGAGAGCCTTGAACTGCTGGAACTACCCTCTTACGACGCTTGATAATTGATTTCTTCATGGTTACTGGTCGATGCACACCATGGAGTTTATAATACAAACCTATCATGTGTCAGTACGGATACATATCTAGCTTGCCGATGAGCTTACCACAGGCGTTACAAATTGTGTGACCACTCTCATCTCTACGCCAGAGGGGTGTGATGGTAGTTCCACAGTTTTGGCAGGCTACAACGACCGTGGTGTTTTGTGCTTGTAATTGGAGGGAAGCGACATCAATCGGAGATGGGGCATCTGTTGGTTGATCATTTTGTGGCTGTGGTGTTTGTGTTGATTGTCTATCTTGACAAGAAGTAAAATGGGCGGTTTTTGAGACTCGGTTGTTGAAAGCTGGGCATCCGCCACACCCTTCGGCACCTCCAGTACCATTGCAACGTCCACCACCAGGACATGTTCCTGTGGAAGTTTGATCTGCAGAAACATAGGTTGCGCCAGCAGTAGGAAGTGAAATAGACCCGCTTGCAGAAGGAGATTCCCGTTGATCTCCAGGATAACCGATAGGGGCAGTGGTTGGTGGACGTTTGAGATTTGTGGGTCGAGAAGCATTGCGAGCTTTTTGATATAACCCACAGGCATTGCATATGGTTGCTCCTTGAGGAGACCTTCGCCAAAGTGGTGTTCTAGTTGTGCCACAATTACTTTATCAAGTTAGTCACAACTACCTAGAAAGTAAATATTTTTCATACCTGCATATTTGGTTAGACTGAATCTGCTCCACGCCTGGGGACGACGCAGGGACGCTGGCCTGGGAACTCTCTCTTTGGCTCCGCTCTAACGAGGCATCCCTAGGACTGTTGTGATTTACTGGAATACCAGCAGTCACAATTCTATCCGAGTTTTTATAGTCGGCATTAGATGAGATGCTATTGGTGTAATCACTTTCTTGTTGGTGCTGATCGTCGTATCTTGAATTTGAGGTTCCGATCAATTGATTGCCCGCTTCGTACTCTTCTTTGGTGGGCTGTACCATCCCAGCAACGGCCGATCGAACAGGAATCACTTCCTGCCTCCGTTGATGCGGAGGTGATGAGCCTCTGTCACTCATATTGCTAAAAGGATGATCCGACTTGAAGCCAATCGAAGGAGCTGTTTGAAGTGCGCAGCACATATGGCTCTCTGAAAACGTTGACGTGTCTCGGAAATGTGAGATTTCTGACCAGCGGAGAGAAAACAGTAGCTAACGTCAACAGATATGATGAGAAAACTCTCAAAAGTAAGAATCGAGTTGTAATGTTTTTTTATGAAGTAGGGAGGAGAACTTTAACACCTTTGGATAAGGAGAAAGGCTTTGCTACTGAGTTGGCGTAAAGGTGATGTCGATTAGCCTTTAAACTTCTCGTGCAAGATAGCTGGAGTAGCGAGATGATATGGTCGCCGATGAGATTATTCTACCGGCTTTTAGATGCGTATGAGGAGGCAGGTTTAGATTGCCTTTGAATCTTCGCTTGGTCTTCTGAGCTCTACCTACTTGAGCCAAAAAGAATACAAGCTGCTAGGGTGTGATGCAGTAAGGATTGGTGTTTATATTCGGAAATGCTGTGAAAATACTGGAAATTACTCCTAGAATGAAATTGGAGCCCTATCAGCGCTTGATAGATCCAGGAGGTCCTGACGATAATTTGAGGATTTCGTCCTAGAGACTCGGGGCTAGAACTTCTGATAAGGATCGAAAGCCTGTTATCCAAGGAGCTGGCCTGATTGAGCGAAAAGTCAGCTCGACAACGTGGTAGTGGTTATTGAAAATAGACTTGACAAGAAAAAGAACGAGTAAGCTATGCAAACTCCAAGTGCTAACAATAATGCAATTCTTTATGTTGTGGTCGTGATTGTGATTTGCGGTTGCACGGGCCAAGTTTATATTGGAGCGGGAAACAGAGCCTACAATGCACTACGCAAACTTCGAACTTTGCCGTTGATGAATGGGAGCAATGGCAATGCGATCAACCTCTTTTGCTCTGGTAAAGGCTCCAGAACAAATAAAAGGGGGCAGAGTGACGGAAAATACAAGTGTTGAGATATCGTGTTGTGTCACCTACCTAAATGCGCTTGGATTTAATGGCTTTTGGATCAAAATGATCGCCGTGATCTCCGGAACGTCGAGCACGAGAAAAGGAATATTGAGGTTGATACTATGAGGAAGGATTGAGCGATTGCGATTTGATTTAACTTCACTCATGCAAGCCCGATTCCTTGTCTGACCCAAGTTTTGCTTGCTTGCTTGCTTGCCTGCTCTCACTGAAATCCGTGACTGAAGATTGATTCGATAAAGTCCAGTGACCCAAGTTAACCTTCCTCTCCTCCCCCGTGCGGATGTTTCAAAAGACTCTTTCCGTCTTTCTTCTTCGCTCCTTGGATCTGGTTGTCGTCGTTCCGTTGTCCTTATTCGAATGTGTGGCTGTTATCACCCATAATCTGTAATGTGTGATTCTTTGTAGCATCCAAATATCGGTGAGATGAGCAATGCACAAAGTCAGGGGGGTTGGCGGCTGAATGAGATGGAATGAATATGGGCAAGAAGATGCTCCTCTCGTTCCCGGTGGTGGTGACAGCAAGTGAAGGGGACTGCGATGAGAATTGTGAAGTGCAAAGATGTTATGAACTCTCCTTCGCCCTGGGGACGGTGTGGTCGGTGTGGACGGTGTGAAGGGGGGTTTCTGTTGTACGAATGGCGTTTCTTTTCCAAACGAATATTCCAATGAGATTTTTGATGGTCGGTACTCGTGCAGCAAGGTCGTAGTAGAAAAAGACTTTAGTTACCTAGTAGGTTAGGTTAAGAAATTGATCGCTACCTAGGTCGGGTAGGTTATGCATACCACATACCACTTCGCTCCTCTTAATCAAGAAACACCTGGAGTCCTGGAAAGGCAAGCGTCACTTGCGCATAAAGAGTGGTCCTGGTGCGATTAGCGCGAGCTAAATTATCTTAGCGTGGTCATTCACATTATCTTATTTTTCATTGGCTCGGCAAAGGCATTTCTGATCAAAGATTTAATGCAGGGTCGAAAAAATATTACTTTATCGGGACCTTCCTGGCTTTTCCTGGCATCTCCCTAGTCCTTCCCTATCGTCGCGCAGCTGGCTCCTCTGTGCGGTTGGAACTTGGTCTCGAGGCAGGTAAGCAGACAAAGGGCGAACGGCCGTTGGACCAGCAGGCCGGGTATCTCTTCACTCGTCTTCCGATTGATGCGATGTGCCAACATGACGGAGCAGCACAGGAGATAAAGGTCACGAGACGTGGATGCTAGCAGAGACGATCTAAGCCTATCTGGGTACTTGGTGTGGGAGATCTGGTAACTTGCCTCCTTTTATATTTATTATTCGTAGAAGAGGAGAGAATGGTGTCGAGGATTATATAATCAGGATTGCAGCCACTCTTGAGCCAATCGGTACCAAGCACAAGTACACGCACTAGGTATTATCTGATCCTATACCTGCTCTGTATACGGAGGATGCCATGTACAGAGGAGAGTATGTAGACTATCGAGACTATCAGCACTATCGAGACTATCAACACTATGAGACTATCAACACTATCGAGACTATCCACACTATCGACACCATCATCACCATCATCACCATCATCACCATCATCACCATATACCTGGGTATTATCAACACCAAACAACGTAAACTCACTCCACGAAGGAAAATCATTATGTAATAATATCACACCAGATGTCACCACTAGCAGCCTGTCGATGCCTGGCACAGAAGACTTTCTTCGCTTCTCCATTTGAGCGTCAACGATTGGAACGCTATCTGATCTGACCAAGGACGTGGGCAGCATCACACATCACATTCATCTCGTTGAACAATTTGTTCACCGGCGACCACATTTCAATCACATTTCAATCACATTTCACTTCCTCAACGCAAGCCTTCTTCCATAGACCTCAACGGATTGTTCTAGACCATTTATATATAGTCCTCAGTGCCCATCGCTCCCATTTCTCCAGAGCACAACCGCTATATGTACCTAGGTCATCTGCTGGCAGATCTAAGTATACTGTTACACCAGACTCAATCCTAACCAATCACCCTCTGTGCAGATGAGATGTGTTTCTGCATTTTCTTTTTCCGCTCCTCGTTATCGCTTCCAGAATGCAGGCGAACGTGTACCCTGTCAAGGGATTCGTGAAACAGAATTGCCACTGTCCATCGGACTATTGCACAATGCCAACTCCGATGCTACAAAACGTCAATCGAATTGGAAGAGCGGCATGGACTTTTCAATGCTGGTCATCTCACGCGCCTATAATCGCTGCGTCAAAATTCCTCCTCAAGTACATCGGTGGTACAAGAAACCAGCGGGGAAAAAATGTTCCAATGCACACACGAACTTCTTCTACGTTGAACTTCTCTCGACCTTGATATGCTTTTTCAACTACGGTACTTGTTTGGAGCTGACATCCTGGTGGTTCGTGATTGGCATGTCATGTATATAGTTCGCACGCACCTCGTTTACACTCCTTTTCGTACCCCCAAACCACCAGCCACGCCAACGATCCTTCTCTAAAGCCCCCAGTAAGATCCTCAGCCTTATCCTTATCCCTGAGTTCATCTCGTGTTTTGTGTTCAACGCGAGATGGTCAACTATTTTCGGCACAGTACGATACAGCACACCCCCCTCATAAAAGTGTGAGTGCGTTACAAGTACATATGCAGTGTGGACCAACTATTGAACCTCTTGATTTCAAAAAAATCAACCGTAAAGTCAGTCTCCGCAGCCATAATTCATCAGCACTCCCGCTAAATGACGGGAGTCTCTTCCGATGTCACGGAATCTCAAACGCTACACTGGTATGTGCCCAATCATAGCCTGCATCATCAAAATTTGAACGTCTCCGACTAATGACAAGAAACGCCCCGCGTTACAGTCACCAAGTACCTCACCCTGTCCAATACTATGTTGGAGGTTACTTTATCGTCTCTAGCCCAACAGCCATGGTAATGTGACCGTCAAGTCTTCCACGGGTAACGATTTGTGTTATACGACAGCGGCATGGAATGTATTTTCCTTTGCCGAATCCGAACTTCCCCCGTCAGTGCAAAGACCCGAAATCATACAGCATGAAAAGGGGATGAACTACATCATACAAACAAACTCGTCCCAAGCAAAGGCACAGCATGATTATTGGCCAAGAAGAGAGGAATCGAGAGGACGGATTCGTGGCTCGAGTTCCCCCTCTTCACACACATCTCAATCATCAAAGTTTCACAACGTGGATATTAATGGGCCTTGCCTATCATCGAGATCCACGAATATACTTCGAGAGATTTATCCTCATCCTTGAGGTTGATCCTTGAGCTTGACACGATGTAACATCAAAGTGCTATAGCTGTGCAACCAAACAACGCACGGAGCCGCCGGCCTACATATACGGTACCATTCCATCCATTTACCTGGCGAAACTCAAATCCTCGAGATTCCAGCCATGCAGCATCCCGACGACAAGGTATAACCATAAGGATGATGTTGGTCGCCGAATGGCAGGTAACGGTACGGCATCACGTAGGTCTTGGGAATCCAATTAAAATCCCACCACACATCTATCTTTCCCATCTGATAGCAAGCATGCTTGCAAAAGCAAGTGAAACCGACTTCTCTCGTAGCCGAGTATCTTCCTAATTTAGTCACATTCTAATCCGACAAAGTTTCTCCCTTCCCTTCCCCACCCCCAAAGATATCTCTTTACGCGCATCGGACGTAGCACCAAATACTCGGCGAGTTTTTTTTCCCTTCTTCTTTCTTGTCAAGTGCCGTACGGAGGTATACTGAGCGGAACGAACAAACTTCCCGAGTTACAGGTGCCTTCCTACATATATCTCATGGGTGCAGGTGGCACGGCGAGTATGCTGCGCAAGTGAGTATATCCATGCATGCATGGATGCAGCAATATCAATATCAGATCCGGACCGAGACCTTTCACACCCTACAAGGCGACACTAGAATGTCAAAGCTACTTGGAATGAGGATTGGGTATGTCACTTGTAAGTACTTGGTACACCGCCAATTGCTGAGCATGAATTTGAACATTGTCTTTGCATCTGAGCAGCAATGCCGGAAATATCATCGGACCATCTTGAAAATTTTCAGAGAAAAGAACAGGCTAGATTCTCCCTTTCTCTCTCAACTCTCGTTCCACTCTTCTCTTCGCAAGATATGTCATATCCATACAATTACGAGTACGGGAAAGGAGTACAGACACGTTGGTCTCTCATACCATCAGTCAAAGACGTGTATCTCTACAGTACAGTATACCCCGTCATCTCCATCTCCATCTCCATCTCCAATAACCATATCCCCCTTCCCCCTAAAAGATACCGACATCCACATGTACCAGTTGTTTTCAATTGCTTCAATTGCTTCACTTCACTTCACTTCCATAACCCTCACCCTCACCCCCTCATCCCAAGTCCCCAAGTCCCCAAGTTCCCGTGCCCACCCATACACACACAATTCCAACTTTCCAACACTCTACACTTTACACTCTACATTCTATACTCATCCCCAACTACCCAATTACCACATACCAATCCCTCATGACCCTATGTATTCTCAGGTTTTCTCAATACATTCACAGCCTGAGTACAAGCCATTAATGTTCAACTAAATCAAAATCTGAAAATATGTGATTTCATCAGCTCGTCACTTTGACTCTTTCTTTTCGTTATTTTATCTCATCTCTTCATTCCATTGCCTTTCCATCTACCTAATCATGATAACACCAACTCGCAATAGTATATATATATATTATTCAACTCCTCATCAATACGCAGAGATTTCATCACAGACACACACAGTTTTTCATATGTCCTTTTTATTGTAGTGTGTACATTCCTTTTTAGTGAGAATGATCTCTCATCTCAGTGCTACATATTTGACGCCACGAAATGAAACAAACTGACCAAAGAAATTCGTGCATGCTTTTTCAAGCCTTCGTAACCTCGCGAGCTCGTAGCCTCATAGGCTCTCCATGAGTTAATCGCCGCTTTCCCATCATTCGGGAAATAGAAAAGTATGAAGGCCATAAAAAGGCACTATGAAAATTAAAAAGGAAACGTTGCAAAATAAGCAAGCCATATGTAAAATGTACACCAACAAAATAGCACCAGTTATAAGAAATCCTCCATCGCAAATCCTGCCAACCTTTATCTTATCCACACATTACTTCTTACTTCCCCTCTTCCTCGTAACTGTGGTCCACTCGTCGTCCTCAATAGGAGGAGGGATGATTGTTTTATCTGTAATAACTTTCTTTCCTTTCTTAGCAGTACTTGTCGTGTCGTTTGAGCTGTAGCCAACAACGTTCGCCCATGTAGAAGAAGTAGACTTAAGCTTATTGCTGCCATACGTCCTGTATCTAACAAGATCATCAATACCTTCATGTTCCATTTCGTCATCTCCTTCTACGGAAAAATCAACAAATCCTTCGGTTTCGAAACCCTTAGAGCCTTGTTTAATTTTACCAAGAGGTGTCTCCGAGATGCTCTTATATAGTCCTGCTTTCGGTCGAATGTGCGATTCGTGTGCCGTGGTAATTCTCAATACTTTAAGCTTCTTGATTTTCTGCTCTTTTTCATCGACAAATTTATCCTCGCTTCCATTTGCCACTTCTTTTGTATCCTTCCTCTCAACCATCATTCTTGCAGATATGCCCTCATCCATAGAAACTTCACCTTCGCTCTCTGGACTATCTTGCCTGCTGGCTTCCTCTGTCTCATCATCAATCTGATAATTTTCAGGTTCGTCGCCAAAGAGCTCTGCTTCAGTTTTCATCGCAATCATCTTCTGACCCGGGGTGATCTTCTGTCCAGTTGCCCAGTCAAACTTCTCGCGATACTCGCGGATATTTCGAAATGCGTTTCGTCCAGCCCATCTCCAGAAACCTTCTTCTCTGATGACAGCCTCTTCTTCTTCCCGTCGGATAACATGTAGATCATTATTAATGGCAGCGATGAGCTTTCCTATCAGTTCTTTTCGGATTTTCGGGTTAGAAGGGGGTTTGACATCAATGCCAAGACGATAGAAGATTTGGGGATTAACACCACCATATGGATCGTTTTTGTAGGCCGTTTCGGGAGTGAACTTTTGCTGGTTACCACGACGTTTGGGTTGTTTTAACGGTGTTACTGTAGTAAGCTTTTTAGCTGCCTTTTGTTGTTTTGGGGTCGGATAGTTGGGTGTCTTGTATTCTTTATTGGAAGCTTGAGTGGGTGGCTGAACCGCATATTCATCGTATTCTTCATCATCCTCTCCGACCGTGCCACTATTTGCAGATGATGCATCGAGATGACGGTTGTCATAAGCATATGTACCTTCCCAAGCACCTTTACTTTCATGTATTTGACCATGCAATGCCTCGCTAATGCAATTGATCTCATCTTGGCTATAGACATCAATAATCCTTCTAGTCTTTGCTTTTGACTTCTTTGCCCGCTTTCTTTCTCGCTTTGTTAAATTCTCTTCCTCGAGGCTCATTTCAGAAATTGCGTCGGTTGCCTCGGAGGTGGTTTCGGAGTCTGTCCGTTTCTTGTCATATTCACTTTTTTTCTTCGACATCTGAGATCCAAGAGATAAACCGGTTTGGTCTAATGTATTGAGCTGTCGAACAATAGCCAGGATCTCCCTATGTCGAGTATAGTGCATCTCATCAGACATGTTGCATCTATTATAATTAGCAAGATAGCCTAGAAAAGTTCGAAAGCCAATGTATTTACCCAAGACATTCATGAGATTTTCCTTTATGATGCATGCAAATTAGCATTATTCTTGACTACTTGGTCGTCTCATAAACACGATCAAGTACTTGATCTTCAGAACAAGATTAATAAAGTTGGAGAACTTACCTAGAAAGTGCAGCTGCTGATGAAATCGGAAGCAAGGCTCAACATGCTTACCAAGACAGGAAGACTTTGAACGAGCATCTATGGGGGTAACCTAGTGAGCAAGTCTACCAAAGTTACAGATGAGGTCGCGATAGCTTCATGTGACTTACTATGAAGTGGCGTTGCACACGTTCCGCAATGATGTTCTAAGAATGGCCGTTAGTATACCCTGCGACAGACATAAGATTGTGGAAAATCGTACCTAAGCCAGGTGATGCGTCCCATCTATACAAGGTCTTGCCCTTATAGAGACGATCTTCGCGAATGATTATCGCCCAATTCATCGTAGCGAATATTGTAGAAGGTAGTTGGAACTTAGATTGCTCGAGTATGAGAAAATCCTTGTGTTCGAGGTTGCGAGTCAACCAACTTACTTATCTTGTGAAATCTTAAAGGATAACCAGCTTACAGGGAAGATTTTTTAAATGTAATGTAACTTGCTGCGGTCAATCAAATGGATGAAATCTTTCTTCAGTCTGGTGTTGAGGAAGATGGAAGACTTCAGTGTTGGCGCAAGAAGCCGCTTATATCGTTTGAAGGGCGTGACGGAGGAGATATGGTATAACTTCCCCCGCGCGATGCTAGTATTTTAATGCTAGTTGTAGGAAAGAGTGGCAGAAATTCGAAGGAGTTGGATTGCGAGAATGTGAACACGTTGTGAAATTGTATTGGTTACAATGTTGATAAAAATCCTGATTTAAATGAGTTTTTGGCTTGGAATTGATTGCGAATCGAACGCTTAATTAGACTGAACTTTATTAAACGGTAGGGCTTGTAATAAAAATCTCGCAGTTCGATGAATTGAGTTATACGGCTCAACACTGCCGTGAGTGGTTGTGAATGGGATTTTGCCGGACACCGGACTCAAGGCTTGTGTAATCAACTTATTAGACGCGATGAATGCATAAGATGTATCAATACCAATCGGATGAATGTCGTCAAGCTGGATTCAGGAGAGTAAAATACGTGGTTTTATATCTTTCCGTTCCAGTTTCGTCCAGTAGAATTACCAATCCTACAGATCCAATGTTCCTTTCGAGATCGATGTGCCACGTTAGGCTGTCAGACTGGGTAGAATTATTGCGTAAATGATGGCTTCATTGAACATTCGAAATCTTGAAAAGGCTTTCTCCCGATTAGATGCTTCTGACTTCAAGTCCCCCTCTAGTCTGGATGCGTCTCAAGCGGATGAAAGCATTGATTGTCGTACTAGCTAGTATGAAGGATTTGATATGATGGGTCAAATTAGAATTGAAAACTCGAGGACTTCTTTGCTTCACATTTGACAGCTGAGCGTTATCGACAGGTACTTTACATGAAATCTTCGCAGAATTCGAGGGATTGAAGGTGGGAAGTTCGCGGAAGTGCTGGTTTTCGTCTTGATGGAAGGAGATTGTCTTTCGATTTTGAATCAAGAACAGACCTGTAGCAGCTAATCCTACTCAGAAGAGACAGCACAATACTAGAATATGCCTCAGTTGAAGGGACTTCGAAAACTCGAGGTTGATTGTTTGTAGATCTCAATCCCTAAGATGGATGCCGAGTGTCCTGTTGATCTCCTTTTGTCTCCTTCTTCTCTTTCTCACTTTTAGTCGTGGATAAACATCGTCTGATGAATAGACGCTGAGTGTTATGGCTTTAATCCTTCCTCTGACCTTCTTGTTTCTCACTTGTAGTAGTAGGTAAAGGCCGGCTGTTGAATGGATAGCGAGTGTTATGTTTGATTCTTTCTTTTCTCCTCCTTCCTGCTCTCACTCGTAATCGTATGTGAAGACTGTTTGATTAGCAAATGTCGAATAATGAAGTTGGATTCTCCCTCTCTCTCTCACTTATATGCGAACAAAGGAAGCAAGATCTTTATGTTGTTGAAGTGGGTGTTAAGTGAATGTTCTTTCTTGAAGGAAGTTTGTGCCAAGTGGTTTGGGTGAATAGATGAATACAAATGGATCGATCAATGGATGAACGTCTTTCCTAATTCTCTTAATCCTTACTTATCAAGAACTCTGTTTGAGGAAAAAAGAAAGTAGACGGCATAAGATAGTTGGAATCAAGTATGGAAGCGTTCAAGTGGGCATCTCATGCGACAGTCGTGCTTGATGGGACGTTTGTTTGCTTTTCTAGAAAAAAAGGAAGGCGCATTTCGCATTTCGACTGCTTGAAAGTTCGGATAAGTGCACCACCACCATACCTATCTCACTCACTTACCTTACTGAGCACTTTCTCTACAATTCACTACAAATAACATCCAATGAGCACATATTTCATAAAATGTCTGGGAGACTCATCTTGACTTATTATCATTTTCCAAAAATATTGCAAAACTTGAACTGCTAGCCGCGAACACGAAAATGACAGGGTAATGTAATGGATCATTTGATTGTTTCCATCTTAAAGTCTCTCGAATAATTCATATAGCTACCCAAATCCGTTCATAGTTATCAAAGTCATTTCATCTGAGTCATTATAACCCAAAGGAAAAAGAAAAAGAAAACTTCAACGTCGCAAAACTCATCCAACTGATTTTATCCTTGATGTTACTATATTGTGGTCTTTTCAAGACGAAGTTGATTCGCTCGAGTGATAGTGGCGTGCTTCCTCCCATGTTGAACGGTGAAAGAAGCTTTAACGCCCATATTCAAAGCATGCAGCCAACCTAGAGATCACGAACTAGTCGTGCACCTGCCCATGTATATGGATAATTCCGCTGGTACCAATTGACGCTAAATAATTCACTTAGTATTGGGATAAAGGATAAATCAACCCGACTTGACTCACAATGTTTTCCTTCCAGCAATACGAGGATGAGTTGCCCATGATCCTCCAAGGATAATGTTGTGTTTTCCGTCAAAGAAGTCGGCTTGGAAGATCAGTTTTTGAAATTGTTTCAGAAAAAAAGATAGGAAGACATACCAGTGTATGCCGGATACAAAGGCATCGGCTCAAATCCTTCATGTTGAACGAGCGGTGAGCTGGTCCATTCCCAAACTCCGCCCATATCAGCTTGCCCAGCAAGTTTATTGCCTCCAGCAGTAACGGGAATTGAATGCCAGTTCTTGAATCCTACATTAGCACCTTTGAGGTCGGTGAAAAGCTCTTGAGAGCTTCCACTGACTTGAGACACTTGTGATGGTGGCGTCTCTTCAACGCCCTCGTTTATTAGATGCCTGTTCATGAATTAGTCCTTCCATACGACTTGAAGCAATATCACTTCTATAACTACCCATTAACAGCTGGCACAGTCTTGCCTAGATGTCTCTCTGCTTTCTTTACGTTCAAGCCGTCAACGTGACTGTAAATACTTCGAGCTTCTTCAACCGTCGGGATTCGCCCCCCCATCCAGGTTGCACATCCAGAAAGCTCGTCGTATGAAGCGAAGACGGGCCAATCTAGGGCATACTCAAGTGGCACTGGACCGTAGACTGTTCGAACTGCCTTGTCCTCGAGATATGCCTTACTTAACCGAGGCGAAGTTGACCCATTTACACTTCCATTACTGTATCCATTTGAAGTGCCGTTGGTGTAGCCGTTCGACCGTTGATTTTGAATCCATGAAGCAGGGATCTTGCTTTCATGTGTCTGTTCCAAATAAAGAGCGTACTGTTGACAGTTAGAAATTGGGTCTCGCAAACATTTCAGGCATGGCTTACCTCTTCATTAGTGATTGGTCGTCCTTTGGCTTCAAATGATTGAACCACAACTTCTCGGGAAGGTTTCTCATTGTCCCTGTGGAACATTGTTATATTTTCTTTGTGCTTGAATGAATCATGTTTAACATACCACCCAAAATGATTGTCAGGTCCAGAATTATCCTCAGGGTCATCTAACCCAACTACGATTTTCTGCTCTGGAATAGTAAACCATTCATTTGGCACTCGCAATGCTTTGGCTTTTACTGCTTCTCCTTTAAAGTCCGGCCTAGCGCTAGTGGGTGAAATTGTCTTATCACTTTGCAGTAACATATACAAAAGAGTTTCCAAATGCATAGCCTCGTGCTCAAACCCCAACCAAAGTGCACGACCAAGATTTCTGGGAAGTGCTTGGCTTGCATATAGCTTCTTAACTTTTGTTCTTACCTTTTCTTGATATGATAGAATGTCTTCAAGTGGTGGCCACTCATCGGGAATCTCGGAATGAGAATGACATTGCTCGGGATTGTCAACATCAGGATCAATTCCCCTTTCGAAAATTGCGGGATACGAAGAAGGCTCACAAAGGGGCTCTTCAGTAACCTTATTAAGTTGCATATCCAAGAATGTCGGAATATGTCCCAGGTAGAAAATGCAAGCATTTCGAAGTTTAATTGGCTTCTCGACCAATTCTTCGTTTGGAATCATTTTTCTGGTGACAGTATCCCATACTGACCACAGATCTTTCCAATCCTCAAAAGTTGGGGCTGTAGACGACGCATATACGTCTGGATTCGAGTCAAATGCCATTGTGCTCTTTAATAAGAGGTGCAAATCTTCAAATTTACGTCAGAACAGAATTCAACGGGATACGGATAACAGTTGTCCTATTATGGAAACGCATTTTGTAATATCATGCCATGCCGATTTCAGTCCCAAGATAGAAAGTGAATAAGCATGCGCCACAAATGCACGATTGGGAGACACCCCACTCCGATGGTTTCCGTGATCATAAGACCATGTACATTCCCGTGGTGTTTGATGTCTACCTCCGAAATTGCCGGTTCAAATAGAATCTGGGGAAGACAAAAATAATACGAGACTTACTGTATTCATCTGTAGAGGCTGACCATTTCTGAGCTTCTGTCATCCCAGCATCTTTCACTAGCTTGGCTGTTTCTTCCTGTGAGTATTTCAAACTGACCTCTATCTTCACACGTTCTCCTGCTTTTACAAGAACGTCTTTGATGACTATATCTCGAGTTGGGGAATAAAAGGCCTGGTGACGGCCACCTTGCATGTCATATACATATTCTCCGATGACAGTCCAATCTGCAATATCAAATACGTTCTCTCCGAGTATTTTGTTCGCCTGGATCAAACCATTTAGGACAAATCTTTTGTGAAGAGTAAGCAAATGACTGTTAATCGATCTCTATTGATTGCGAGTACATACTTATGGGTGACCCCTTTCTTGTCTTATCAAGATTAGCCGCAGGAAAGGTCTTCGAATTGAGTAGACACACCATTATAAGCATGACTATAACAAAATTAGATAAAGACCACATAAGTGATCACTTTGTGGGACTTACTAGATTTTTTCTGGATTACTAGTCGCATCGATTGCAATGAGAAACATGTCCGAAGGGCTCAAAACTTCCGCAAAACTCTTTAAAAAAGCCGATGCATCGTGCCTTTGAAAGTTACCTGAACGTGGTGAGTTGATTGCCAGTAACCAAAAATTGTAAAGACACACCAATGCTCGATCCCATTGATACAACGCACTTTGGCCTAGAGGAGTTTTCAGGAAGTTTCAACCATGCGAGACCATCGTCATAAGTTCCATGAAGTCCATGGCATTTCACGTATCTAAATTCCGGAACCTGCTCTAGAGTTCTCTCCAACTCTTTCAATGAAAGATCAAGCGCGTAGTAGTCGACAGATTTGCCGGCCGCATCTAAAGCTCGTAGTAATATACTCACCTTGCGCAAATTACTGTTCATTGTTAGTTCTAGAAGCTTCAAACCTCAACGAAAATTACAAACCCGCTTCCCAGTTCAACAACCATGGAGTTAGAAGGTATGTTTGCAGCAATACTTTCCGCGGAACGTTCAAGGACATCTATCTCTGCGTTTGTGAGGTAGTATTCAGATAAGTAGGTGATCTGAATCCATAAGTTAACATGATTGATAAATGCCCCAAGTAAACAAATACCGACTTCTTCATATATTTGTAGACCCCGTTCATCATATAGGAGCAGGGTGGGCAGACTTTTGAGACCACTTTTTGGCCTCAAAGATGCCAATATCTCATCCTTCAACTCAATTTCGGCACCATCATGGCGAATATCAATGATATTGAAATTGGAATTGTGATGTGATTTGGGGCTAGCTCCCGTGACCTTTGTCACATGAGGAGACACGCTTGAGACATCTTCGACAGCACCGTTAGAAATGCTGGGAATGAGAATAGCCATTCTGATAGAAGGACTAAGATCGAGGGAGCTTGCAGTATAATATTGGTGTATTGTCAATTCGTTCCGAGTGGGTTCAAACTTTGGGTTTAAAGGAAGAGAGATACTTAGGAACAGTGTTAAGTGGTTGTTTACTTGAGGAATTATGGAAGGGAGCTAATATAGTTTCCTAACCACACAGAAGCAAGCTAATAGCCGAGGAATTCTCATGCTCATGTAGACTTACACAAAGGTCTGACATATAGAACCTGTCTCAAAGGGAACTAGTATCGATTACAAGTTCGGCTTAGAAGACTGCAGACTGCAGGCAGGTCATTATGAGAAATCACCCGGAAGGGTGGAAAGATGAAAGGGTGAATGGGGGATCTCGGAGACAGTGTTAGTACGAGTACTACATATCATTCGAGAATTGAGCCATTCAACGGTTTGCTTGGGGCTCGTTCTTTCGTTTCTTTGTTGGATGGTAAGGATCTATCATATGCAAAACCCCCCCCACATCGAAAGCAAGGGGTGACCTCATATTACTAAACTAGCTCTTAGCCCCGCGGTTTGATATGTTTTGATTGATGCGACGGTAGCCACGGGGTTAACTTGTTGAACGATGTACGGGTAAGCCGGTGGGAGATATAAGGAAAGTGTCAAATAGAAAACGACGCAAGTGACGAGGCGTCTACTTAGGTACCTGTTCATCGTGGGATCTCTGCGGAGGAGGATGCTACATTGCAAAATCATGGGAATGTATGCTCGCACGAACCCCCCAATGCAGGACCACGACATCGATCTTGATTTTTCTAGGAATACCCGCCTATCCCACAATACAGTCTCAGTTCATTGCAAGCTAGAATGGTCGAGGGTGTATGGCTAAGTCATGCCATTGCATAGACTCGTATATCTGTCTGCCACATAGTGTAATCTAGCTCCAGCTTGTGATCACGTGAGTTAATCGGCGGAAATGATTCCAGTTACTGTGCGATTACATCGAGGCTTATGGATGCTAGACAGATGCAGCTAGCAGTTAGTTTTGTGTGCTGGGTAGCCTATGACCAGTTGATCTGAGAAATCGGCCTGGATGCGGGGAAGAGGCACTGGTGACAAATTACTATGTGTAATCAGTGAGCATAGGGTCGGTGGGTATCCATATCATTTATCTTTGATCGCTTCCTGCAAACATAGACAGAGTAGAATATTCGAGTTTTGATTTGGATAATCCTGCATGCATCGGAAGATAACTGGGCCGAGTCTGTAGGATACGTGTGTGCTACTCCATAGCTTTCGATATTTGTTTGGACGTCATTCTAAGCATTGCCAGACTCCACTTTGGCATGGTCAATACGCAGAGAACACAAGGGTATGGAATCATGCTGGAGTGGGGAAAGAAGACAGACTACTAAGTATACGTAGCTGTGAGAAACTGGCTTTACATGTCCATGATAATAAGATCCTGATTCAAGTCTGATTTCGAAGGGGCCTCGGATTGGAAGAGCTAGTACACAAAAGCCATTCAGAAACCGTAGCCATCGAGCTTGAGTGCAGAGGATAGCGGAGAATGATATCTCAGAACCGTTCCGTAGCTGATCTGATACAAGGGCATCGGCAATTTATTGAGGGATGGAGAGGGGTACGTGATCACTTGACACGCTTCTAATAGATTTTGTATCCTTTTGATACTCAATTTGACATTGATTCCAATCAGAAAGTAATACTGTAGACAAGGAGCTTCATCACCAAACCTCACCATCCTTCATCGAAGTCCATCTTGAAGCAGTATCACGTGATTACACATAATCTTATCGGTAGTTGGTTGCTCCGTCCGTTTGTTTACTTTTACGATCTTTGCAAACAACGACGGAAGAACCACATACCTATGCAAAACACACCAAAGTACCAAAATTGAGCATAACAATTTGCGCCGTCAGCTTTCAACTTAATAACAGAAATACGGCTAGCACCACACAAAATGTCTTATAATCCACGAATGAGCCTTGCTCCCAGCTCACAACAACAGAATCGAGGCAAAAAGAAGGAGGAAGAGAGCGATTCATTTATGCGCCTGGTGAGATGATCATATCATGACTGCATTGAATTCCTACTGATCATGGTAGCCCGAAAAAGAGATTGCAGGATGTATCAGCGATATTGGTGTAGCTTTTACTGCAGCGGACCTGTTGAAGCCCAATCCGCTCCAGATTCAAATGATCTTCGAATGGTTTGCAGAGCTGCTCATGAACACGACTCGCGATACAATTGATCCCGCTATGCGTGCAGCTTCCGAAGACGTGTGTGAAGACTATCCAGATATAGTTCCAGCAGAAACTAGGAATCTTATGGGTTTCTATGTTAGTTTACGCAGGTTGCTATTTGAATGTGGCATAACGGATTTCTCGTTCCAAGATTTATACAAGCCAACACACGAACGCCTAGTGAAGATATTCTCTTACATCATCAATTTTGTACGATTTAGAGAAAGTCAAACACAGGTTATCGATGAACACTTCAACAAGGCCGAGACTACAAAGGTTCGAATCGAGACGCTATATATGGAAAACCAAGAGATGGAAAGCCGTTTGGATGAGTTAAAACGAAACCGCAGGGCTATGGAGGTCCATATTTCAGAGAAAGTTAAGCGCAATGAAGAGTTGAAAAAGAGGCTCTTGGAATTGCGCCAAAGCCAAGACAAAATGGCACGAAGATTTGAAGGACTCACTAAAAAGAAGAAGGAGATGACTGCTGTTCTGGAGGAGAAAACTGCCGCGACTATCGAATTGAGACAGGAAAGCTCGAAGTTACAGCCATATGTATCTCAGTCACCAGCTGCCCTGCAAGCATCATTAACAGATTTGAGCAACGCACTAAATACTGACAAGTCGCAAATCGACACTTTTGATCGACGAGCTCGTGCCTTGCAGACTTCGACCGATACATTCACAGTAGTCTCTGCAGATGTAGTTTCATGTACGAAGCTTCTGGAAGAGATTTCGATCGAACTGGCCAAGGAGGAAGATGAAAATGTGAAAGTGGCGAGACAGCGAGATGCCCTTGGTGAAAGGGGAAACAATGTTCGTGAAGTGGAGAGAACCGAGGCCTTGCTACAGCGACAATTGTCGAAACATCTTGAACGAACAGAGAAATTGAGAGATGGTAGCAAAGCAAAGGCTATGAGTGCTAAAGAGAGGATGGAAGAACTACGAGCCGTCCATAGAACGCTCACAGAAGAGAGAAACGAGAAAGGCAGGGAGATGGAGAGGAGGAAAGTGAGGATAGAGCAGACAGAGAAAAAGGTACGCACATCAAAATTTCTGCTAATAACCTGTAAATTTACTGACATGACACAGATGGCGGATTTGAAAGAAAACATTGAGAATGAAATACATAGTGCACATGACGAGTTCTTGAAGATGGACTCGCATATTAAGCTATACATCACGGAAATGGAGCAGTCTATTTGATTTGGAGTAAAAGCTTTTGGATTTCATGTTGGACTAGCGATCATGACAGGCATGCTGATGAATTAGTATGAAAGGTTGGGGGGCCGGTGTCGTTTGGGTATACCTATTGATATATGATGATGATAATGGCTTCCAAGCAAATGTATTCCTTTCTTAGCTTATAGATTACTATGTATGATGACTCCACTCTGCATTTCTGAAATCAAACCATCTTGCGAATATTCGGCCTACTTCAATAGTTCTTCCACTCCATCCGTTATCTTCAGCCTCTAACCCAGTGCGCCTCACACTTCCATTAAGCATCGGAACATGTTCATCCCACCCCTTCCAGGCTCTATTGTCTCGTCCCATGTCTCCATCCGATTCCAGCCCATTTCTGTCATTGATTTGACCGCCGATGTCTTCATCGCCGTCAACATCTACTTCTATTAACCCATTTCTTTCTGTCTTCCTCTCTCTCTCTTCCAAACATACCACTACCCTCTTGTCCCTTCCACTACTTTCAACCAGACCCGACAAACTCCTACCCAGCCCCTGTGCACTCCACTCACTCGTATCCCTATGTAAGTCTATCAATCCATATACAACAATCATCGCCCTTTCCATACCCACCTTATCCCATTTTCGATCTGGTGGAGCTCCGATCTTTGAAGCTGTCTCTGTGGAAAGGACGGAGAGATGGGCGCGCAAATGAGAGATCGTGGGAATATAAATCAGAGATATGTGACGTGAGAGGGAGATCTGGCGGAGAGATTTTATGAGGAGTGAGTGAGAGGGTGTTTGATATTGTGCGACACCGGTCGTCGGATTGGCAGGAGAGGAAGGTGTGTCGACGGGTGATGGTGGTAACGGTGGGGTGCTCGAGGTGACATCTGCGAGAAGGGATGAGATGAACGCCGCGCGAGATTTGCAGATTAGGATAGTGGTAGGATAAGAACCATGATCCAATATCCAAGTCAGAAGTTCGGAAGGAAGAGCTGGCGGTAGTGTGATATATGAGGGTGGCATTTCGAGCGCAGTGTAGTTGTCGTTCTTCGATGTAGGGCAATAATGATAATCGTTTCTAAAGAATTGAGCTACAGTTAGTGCTGAATGTTAATGGTCTATAGTAAAACGTATTTTCCAACATCTGAACCACGAGAATAAAGTCAGCAGCGACACATATATAGACAAGAACAAGTGGTGAAGAAATACAAAGAATTGATAATTCTTTAAGATTGTCATTAACAAATGATGCAATCCCGCAAATATGCGGAGCGAGCCAGATCAATAATAATCGCTTACAGCCCCACCATTACAAGCTCCCATTGATCATGTTCCTCTGTAATCTCCTTTCGTTGTTCATGAAATGGAATCCATATCTAGAATATCCAGCTTGCTGGAAAGTGGTACGAACATTTCTTTTCCTGCTTCACTTCACCAAGACACAGATTTGCGACCATGTGGCACAATGACTTTATGCTAACAACGACAATAGCAAGGGAACTCACACTCGATGCCGCGCAATCTGCAAGAAGCTCTCGAGGAGCGGGGGCGCTGAAGACGTTGCCGCCCCAGCAAATTAAGAAATTGTTGGATAGTAGACATGATAGGGAGGTATTAGAGGGGCTGAGGAAGGTCATCTCTGTATGTTTCCCCGCCTCCTCTGCGCATCTCTGTCCGACCAACATGGGGCTTGAACGTCGAGACATAAGCTCTAACAGAACTTGCAGATGATGTACCGTTCCCAACCATGCCTCACATTCTTCTCGTCCGTCGTAAAGAACGTTGCATCCCCAAATATCGAGATCAAAAAGCTGGTTTACATCTATCTCCTCAACCACGCGGAACAAGAACCGGACCTGGCCCTTCTCTCTATAAATACGATTCAAAAGTCTCTCTCTGATGGCAACCCACAAGTTAGAGCTCTCGCTCTCAAAACTATGTCTGGAATTCGCGTGCCTGTTATTAGTCAAATCGTATCATTGGCCATTAAGAAGGGGCTGGGGGATATGAGCCCCTACGTTAGGAAAGCGGCAGCTTTAGCTATCCCGAAGTGCTACAGATTGGATCCAAACACGCTCCCACAACTATTAGACTACCTCTCGACTTTACTGGGCGATCGACAATACTACGTAGCAGGTGCAGCAGTAACCGCATTCTTGGAAATATGTCCGGAACGTCTCGACCTTATTCACAAGCATTACAGAGGTCTCGTAAAGAAATTAGTTGATATGGACGAGTGGTCACAAATGGCCACTCTTCACTTAATGACTATCTACTCACGGAGATCCTTCCCCAAACGCATTCGGCGCGTCCGCAAAGCCACCCCTAAAGGCAACGGAAATCAAGATAATTTCTACGGTGATTCCGATGCCGAACAAGAAGAAGAAGATACCGAAGAAACCAGCGAAACAATCCAGGTCCTCGATCCAGATCTCGAGCTTCTCCTCAAAAGCGTCAAGCCACTTCTTCAGTCCCGCAATTCTGGTGTCGTGATAGCAGTATCACGCTGCTATGTGGCTCTTGGAACACCAGACTATATAAATCACTGCATCGGTCCTCTTATCGCTCTTCTACGTGGCCCCTCTGATATCCAGCACATAGCCCTCTACAATATCGTCTCCGTATGTCTCACACGCCCCGAAGCATTCGTAAAATACGCCTCTCATTTCCTGATCCGATCAACCGACCTACCGCAAGTATGGGAACTCAAACTCGAATTGCTCACCCTAATATTTCCACATTGCGACGCCTATATCAAAAGTTTAATACTCAACGAGCTGGAGCATTTCTCTCGTGGCTCGGACCGGGAGCTGGTGAGAGAATCGGTGAGGGCTATTGGTCGATGTGCACAAAGTGATTCTAGAACGTCCGCAAGATGCTTACGTTTACTGTTGAAGCAAATCACAAGTCTAGATGGCAATCTAGTCGCGGAGTCACTTACTGTAATCAGGCATCTTATACAACAAGATCCAGCATCTCATACACATACCGTTATTCGCTTAGCCAAGAATCTAGACACAGCTACAAACCCGCGGGCTCGAGCCACTATTATTTGGCTTGTAGGAGAATTTGCTGGTATTGATGGAGAGAACAACATTGCACCAGATGTTCTTCGAATTCTAGCAAAGGGTTTTGCTGATGAGGCAGAGCCTGCAAAATTACAAATTGTTCTTCTAGCTGCTAAGGTCTATCTACATCATCTAAATCGGACTGCGCCAGAACCGGAGGCTATCAAGCCTTTATCACCTCCCGAACCGTCCCACGATTATGCCGGCATTGAAGAAGGAAATGAAGGATTTGCATCCCTTGACTCACCTCCACAAACCTCCTTCTCTCCACCTCCCGAACCAGAATCCGAACCGGATCACCCCATCATCGTTCTCTGGAACTACATCCTCCTTCTTGCACGCTACGATACCTCATACGACCTTCGCGACCGCACCCGTCTCTACAAATCTCTCCTCGCAATCCCCTCGTCCACTCAACTCGCATCCCTTATGCTTCTTGCCCCCAAACCCATCCCACACACCCCCAGCCCCTCCGAAAGCCGCACTAGCTTTACTCTCGGAAGCGCCAGCCTCGTGGTTGGAGAAGAGGGCGGTATGCACGGGCTAAAGGGCTATGAGGCACTGCCTCCTTGGGTAGAAGCTGGCTCCGAGCCAGACCCTTCGTTACGAGAACCTGATTCCGCCCGGAATGAATATGAAGAGAAGAAAGTTATGACTGCAGGACAAATATTAGATAGCGCGGTGAAAGATTTCAGGCCCAGTGTTTCGCCATCCAAGACGAATGGATTCAATGCTGGTGGCTCTGGTACAGCTCCTGGAAAGGAAAAGACTCTTGATGACTGGCTAGCCGAGTCTGAGCAAGAGGAAAGCGAGGAGGAAGACGAAGAAGACGACGATGATGAAGAATCTGGAGAAACAGAAGAGTCCGGAGAGGAAGACTCTGATGAAGCAGAAGAGGAAGAAAGTAGTGATGACGATGATGAAGAACATGATAGATTAGTCAAATAATTGATATCCTGCCGCGTGCGACTGGCTGCGCTACCCTCTGAAAATACAAACATGGCTGGATGGAATGCCTTGCACTAGGAGGCTTACGGTTACAACAAATCTTGCACAGGCATGAAATAATTAGTCACAATAACATTAGAGTAATACCAATGAATTTGAATTCAAAGATCATTGTTTGATAAAGAGCCAGGGACAAAAACAAGCCCACTAGCATTACTATTAGCCAAAGCAAGTAGCTTGGCATTAAATACTACTGAATTATCCCGCTCTCATACAAGACTTTTGAACTTGGTGCTCGCTCCGAACAACAAGTGGCCTTAAGCAGAACGAACGGATTCCCACTGAAGAGTCTCCAAATAGAATATATTCTCTAGGTTCATTCACTCCATCGGCTCTTGCAATGCCATAAAATGCATTGATGTATGCGCAATGAGGATTGTACAGAAAACCATCAACTGAAAAGGCATTCCTGAACTCCATCTCAAAAAAACCCAATTAACGCCGCCCCGTGTATGAAATTTTTATTTGTACAAAGAATATAAACAGAGCCCTGATGAACAACCAACTACTTGAAGGTTTGTTAAATCCAAAAAGGCTCTTTTGCAAACTATATGCTGTTTACCTGACCAAGAGCAGCCACCAATTATCGAGGGGTAATGTTAAGAGTTGAGCTACCAACGGCGACTGCAAAATAATGTATTAGCTAATGTAAACAGTTTCAAGCTTTAAATCTTACCCATAAGCTGCATCGACCACTGGTGGAGCTCTTTTGAGCTTCGGAGTGGCTTCCTCAGATGAACGCGACGATTCTTTGCCTTTCTTGCCACTAATTATTCGTACGATTTTTCGTGGTTTCGCAGGTTCCTTCTTTATCTCCGCAAGGATTTCCAATGAAGTGGGACTCAAAGGAGAATCTGGTACAGCATTTCCCTCACTATCTTTCTTCCCATTTTCCTTATCATTGTCCGTGTGATCAGGGGGAGGCGGTGTTGTCGTAACATTGTGTTCTGGCCACGGGTCGAACATAGGCTCCTCTTCAACTGGTGGTGGTGGTGGCGGAGGTATGTTTTGGTGAATGAAGCCTTGTGGTCCGGAAAGTGAAGGGCGAGCATTAGCATAGCTTGGGTCTTGTCTAAAAGGTTGACCTGCCATGTTAGGATTGAAAGGATGTCGCTGGGCATTATAAGGCTGTTGGGCATTGTAAGGAGGCTGTTGAGGATTAAAAGAGTGCTGCTGGGCAACAAATGGAGGTTGTTGAGCATTGAAAGGACGTTGCTCAGTATTGAACGGTGGTTGGTGGTTGTATGGAGGGTGCTGGGCATTATAAGGAGTTTGTTGTGGGTTGTAAGGGGGTTGTTGAGCATTGAAAGAAGGTTGACGATTATATGAAGGCTGCTGCTGACCATTGAAAGGACGTTGCTCGGCATTGAACGGTGGTTGGTGGTTGTATGGAGGCTGCTGTTGAGAATTATATGGGGGTTGCTGAGCATTGAACGGAGGTTGCTGAGTATACGGAGGCTGCTGCTGAGCATTGAACGTGGGTTGTTGGTTGTGTTGGGTATTTTGAGAACCGTAAGGGGTCTGGTGACTTTCGTAAAGAGGTTGCTGGGGACTGTAGATAGGCTGCTGAAGGTCCTCCATAGGGATCATGACTGGAGGTCCAGGCTCAACCGGTTTCGGAGCACCAGAAACACCCAGAGATGCCAGTAACGCTTCAGTTGGGTCGGCACTCTCTCCTGCCTGAGGAGCCCAGATATCGTCTGGCGCTTCAGCCAGAGGTGGAGAGTTTTTCAATGCATCATCACCACAAAATCTGGGCAAGCCATCCGCAGATTTGAATGACTGGTCATCAACCTTTTGACGTTTATTGTTTTTAAGAGTTGAAACATCAGCTTGTAATTGTTCATCGATGTCATCTTGCTCCGTTGGGCTTGGCTTACGCTTAGCTGTGCGCGGTATATTTGCAGCGGTGGCTTTTCGAGCTGTAATAGATACATGTGCATCGCCATGCCTCGTTTGCATAAAATCATCAAGGTCTTGGAAAGATACTGAATCTTCTCCAGCCTTCAACTCCTGGAAAGTTGGATCTTCTTGCAAGTACGGCCATTGAGGTGTCTTTCTGACACTCTGTCTATACTCCTTCAAATTTTCTCTTCTTGCATACCTTGAAATTGAGATGGTTGATTTCTTGTCGATGAGAGGGACTGGGGTCATATCAAATCTGTTAGCTAAAGGCTGGGCAAGTGCAACAGTTTCATGTCTTTGGCCTGCAACTTGGAAGATCTTTTTGTAATCCCAATTAAACTGCTTTTCCTCATCGGTCCGGTGACTTTCTTCCTTTAAAACGGCCGGTTGACCATCCCATTCAGATATGTTGTCTCTTGAGCTGGGCGAGCCATATGGTGTACTCGCCACACTTGAGGCTCTTGAAGGTATTGGTACCTCGGCGGGTTGGGGAGAAGCGTTTGAAGGGGCAGTGAGTGTAGTGTTTTTGGATCGAGGAATGTACAGCCCGCGTTTATTCAACTCCGGGGATGTCATCGGTGGATTCTGTGATGCCCCCCGACTTGTACCTTGCTGAGGCTGCTGAGATCCCATTCGACTTTCCCCTTGCTGAGCCCACATTCGACCCTCACTTTGCTGAGATTGTTGTGATTGGGACCTTCTGAACTCACGATTATAGCCAGGGTTTGATTGCATTTGACCTTGCTGTTGTTGTAGCCCATTGGGAGAAGACGCCGCTGGCGGTGAACCAACCCATTGCCCATGATTTGGCGTGCCATTGCTTTGATGAGGTACTGATGAACTTCTGCTGTTGTAACCTTGATTGTAACCATTATTTTGGGACTGAAAGGGAGTAGCTGGGACGGATGGGGGAGGATACTGTGATCCATTTTGATTGTGAGTTGATGGCCCATACGGTTGTGGTGAATTAGATTGGGGATGTTGATTATACGGAGCTTGATAGCCTTGAGATCCATGTTGCTGTTGAGATGGATGGTTGTAGTTAGTTCCATTGGCAACAGGTTGGTTAGGATACGCCTGCTGTGGGGGGCCCTGTTGCTGTGGATTTGGTGTGGAATGTTGTTGATAAAGCGGACTCGGAGCAGATGGCATTGGCCCATTGAACTGAGAATTGTGGCCAGGGTCCGTGAATTGCGACATTGGAGCACTTCCAGGGACAGCATAGGGAGCATATTTGGAACCCATCTGGCCACTTTGAACGCTTGCCCACTGTTTTGTTTGGGGTGGTGCACCATATCCATTGACATTTGTTGTCTGGGGAGCAACCATAGCACTTGACATCATTAGCCCAACTCTTGGCAAAAACAAAAGATACAAGAAAATATCAAGATGTGGAAACAACTCATCACTCACGCTTGACCACTTTGATTTTGATTCGGACAATCCTTGACGTAATGTCCTTCTTGACCGCACGTGAAGCATATTGGAAGACGAGGTGTCTTATTAGGTACAGGAGCATTGTAAGAATTGTTGTAGTTCTGAGGTGGACCAGAGTAACTATTGTTGTAGTTATGTGGTGGTCCTTGTGGTGGTCCTTGAGGACCACCTTGAGACCAATTTCCCAACATAACGGACTCTCCTCTGTACAAAAAGAATCCTATTTACTAACAAATCATCGATCGGCCGAGGGATGAATTTGCGTGGCACTGGGCTGAACTTGAGTCGAGAAACCAAATGGATAAAATACCGGTAACCTTATGGATGGCAGACAAAGTATGCTGACGCGACGGAAAGACGAGGAGCAATGTGAAGAAGTTGAATATGCTTATTAGTGAATTCTTGGTATCTTGGTCCTTGTGGTTGCGACAATGGAAAGCATCGACGACTTGGATGGATAGAAAAGGTTTTCTTGTTGGCCGCGAAATTGAAAGGGATGTTCAGAATAATGTGGTGCAACGGTACTGTGTAAAAAAAAACATGGACCGTACTCAAGGATGGACTGTTGTATGGATGTGTGTAGCCCCCCGGACTCCCCAGCAAATAAATCAAAAGAAAGTACTATTTAAGTACCTTGCTAGGTTCACTTATTCCCAGCCCAACAAATCCATCCACATGCAAAAGCGATTGAAAATGGAATGGATAGAGAAGAAGTGTACGAGTAGCAGAAAAACAAATATAACGACTTCTTTTTTCCTCTTTCCTTTCTCAGATTTTGACCATGACTTGACTCGGCCTGCCCACGCGAATATGTCTGCAGCTGAAGAGAAGCGAAGAAGAATGTGCACTTCCCCAAAGTACAGAGAGTCAGTGGCTAGGTAGGCAACTTTGATAATATATTGGAGTTTCCAGTGACACGATCAGCAACTGTGAATATGAACTGGGGTGCCCTTTTCCTCGTCTCTTCTACTGCACGTAGAGACTGAGGGCGAGCGCCAGGGACAGAGAGAGGAAGCGGTAGAAGAAGGGCTATGGCCGAGATGGGGGGAGGTGTGATTGGTTGATTGGCTGTGACTGGTGTGGGAGGAAATGCAAGAATTACAATATTTGGAAGTGAATAGCTTATGGGTAACTGGTAACTGGCAACTGGTAACGGGAGCTGTGGTTGTAATGGACGTCGGGGAGGAAAAGGGAAGAAGTTTTGGGAATGGATGCCAGTATTGGAATATTTGATTGCACTCGGATGAAAATGCGAGGAGAGAGACCAGAAGAGATGCTGCCCCCCGCCGTACTCATGTTCCCATGCAGTTAGGTGACAAGGCTCAGCAAGGGTAACGTACTGGAGAGACCACGCCAACTGAACGATTCATTCATTGCACTAGCTACGGTGCACCTTTGAAGCACAACCCTCAATACTCACCGCGCAGCTTGATGCTAAGACTAAGACACCCTCGGACAACCCTCAGGCAACCCTCAGGCACGCATCTGGAATCACTGCGCCCTAGCTACCAGTCAGCAGCGTACAAGGCTGATGGAATGGGCCTGCCAAAATGAACCAGGTATATTATTCTCAACCAACGTAATCTTGATAATCAACTTTGTACATGTTGCCCGCCCGCTACGTATTTGTTGATAGGGCGCAATCGTTTTTATTCTTTCTTTACCTACCTACCTACCTGCCTGCCTGCCAACCCACGTTTTCATCTTTGCGTATGACTTGAATACTTTCTTGAGCGACCATGTTGCTTTGCCAAAATACTATTCTCCAGAAAATCACGGGTTGTATCAACTGTCATTCTTCAATATTAGATTTCGGTGGCGCAAATCGGAGGTGATCAACTCCTGCACCCTTTTGCAATATGCCCGGTCTGCCATGTAAGAATACCGTGAGCCTTTGGAGCTGGCAAGAGGCCATACTTATACATATCCATAGCTTCCGTCGATCTCGACCAGTGTATAGAAAGTCTCTACAAGAAAAATCTCCTCGCCGAATCGGTGATTGAAGCAATCTGCGCGAAAACGAAGGAACTGCTTATGCAAGAGAGTAATGTGGTTCACGTGTTGGCACCTGTTACTGTAGTGGGAGATATCCATGGGCAATTCTTCGATTTGATTGAGATATTCAAGATTGGAGGGTTCTGTCCAGATACCAATTACTTGTTTCTAGGTATGCCCCGCATTCCGACTCCGCACACACTTCCCCAATGCTAATATATGATCTTTCTCTAGGGGATTATGTGGATAGAGGCATGTTCAGCGTCGAAACGATTTCTCTTCTTGTTTGTCTTAAACTACGATACCCCCATCGCGTTCATCTAATACGAGGAAATCATGAGTCGAGGGGAGTCACTCAGTCGTATGGCTTCTATACGGAGTGCTCCAGGAAATATGGAAATGCAAATGTATGGCATCATTTTACGGATATGTTCGACTTCCTTACATTGAGTGTGGTCATCAATGATCAAATATTTTGTGTTCACGGAGGTATGCTCCCCAACACAATGCTACCTGGCTTTCCTTGGCCTGAAAGCCTTCACATATTGACATTTATCTGCAGGTCTCTCTCCTTCAATACACTCCATCGATCAAATAAAAATCATAGACCGTTTCCGCGAAATCCCCCACGAAGGGCCTATGGCCGACTTGGTCTGGTCCGACCCCGATCCCGAGCGCGACGAATTCTCCCTCTCGCCTCGCGGTGCGGGTTACACGTTCGGCGCGCAAGTTGTGAAGAAATTCCTCGAAGTAAATAAGATGTCGCACATATTGCGAGCCCATCAACTTTGCCAGGAAGGCTACCAGGTTCTCTACGATGATCGATTGAGTACCGTGTGGAGTGCGCCCAATTACTGCTACCGATGCGGGAATATGGCAAGTGTCCTAGAAGTCAGCGACACTGGGGAGAGGTTCTTCAATGTATTTGCTGCCGCGCCGGAAAACGATCTACACAAGGGGGAAATGCAGCAAGCCGGGCAGGACAAGACGGCCGATGGCAGTACTCTGCCAGATTACTTTTTGTGATTCAAGAAGAAAGCCGTCATTTAAACACTAGACCCTATTTTCTTTCGATACGCTATTTTCAAACCAACCACTACTCCCGCCATTCGACATCATGGAGGCAATTATTAAAAAAGCATATTCGCGACAGCTGAGACAGGTTTCGAGAACCCGCTGTGCGCCAGATTCTTCTGCCAAGCAGTTGAGATGCAAATGAGCAACGACCCTATCATTCCATTGTATACAAGACACTGCACTCCAAAAACTGCATTGTGGTCATGATATGCTGTATGTCATTTCACACTTACGAATTGCGTTTTTGTAAATTCAAAATTCCATAGAAATACGAGAAGATACCCATGAATGGATGCCAGGGCAGGACCAGTCATGTAACATGATTCTCTTCATCCATTTAAACACATTAGATACGAAATACAATGAGATACGAAGTTCTATACTCGAGGAAAAGTGAATGAGTCTTTTTGAATTTAAAATAATGTATGCGCGCCTGCCCGCAAGGGAAGTATGCCTTCAAACAACCACAATATGCTTATTACTTTCTCAACTACACATCTCGTTCGTTCGTTCAATCCAGATCATGTGCATGATATGATCGAACATCTTCGTTTCATAACTCATCTGATCATCCGTCCATAACTTATCTGATTATCCACCCATAACTTTTTTCTGTCCAAAATATAAATTTGCAAGGAAAAACAAGTAGGGAAGAGAACGATCGACTAATCTCCTAGCCACAACACAAAAATGAAATCGTCCAAAAGATATTCGTCCAAATCATATACGCGCAAAGGGATGTCGAAAACTTGTCATGTGAGTGCTATGCTATGCGAAGATTGGAATAGATGTCAAAAGAGGCGAATGCGATATGTTAGGCGAAAAGCAGAAGATCAAATGTGAAGCAGATGGTTACATCTACCAGTCCTTGGCGATATCAAAAGACCACTCGAATTCAAGATGCTTCTTCTTGTCGTCATCGACAAAAGTAGAGATGGCGGTGTAGTGACCTCGGGCCATCATTCCACTTGGGGCATCCTCATCGGCGACTAGAATGTTTGGTTAGTTTGGAGAACTTGGAATAGATTTGGTGTGAACGTACATCGCTTGGTGTGGACAGGGTTCTTGTCAGTGTTGGGTGCGTAACTTCCCTGTTGGAGAGTCAGTTTATGAAACATAGTGTAAATATTGACATGCGCGGAAGCACTTACAATCATCTCTTGCAATTTGTCGATTCTGA
The DNA here is from genome assembly GCF_000143535.2 of Botrytis cinerea B05.10. Taxonomy (NCBI): domain Eukaryota; kingdom Fungi; phylum Ascomycota; class Leotiomycetes; order Helotiales; family Sclerotiniaceae; genus Botrytis; species Botrytis cinerea. The sequence goes on along the minus strand of NC_037321.1, from coordinate 1,380,454 downwards.
TGCCCTTGCGCTTAATGACTTGAACATATTGGAGACCACTCAAAACATTATGTTGTACTTTAAAAGTAGCAGTAAGATTGAACTTAGAACCTTCCTTAATCTTGAAAGGATGATCCTTCAAGGTACTGAGAGCATCAGGGGTAGAAAGCTCAAGCTTGACTGGAGGGCGGCCTTCAGAGTTCATCTCAAGAGTGAGAATAATACAGTCACGTGGATCTGTTGGGTCACTAAGGTCCTGTCCACCGCCGCCAAGTCCAAGGGATTCCTTGTAGCGTTGAAGAGACTCATCTTCAGCATCTGCAATGAAATAGAGAGTCAGTAAAACGTAGATGGCCATTATTTGTGTTACGGGATAAGCCAATGAGGAAGCATTGGGGTTCTGCTGGGGCAGTAGATTATAGGGAGATAAGGAATGTGGTGACATATTATCTCACTATATCTACCTCCTTCAAACTTGAGATCATTCGATGATCTGTAATCAAGTGGGAAGTTTCTGGCCATTGTCCTGGTCGAATTTGGAAAGCCAAAGAGAGTGGAAAGATAGTGTTTTTGTAACCCCAGAGTCGATGTGGCAACTAAAAGGCATTTGCAACAACTCTTGTACAAACTATTGCACATGGTTGAGTTGCCATGATCAGATAGAATCAAGATACCAAAAGAAACGTTATTTCGAATGAGATCCCCTTCTATCATTTCACGTAGTTTTCTCCAGACCGCTTCAACTGCGGGGTATAGCTGGAGGGGTAGACTTGACACCAGCTAGGCCACGAACACTCCCAGAGGCGTTTGCTAGGTATGATAGAAGCTGAAGATCATCGCAGGATCTGAAGAGCAACACAGAAGACAGGATGAAAGTGGCTTCAGAACGTACCCATCTTGGAATACTCATCCATAGTCTTTTTCTCCCCCACCTTGAATCCATCAGTGGTCTCGGGCAAGAGCTCATTTTCTTGTTGGTCCGCCATCTTCGATGTGTTGTAGTAGGTTTATAAGGGTAGCCGGCGTAACTTGGTGGAATTGATAAGAAAAGGAAGATCTGTAAGGAGAAGTCCAAACACAGAAATTTAAAAGCTGTTGAGTTTGTGGATGCTGCACTTTTGATACAGCAGCGTTGGCAATCGAGATGCAGCTGAGTGGGGCTTGAGCTATGATCCTTGCCCACTCACGAAGGCACAGGAGTATGCAAGAATCTCGTGATGGTGAGGATATGTTTCTTTTGGGCTTGTTGTGTGAAAGGGAGGAGAAGGGGTTGATGAAAGATTGGAATCCAGAGAGTGTTCGAAAGAGATGGATGGGCGATAGCGGCATACGTTAATCAATGAGAGTTTCCAGGTAAATATAACAGGTATGGCAAGATCATGTCATGTGACACACTGCCGTCCATCATAAAAGGGGCATCCCCGTCCAATCAATTAATCAACCAAACATATCCCAAACTGGGCTGGTTCCAGAAGCTTTCCCCCCTCCCCAGCGTCTCCTTTTCCACGCTTGACATTCCAGTCCGATAGCTCTACCGTGGCACAACAATGATCATGATGATGATAAGGCAATAGAACCATCACACGAACGTTGTACCTGGTTGACATTGGATAGAGACCTCTCTAATATACCAGTGCCTAGGTAGCTGGGACGGACTGCAACACCTTCAGATCAAAATGCAGTCAAAGAATGCTCCATATATGCCACCCGCCACCTGCTACCTACTGGGTATAGTAGCTGGACGGCACGTACCTAGGCAAGCCAATGTAAAACACTTTGTTCTTTGTAGAATTATTCAAGATATGGTCACTGTCAGTATGTCCTGTCCACCTCACCGTGCATCTGGGTGTAGTGAATGCCAGTAGGTCGGATTGGAGTGTGTTGCGGTACGAGGGCACGTTATGTCTGCCATCCGTCTGCGAATAGAAGACGGCAGATGGGAGTGGGAGAAAGGATGAAAGCTCCGACTCTGGACACAATGTTGCAACGTACATACCGAGCACACCGTACATACATATATACATACATACAGACAGACATACATACATGCTCGTACATCTCTCCCACTGATCATTCCTCCCCCCCACCCCGGCAAACCCACTTTGCATCATCAGAAAACCACCAATCCTCTTGTCAGGAAGTCCAAAGCCCTCAGGGATCGCAGAATCTCCCACACTGACTTTGTGTTCTTTTGCTTTTGTACCGTTTCCTCCCTCCACTTGCCATTGATCCTTGACGGGAACTCACCCATTCACATTCACGTCTGCATTCACAATCACAAATTCATCATCCTGCATTGCTTCCTGCTCGTTGTTGAGTTTGATCAGTCTGGGGTTACTCCGATTTAAGGCGCACATTTGATATCGCGTACTCAGGTATAATTACTGCGATTTTGGCGGGCATCTCCAATCAATTTTCTTCGATAACCTTTCTTTCCACTTTCCCTCCGTGTCCCGTCGCGAACAAGATCAAAGCTTCTTCACCACACCGGACACTCCTTCCTTCAACGCTCAACGCGCAACATCTACATCAAGAAGGCGTGGATCGTGTTAAGTGTTTTTCATGTACGTTTCCTCTTTTTATGCTCCCCTTGCGGTATGAATGTGAATCAAAAGATCATCAAAAATGTGTGCTAATCGCGTAACCACGAAACAGAATTACAGTTTCTCCGAAATCTTCTTAACGCACCCTTTAGATTTATTCAATCTAATATTCCATCCGACAATCCTCTATCCGCATCCTTTCTAGCGCCTTGTCATTGAGCCAGTTTCTATCGCAATGCCTGCCTCGCGACACTTGCCCGCAAAGGTCAATCCTTTGATGACCTCGGAGATTCCATCTTGTAAGGCGATGCGCCAGTCGCGTACGTGGTTGAGATCCAGAGCTAACGGTTTTCGCAGATGACACCTTAGTCGCCAGAAGAAGACTGGGTCAGACAGATCTTGCTGTGAAGACAGGTCAACTCAACAAATCAAACTCTACCCAGCCCAAGAACTTGGGGACTTTCGATTATGCACACTTACGTGCTCCGCTGCCCAAAGGTATCCACAGCGGCATTTTCAAGCCTTCACCCGCCTCGTATTTTTTGATGCGCCGTAGCAATGATGGCTTCATCAGCGCGACCGGAATGTTCAAGGCTACCTTCCCCTACTCGGAGACTGCGGAAGAAGAGATGGAACGCCGATATATCAAGAGCCTCCCAACAACCTCTATAGATGAGACCGCAGGGAATGTTTGGATCCCACCCCATCATGCGCTTGAGCTTGCAGAGGAATACCAGATCTTGCCTTGGATTAAAGCTCTGCTTGACAATGCGCCAATTGAAGTGAACCCAACTAAAGACCAGACACCTAAATCTATTGCGCCCCCTCCAAAGTTTGACTTTAAAGATCTCGCTCCAATTCCCGCACCAAAGCTACAATTAGACGAGGCCCCTCAAATCTCCCCTCCTGAGGCCCTAGCTGCACTAACTACCAAAAGTGGCCGCCCTCGTCGATCCGCGTCACCCAGCAAGTATGCAACTTCATCCCCACGCAAGATCGCAAGGGCACGCAAACCAAGTGCCAGACTAGCAAGTTTGGAACCTGTTGCGGCTGCTACCAATAATGTACTTGAACAAGTCCTGGAAAATGGCGTAGTTGAGGCCGAGGAAAAGGGGGATTCTACAGAGTCCACAACTTCCCAACCAATTCAGGAGCAAGTCGAGGAGCAAGTTGAGGAGCAAGTCGAGGAGCAAGTTAAGGAAATCAAGGAAGTTAAGGCGCAGATTGAGGAACCAACCACAGAGGAATCAAGCGAAGAAACCTCGGAGCCAAAGGTCAAAGTCAAGGTTGATACTGATGTTGAAGTTAATGGCGATGTCGAAACCACCCACACTCACGTTCAGGTTGAGATGCCAGCTGGTACACCAGATCTCCCTCTCCCAGAAGATACGGAGGCTATGATCGCCAAAGCGAAAGAAATGGTAGAGGCTGCTGTCAAGCAAGACGCAGGAATACCAACTCGCTCGAAGAGAAAGGCGGAAGAGTACGAGGAAGATGAGGAAGAGGAAGAAACTCTGGAGGTGGGCACAGCTAAGAAGGTTAAGGTGGCTGCCGATTTGAAGAAGGAGAGAGTTAAGACTCGGGCTTTGATCGGTCTGAGTGCAACTTTGGCAATTGGGTAAGCCCCCCTCCCCGAACCTCAGCAATTTCATACTTGATGCGATGCAGTACTAACATAAATCGCAGTGCAATGATTCCATATGTATTTGGCGCATTTTAAAGTGATCACGCTGGACATGGGTTGTATATTGTTATGTTTTCTGTTTCATCTCCTGTTTATTAGTCGAGGGGCGTTCATGGCAGGGACACTGGATTTTCGGATGACCTTGAAGACCTGCGGAAACTTTTGCTGGATCACTACCAAGTAAAAAGAACATTTTTCAAAGTAGATATTACAGCACTGGAAGCCACGACGACTTTTTGGGAGCAAACGCGGTGTCGTTTCTTCCTCATACCATCATTGTGTTCTGATAGGCAAAATCAAATTAATTTGACCATGGGTTTCAATTGGTTCTTGAGATTCAAATAATGCTGGGGTGGGTGGGTGTTGGTTTGTTCCTTCTCAATCGGTGAAAAGGAAATAAAGGTCCCAATTGGGAAATGCCACCATCGTGCCTTCCCTAGGTGCTAGGTAGGTGCAATCTTTTTACGACCTTTGAATTCTTGCCTCTCAAATGTTGGACACTCTTCCTAATTAACCCATTCTTCTATCTTTTTCTTCACTATATCAAAAATTTGAAAATATCATCATAATCATGCTCACCATCAATTCTGCCTACAGTGAGAATTGATCTTCATCAAGATTCTTTCATATGAGCACGGTCTTGCCATGGCGCAACCAGAGACACCTGCAAGCGCATCGCGAAATTCTGTCATTTCCCCTTTTGCAGGTGGTATAACCACCGCTCAACTGGAACAAGTGTTACCGAGGACTCCTCAGATGACCAGATTTAATCTTTTGAGAAGACATCTTCGGGCGCCTAAAAATCCCAATTCTCGCATTTCCAATAGTGAAATCATCGCTAGTGATGACGAGGCAGCGACCACATCACCGTCAACCCCGATCGTGCAACCACCGGAATCTCTAACTGGCGAAGCTACAAGAGATGAAGGTAAAGAAATATCTGTAGCTGCAGATGGCGATGAAGTTGTGCAAAGGATTCCAAAATCTACTGATATTCTGCGTTCTTCCCCTCATGAAAATGTTTCACATTCAAAGCAACTCAGCAAAATATTACCCAAAAGGTTTTTAAGAACAATCGCGAAGCGCAAAAAGTCACGGAGGGAGCAACGCATCGCGTCTAAACTCGCTACTTTACATCCTATCGAAGAATTATCGAGTGCATCGACCCATGAAAAGAAAGACGATGAAAAAGTAACCCCATCTCATCGTGGGTGTCGTCGCCCAGCTGAATTAAATATATTGTTCAAAAATCCCGACCCCCGTAGCGATGAAACATTCGATGACAGTCAAGAATCTACCAGTCTTGAAGAACACATTCGAATAGCTTCGCGCACATCCAATTTACGGCCTTTAAGTGATCCTGAGGTCCGAGATATCTGTTTTCCATTTGGTACATCGCGGTTAGTTCCAAGAACGGCTATGGGCTCACACAAAAATGAAAATAATAGCAATCATCTTAATGACCTTGAGATCGAGATTCTTGGACTGCATGATGCTAGTCATTCATCTGATTGTATGCCTGGCCCAAGCGACTCAGAGGATGCCCACATTGACCACACGTCTCGCAAGGGTGGTCGTCCAAGCCCAAAGAAAAAACATAAGAGGAAGAATAAGAGACCTCGACGACTTCCAGTGGATGAGTTGCACTTGGTATCTGAAAGAGTGGCAGAACTTGGTCAGGAGAAATATGATGAAAATGGTATGGTCAAAGTTTTTCAAAGAGTGTGTGATACAATATTGATTAGAGTATAGTGCAGCCTTCAGCTGAAATCCTAGATGATCCAATCTCTCAAGACTCTTCGGATGCCCTAAAAGTTATACAGAGTTTTGGGCGGACAAAGAGCGAGAGAAAAGTGTTTCAGACATACTATGGCGCCTTTGGAAAGATTGATAGTAGAGAATTTCGATTCCCACATCCTTACACCAAATCTCCTCGGGCAGAATCAAATAATCGCCATGGAATGAGCTCTTCTCACTCTGATGGTTTCGTTGGAGCTGAAACAAGTCTCACTGGTAGATGTATGCTGTTGCCCAAGCAAAAGGGTGTTTGCGTTAGCATATGGGGACTGACTACTCGAGTAGCACAATTAGAGTTGGTTCGCGAAAGGGACTACGGGCTAGTCGGCGAGCCAGATGATCAAGCTAAAAAAAGAGCTCTAGCGAAAAAAATCAACAGACATCCGAAGAAGAAAGCTACAATTAGTGCGCCATTAGTGATTGAAGTTGAGTCTCAAGCAGTTAGAACGGGCGAAATTCAACAAAATGACAATGATAGCCGGAGTCATGGAGACTGGGAGACGAATCTGGACGATCAACCGATTAATGGGTATCTTTCTGGAGATGAAATGATTCCAGGTGCAGAAAACAATTTTCTGCCGCCGCCCACTGGGAAAGTGTGCCGAAGAGTCACCTTTGATGAAAGAGTCGAAGTTGACTGGCGTGTCAGAATACCTTCTTTGGACTCTAAGACATCTGGAGGATCTTTCGAGGTCAAGAGAAGAAGCAATTCATCTGATTCCATAATTTGGCGGGACATGGAGACGGTTCGCTTGAAGAGGTGCCACGAAGAAGATAGCGAGGAGGATGTGTTGTCTATCAATGAATCGGAACGAAGCATCATCAGTATTTCAAGTGATATCGACGAGATGGGAGAAAGCGACGGGTCTGGTAACGATAATGATGAAGAGATGGACGACGAGGACGAACCTGAAGACGAGAGTGAACATGAAGACGAGGGAGAGGGTGGAAAATGCTTCAATGTGCAAGCAGTCCATGCACAACAATCAGATGAGCCAACCGACGGGGATATCCTCTCCACTAAAGACGAATCGGGAGAGGAAAGGCATCAGAGCAACGAGAAGGATGACGATAAAGATGATTTCTATACTTCCGAAGAAGATGCGATTTTGAACAAGCCAGTGGACGGTGATGAAAAAATCACCGGGATGTTTTTCTCAAGAGGGTTGAATCAGCACAAGAAAACTTCTTCAATTCAAGGGTTGACAGTGCAAGAATCACAAACGACAAGAACTGAAGGTAACGACTGCAGCCAGGTATTACAGCTATCCAATTCCACGAGTCGGCAGAATACTACACAAGCATCAAGAATACCAGAGGCCGATATTTGGAGACCTCGAAGGCCAAAGTCAAGAGACATTATGAACGAGACGCAAGAGGACATCTTTGATAGCCCAAGCCCGATTTCAACAATCGCCAAAAGAAAGTCAACTGGTTTGCAGACGCGTAGACGGACAACATTTCGCAATAGGCCGCTAGCCCTTATGACTGGTAGACCTTCTACGCCACCCAGTCCTGAAATTCAAGAGACTCAAATTGTGACACCTGAGAAATCAGAAACACGATTAATTGCAGTCCGCGACATCTCTCCTGAGCTTGGCGAATCGCAAGTATCCAATACACCTGATGAGTTCGACGAATCCATATCGGACGTATTGCTCCTTACCAGCAACGAGAGCTCACTTCATTCTTCTCAACTTTCATTCGTCCCAGATGAGATTCCGAAGGAAACCTACTTTTCCCGAGCGTCCCAGGCACTGGAAGAACACAGGACACCTCCCATGTCTAGAAGCAAGTCAACTCCTGGTCGCTTCCATCCCGATCACTTCAAGAGAATTGCCATTCCCACTTATGCCCAGCCAATCACCGAGACTACGGCGAGCGAGGCATCTGCACTGAGCATGTCGCCCAATTTTTCACAACAGTCATACCGACCTACGTCTAGCTCAGAAAAAAGCTTGAGTAGTCTTACGCGACAGGCCAGTTTTGCTTCGGGGACTTTGCCAGGCTCTGCTAGGAAGAGAACGAAAACTTTACCATTCAAACCGCCATTCAAACAGCCAATTTTGAAAATTTAGCTACGCCTGGTTCGCTAAGCTAAGACGAAGTTTACGGAGGGCCAAGAGATATTTCTTAGGCTTTAACGTGGAATAATTTGCTATCTAGGAGGGAGAATTGTGGCGATATGAGCATAAATAAGGATCATTCGAAATTTGTATGGAGATCGAGCTGTTGGCAGTGCCATGAGATAGAGATGTCAGTTTTGCAGCAATATCCGAGGAGCTGATGTTTACAATATTTTATTCATAATATGTATATCCGGGCTTTATATATCTTTCACTGTAGCTTTTATCCATCTAAACATTCTTACCATCATAACTTCGCTTCTCATTCTGTATGTTCCATTGATTAATCCGCTTCCAATATTGTTGTGCCTCTAGATACAGGACGAGATACTAGACGAGATGTCCAACGTGAAAATCTGCCATACTATAGTTGGTTCTCAGCTTGTAAATCGCTTAACACCTACCAGTTTTTAATTCACTTCCTCGATTATGTTGCTAGAAGCGTTAGCCTTTCTTTACTTGAGCGGCAGTGGTAGAATTGGACCTTCGGGTTTGACGAGGATTTACAAAGCAGATTAGTCGACAAAGTGATAATTTCATCGTCTATTTCTCAGCGGTTGCACTTCTCCATCAAACACGCTTTCTTTAGAGTAAACTTCTCTTTCATTTTCTGTACCAGAACGCCTTGCTAAATGAACAATTTGGCCAGTACAGTATCTTTCCAGTAGTAGTAGAAGACGACATTAAATCTCAATTATTTCGCACCTTTTCCCTTCGCTTCGTTCTCGCCTAGCTCCCTTATATACACCTTTGTCAATCCTTCTCCACTATAATCTTCCTGTCCGTTCTCGAATCCTGGACACACGCCCACGGCTAGATATTTTCCATCACTTGAAAATGAGAGAGCGGCCACGCTCGTTGGGTATTTCTGATACTGTCTAATTCTTCTTTTCGCAACGGCGTCCCATAGCGCAACTACTCCATCACCGCCTCCAGATGCGAATGTACCGTGAGTGGGGTGAAATGCGAGGGCGTTGACTGGATATACGATGTCTGTTCCATCGCCTGCAGCATCTGGTTGGCGATGGCATTTGAAAGCGTATTTGCGGGCTTGGGATTCGGTGGATGGATCAAACCATTCGACGGCGACACGGCCTTCGATTGAGGACGAGGCATAGCCGTCATCGTTGGGCATGCAGGCTACGGCGCGGGTCATGAATTTGAGAGAGGATTCGCGTTGTTGCCAGGGCTCTTGGGAGGGGTCGGTAGAGAAAGGGAGTGAATAGATGTAGAGAAGTCGGGAGGACATGGCGACTACGAGTTTCGTGGCTGTGAGGGAGAGGGAATGCGGCTTAGAAGGAAGGGGGATTGTCATTGGGGACTGCGAGGGGTCGGAAAGGTTGTGAATGTGAAGTGTTTGGTCCCATGAAGCGGATATGAGGAGAGCTAGAAGATTGTATTAGTATTCTGTAACAATTGACCCATGTGATGAAGGAGATAATTACAATGCTCTTTACTATACACCACCGACTTGACTGGCGCCTCATGGGTACTCAACACTGTGTGTTCTCCGCTCTCCAAATCAATCCTATTCCACATTAGCATTCCAAGTCTAACTCAATTGTCCCAATGATCAAACAAACCTTTTCACCTGCCAATCCATACCAGCTGAAAACGCCTCACTCTCATCCTTCCCAAAACAAACATCCAGTACTGGCGCCCGGTGTTCGTAAGTTCTCAATAGCTGCCCCCCTTCGGAAACATTTTCTGTGTTGTATAGATAGACCTTTTTATCCCAAGATGAAACAAGTAATCTGGTAGGCGTATAAGGCGAGTATTGTAGAGAAGAAACTGCGTCAGTAGGTGGCTCAGAGAGCTCGAATTGTACTGCTGAAGAGCTATGTTAGTATCCTTGCTTGAGCTTGAGGTGATGTATCGCTTGCGTACCTGGCGCCATGATTGTGTAATAAGATGGAAATGATAGTGAGGGTAGAGTTAAATTCTTTGCGCGCAAGAATATGAAGTCTGTAACAAGGAGCTTTTCAAAAGAGTGATTCGTCAATGATAATTCAATTCAAGTGTAACGAGGTTCCAGTGAAATATTTAGACTGATCTCGAAGCCGCGTTTCTATACAAGGCTTAGCTTAGGTATTCTGCCATACTCACCGCTAAGATGTTTGTCAGCCTTGCATTAAGCCTTTCAACTTTTGCCAATTGTGCCCCTCTCTATGTTCAACAACCACCGTTTCAAGCTTTGCAAATCGCAATAAAGATAATACTCCTCTCAAAATCCCAAAGCTGAGAGCGTGGACAGACGTGCAACAAAACTTCTGAAAGGTTCTAAGGGCGAGCTAATATTGGCAGTGAGCTACAACTGCGACCTCCGCACTACTTTCTCCGGCATTTATAAACACATTTGAGCGCGAATATTTGATACTTCGTGGGTTCGGAAACGAATCTAGAGGAGGCATTATTGCTGTCTAATACCACAAGGGAAAGAACCAGGATCCTTCTCGTACTTCCCACTCGCGAATCGCCCTAGATCCAAACTACGAGCGTATACACAAGATGCCTTTCGCACAACTCGTACTCGGTTCTCCTGGCGCTGGGAAATCTACATATTGCAATGGCATGCAGCAGTTCATGTCTGCCATAGGAAGAAAATGTTCCATTGTGAACCTCGACCCCGCCAATGATCATACAAGCTACCCCTGTGCCATCGACGTGCGCAATTTCATAAAATTGGAAGACATCATGGAGGAAGATTCATTAGGTCCCAATGGTGGCGTACTATATGCACTTGAGGAACTAGAAAATAATATGGAGTGGTTGGAGGAAGGACTGGCAGAACTGGGCGAAGATTACGTACTTTTTGATTGTCCAGGTCAGGTCGAACTTTATACACATCATTCGTCTTTACGAAACATATTTTTTAAGTTACAGAAATTAGGATATAGAGTACGTTATTCTATTCTCTATTGGGGGTCTATTTTCAGAATTCAAGATGCTGATTTTTGTGCAGCTTGTAGTTCTCCATCTTTCCGATTCTTATTGCTTGACTTTGCCTTCATTGTACATCTCCAATCTGATCCTCTCGCTGCGAGCAATGCTCCAAATGGATTTACCACATCTGAATGTATTGACGAAAATGGATAAATTGGCTTCATATCCACCACTACCTTTCAACTTAGACTTCTATACCGAAGTCCAAGATCTTTCACACTTACTTCCTAGCCTTCAGGAGGAATCATCGTTAATGAAAGGCTCAAAGTTCGAGGGTCTGAATAAAGCGATCATTCAGCTTGTTGAAGATTTCGGCTTGGTAGGATTCGAAACTCTAGCTGTGGAAGATAAGAGGAGTATGATGCATCTACTTCAAGTCATAGATCGTGCCGGAGGATATGCTTTTGGTGGTGCAGAGGGTGCGAATGATACCGTGTGGCAAGTAGCTATGAGAGAGGGTACGACAACGATGGATATTAAGGATGTTCAGGAGCGCTGGATTGATCGTAAGGAGGAGTATGATGAATCATATCGAGAGATGGAGAGGAAGCAATTCGAGGAACAATCCAGGATGCAGGAAGAGGAAGAGAACTCGAGAGCTGCAGAAGATGATGATGACCTCGAAGAGATGGCTCGGGCGCCATTCGATTCAGGCGTAAAAGTTGTTAGAACAAATCAATGATACCCTCAACCATTTCAATCACTTAATTCTTCATCCTCCTCACTATCCACTGCATCCACCATCATAATATCTTTCGCAGATTGTGCCGTAGCTCCCTTGTTTGTGCCAAACATCTTTTCCAATGTAGATTCACTTTGTTCACCCAAGTCTCTGCGGGCCTTTAATATCATCTCCCTCGCCCTTCTGATAGCTTCTTCCTCTGCCTTTCTAATTGTCCCACTAACCCTCACAACTCTGAACAAACAGTTTTTACCGTTCTTGATAGGTAGGCTGTTCATTAGCGATAAAGCTGCCCATACAATCCTATAATGCGCTCGCGAAACTCGTAGAATAAATGTCGATGTCGCAGATGACAAATATTTTACTACATTTCAATCGCATCAGTATCCACCACTCCAGATCAAAACTTGTTTCAGAAAAGAATGAACAAACCGGCAATACTATCTGCAACTGCACCGCTTCCATAATCTCCAAACAGATTCGTAACTTCCAGTTGAATGCCTCGCAGTAGTGCGCGCGAAGTCAGTGCATCGACTGTTGGTTGATTGAACACCACTACATCTGGTAGTTTTTCCTTGCTACCGGTGTTCTTCTCTAGCTCCGGGTAGAGAATATTGACCAGAAGGTATCGATTCTTAATCCGTACCATGGTTGTTGAGATTTGATGTATCAATTGCTTTGGTCTGGAACAACGCGCCGAACAGAAAAAAAGTTCGGGATACGCGATTTCTTGTGACGTCGGCCTAGGGATCGGTAAGTGGGGAAATTCACTATCTCCCGAGGGGTAGCGACGACTAGAACCTCAAATCATTCGACAACAGATTTCAAAATGGATAAACAAACTTTGAAAGCAGCAATTCTTATTGTGTCGACTACTGCAGCTAAAGATGCATCAACCGACTCCTCCGGTCCTATTTTAAAAGGTGTTTTCGAGGAAGCAGGCGGGCAATGGGAAGTTGTGGAAACGAAGATCGTGAGTGACAATGTGACAGATATTCAAAGAAGTGTGATGTCCTGGACAGATCAAGGAAATACTATCAACGTTGTGATTACTACTGGTGGGACGGGCTTTGCAGTCTCTGACAATACTCCTGAGGTAATACAGTAACCCAAGGTATCATACACATGCTAAAATAGTACTATCATAGGCAATTACACCCCTTCTACACAAGCAAGCTCCAGGACTTGTCCATGGGATGCTTGCTGCTTCATTGGCAGTCACTCCTTGTAGGTTTGGAAGAATCACGAGTCCCAACAGTTAGTTGACTGATAATAGTTGCTCTCATGTCAAGGCCAGTAGCGGGTGTTCGCAACAAGACGATCATCATCACATTACCTGGATCGCCCAAAGGAGCAAAAGAGAACCTTCAATCAATATTGAAGCTTTTGCCGCATGCCTGCTTTCAGGCTATGGGGGCGGATTCTCGGTCGCTACATGTGGGAGGTGTAAAGAAGCTTGAGAAGGAAGCCGGCATTAGTTCTGCGGGTGCTTCTCTGCCAGTACATTCACATAAACATAATCACTCACATGGTCACGACCACAGTCATGGTCATGGTCATAGCCATGGGCATGCAATGCCTGTCAGACATACTGCGCCAGATGAAAATCCTCTTTCGAATGATCCTGCTCTTGGTCCAACGCGACGGAGTCGTTCATCGCCATACCCCATGTTATCTGTCGATGATGCTTTGAGGCTAATAGAAAAACACACACCTGCCCCGCATGCCATAAAAGCTGATGTAAATGGAGATATTGTAGGGTCTGTCCTGGCGGAGGATGTCACGGCAACTGAAGCTGTGCCGGCATATCGCGCCAGTATTGTCGACGGATATGCGGTCATTGCTACAGAAGGTAAATCAAACAAAGGCGTGTTTCCTGTAGCATCGATATCTCATGCCACCGCTGGTGAGCATCCTCTTCTGCTAGAAGGTCAGATTGCACGCATTACAACCGGTGCACCGCTTCCGCCTGGGGCTACTTCTGTCATAATGGTAGAAGATACTGTGCTGAAGACAATGACTGAAGATGGCAGCGAGGAGAAAGAAGTTGAAATATTAGCCGATGGAGTAAAACCTGGTGAAAATGTTAGAGAAGTTGGTAGTGACATTGAAGCTGGGTCTACTATAATGCGCAAAGGGGAAGAAATATCTGCCAATGGTGGTGAACTCGGTCTACTCACATCTGTCGGCAGAGCAGAGGTAAATGTTTACAAGAAACCAATAGTCGGCGTGCTTTCCACAGGAGACGAAATTGTCGAACATAATAGACCTGGCTCTCTCAGAATGGGAGAAGTTCGTGATTGTAACAGGCCAACAATCATGGCGGCGGTGCGAGGTCTAGGATTTGAAGTCCTGGATCTTGGTATTGCTCGAGATAAGCCTGGAGATTTAGAACAAACACTTCGGGATGGACTTCGAAAAGTTGATGTTATCATTACCACCGGTGGTGTATCGATGGGCGAGCTTGATCTTCTGAAGCCTACCATTGAGAGATCATTAGGGGGAACCATTCATTTCGGTCGTGTATCAATGAAACCAGGAAAGCCTACAACCTTTGCAACGGTACCAGTGAAGAACAATGATGGGGAAAGAGTTTCCAAGGTTATATTTTCTCTGCCTGGCAATCCAGTCTCTGCTATAGTTACTCTCCACCTATTCGTTCTACCCTCTCTACATCACGCTTCTGGAATATCCCCTGTAGGATTGCCCAAGGTTCCGGTAACTCTATCACACGACATTCGTTTGGACCCTCAAAGAGCTGAGTACCATAGAGCGGTCGTCACAATAGCGAGAGATGGCCTTTTGTATGCAAGTAGCACTGGTGTGCAACGCAGCTCGAGGGTTGGAAGCTTAAAGAGTGCAAATGCATTGTTGTGTTTGCCAACAGGATCGAAGAATCTACCGAGAAATACAAAGGTAGAAGCATTGCTGATGAGTAGAGTCAGAAGTGAAGATGAAGGTTGATTGATTTTTGCGAGGGGATAAACATGCTGGTGGGAGGTGGTTAGTGGCTGGACCGATTTTTACCTAAACGAGAATCGAAAGTGAATTAAAAGTATTTCGTATCCTCCAATTGGAAGGAACTCTTCCCTCCTCTCATTCTCGATATCACATTTTCTAGAAGCTCCTCAGCATGGTCTTTTTCTCTCCCTCCCAAATATCTACTCTCTCGCTTTCTTTTGGATTTTGACGGTTCACAATCATCACAATATTACTTCTATTGAATAACCTACTTCATGATGTGTCAATACGAATATTATCAATGGCAGAAATGTGGTCACAAATCTATCGAAATCACGGAATACTGCAACACAGCTTTCTGGAGAGCTGGTATGACAGCTCGTCTTAATCCATGTCCCGAACAAAATTTCAGAGCATTTTTTGTGAGGGTTGGCATCTTAGATGGCTTGGATTTTGGCACTTGTAAATGGATCGGACAGTCTGGATATTGCAAATTGTGTGAAGAGGAATTCCATGTATGTGTAACTGGGTGCTCCTGTTCTATGTTCTTGGTCAAGGTTGTCAATCGAAAGACTGGCAGCTTCTATAACGATCTGCTCCAATTTGGATGGAGCACCGCGAATGCCATCACATTAATAACTATTTGCAGATGCCAAAAGCCGTTCCTTTCCGCACCTATGAAGACTTGGAATTTCTCGAAGGAATTGGCGACCTCACTGGCCCAATCTTCGCAGTCAAGTTAGCCGAACCGATTACATACTCTCCTCCGCCTCACTCAATTCAGTTCTCCTCTACTCCAAATGAATGTGTCACCAAAGACTTTCTTGACATAGAGATAGCCAAAACCTTGACTCCCCATCGTGAGTACAACTTATCATCATGATTCCCACTCCTTTTGAGTGCGTTCAGTTTCTAACCAAGCTCCCACGGCTCTATGTATTCAGATATGCTTTGTTCTGTAATATTTACATTGAAAAGTACTAACCACACAACGTTGTAGACGAAGCAACACCTCCCACTGGGGAAAATTTGTTGGAGCGTAGACTCAAAGCTTCATTGCACCATCCATACATCTTCACACCGTATATCAACAATACAGTGGCAGACTTGATCTCCGTTAAAGGTCAGGACCTCGCAACTTTGATCTCTATTCAAGATAAAGACATTCCTGGGGGAGTTCCAGAGAAAGGCTCCGTTAAGGAATTACGAGAACTGTACTTTCCGGCAAAGATGCAAATGTACGAACTAAACCAAGGTGTGGATGGTGTCACTCAACAATGGAGCAGCCGAGGCTATTTTGAAGGACTAATGATAGAGGGTGCACCTAGCCATTACTTCTGGGATCACTGTGGAATGACACCTCAAGATGAGCAGTATGTCGTGGATAGGCTGAAGGATGGGATACCATTGCGACACGTATGGCGGTAAGTACGAAATTCCTCTGGTTCTGATGGTGTTTATGCACTTGAAATATCCGCTCCCTTGAATTGAGTGCAAGATATCACTATTTAAAAGCTGATCCGTGATCTCTTTTAGTGAAACATTCAAGGAGAGAGGCATGGATCTTGCAATGTTTTATCAACATGGTCAAAAGATGGAGCAGCTATTTGAAGCTCGTCGGGTACGGTTAGACTCCAAGATGGGAGAAATTCAACGAGAACTTGGTGCAAGATCCCAAGCAGCCGATGGGATGCAGCCATTTGGTACGTATCGACAGGGTGTGAACAGTGGTTTGCAGCCTGGCTATGGGGTATCTCATGCTCAGATCAACCCTTTTGGACGAAGCTTAGAGGATCTAAATCAACAACATCAGCGGCAGCAGGTGGAAGAACAGACGCAACAAAATGTGATGCAACGGTTGATGCAGCAGCAATTAGTCCAGCAACAAATGGTCAAGCAGCAGATTCTCCGACAATACCAGGTGCGACAACAACAGATGTGGCAACAGCAGATGGTGCAACAAATGCAACAACTACAGGAACAATCACAACAGGTCACGGATATTGAGAAGGGTCCGATTTTGACCATGGAGGAAATCGAGTCGTATGAGGCATAATGGAGCAGACGATGCACAAAGCTTGTGACGTCAAAGGCGATGGTAGAGTAGTAAAGCATGGGGTGTCGCTAATGGAGTAACACCGACTGGGGCGTCTGAAGCGTGTGAGCTGCAGTAGAATAGTCATGAAATGTTGCACTTTGGCACTTTATTATGTTCGAGAGCACGAGCGTTCCATTTACTACAATGGCACTTTAATAATACAATCTAGCGATACCACCATTTGACAATAGTAATATTAATGCAACCTTGCCTAAAACCCAAAAGTGCTCGAAATCAATTTCTCCCTGAACGCCATTTATCGGCTTCCACTTGGATGATATACACGGTACAAAACAGTCATTTATCTAACATCTTTCCACACCAGAACTGCAACTCTCCTTCACGTCCACAGCTTATCCTCTACTCGAAGTCTGGCGCCTTTGATGAAACCAACAAGCCGATAATGAGACCAAAAAGTCCTAGAACGGAACTGAAGATCTCGATGACTAAAATCTTAACGAACCTGACATGAGTTAGCATCTTCAAGCAGGCTCTATCGACGTGTTACACTTACAAACTTGGATCAGCAGCATCTGCCAGAGCAGCACCACTACCATTGATGCCGACCGAAACACCGCATATCAAGTTGCACATTCCCACTGTGATACCAGACCAAAACAGAGCATATCCAGTGTAGTAGTTGCTGGCAGAGTATGTGTTTTCGCTCTCCATGAGACCGAGCTTGGATGAAAAGACGATGGACATGATGACGCCGTAAATGGCGACTACTTCGCAGAAAATAATGGAGATAAGATTCTTGGTTCGAATGCGAGGGGCCTTAACACCACCACCGAGGATCGAAGAGCCGGTAATCAGAATTCCCCTACATACTTTGTGAGCTGATGATAGAGAAAGAGGGGCGAAGTTGGTGTGTACCATGCTGCCCCAACCACTGACAATCCTATACACATGCCAATACCCATGTCTGCCCACGCGTATGGCGATATCTCTTCGAGGAATTGTCCGAACTATTACTCTTGTTAGATTCACTCCATTCCAGATCGCGCTTCGAAGTTCGTACATTAAAAGCTTCTCCATCGCCAGTAAAGAGCATATCTAGCAGCACCTGTTAGCTTTAAATCATCAAACCAAACCGGACATCTAAAACTTACAAGCCCCAACCACTGCCAACGCTGTGGTAGCACCACCAATTCCATATGTAAGGCTCATCTTGTCCAAATAATCTGCGTCAACAAAGTGAAAGGAATTGAGTGTTTATTTGTTGTCGACAAAGCTATGTTTTGGGTGGTCTGGTCTGTACCTCATCGAGCTCCAACCGAAAGAGTAGCCTAAATCGCCAACCGTAGTTAGCGCCAAACGCTGCGCAACCCAGCCGCTTACTTCAGCCTTCCCTTCATATATAAACAACAACCATCAACAACATCAACTTCTCCCTTTCGACCGCAAATCTCAAAATACAATCATAAAAGATGGCGGCTCCACAGTCTTTCTACGAGCTCTACCGCCGTAGTAGGTACTGTGCCTTATTTTGCTACACAAGTACACAAATATTTCTACATTTACTGACAAAGCATCAAGTATCGGCATGGCGCTCACAGATACCCTTGACGATTTGATCAGCGAGAGACGTATCGAGCCCCAGCTCGCAATGAAGATATTGGCAAACTTTGATAGGAGTATCACGGAGGTTTTGGCAGATAAAGTCAAGGCGAGATTGACTTTCAAGGTATATGCGCCCAGGGTCTTGACGAGGAACAACAATTTCGACACGAGTGGCGACAATGAAATAGAATTCTAGCTAACTGGATACTGAAGGGCCATCTGGATACGTATCGTTTCTGCGACGAGGTCTGGACTTTCTTGATTAAAGATGTCACTTTCAAGATGGAGAACTCCAGTCAGTCAGTCACGGCGGATAAAGTCAAGATCGTGAGCTGCAACAGCAAGAAGCCCGGTGATCCTCAGTAGGGATATTTGGGAGGAGCGTTTACGGGAATTCGATATATTGAGGACGTGGTGGTGGTTAGATTGGGAAATGAAGAACGATTTTCGGATGTTCAAGAATGGCATTTACAGATTGGGCTCTTCAATGACTTTAGAGAAAGGATATCTCGGGCGTTTATTGGTTTCCGTGGCGTTTCATGGCGCTTTGCCGGAGAATGAGGAAAGCATGCCTATCTTGTTCGTATGTAGCGGCATGGTATCAAAATCTTAGACATCGCAATGCGATGCGTCACTAATTTAGTAGCAGAACCATGATAATTCTGTTTACCAGTCTTTCTCAATAGAGCCGCGCTGTGCTCCAGTAAAAGTGATCATGACTTGCCAGTTAGAGAGGCAGAGCAATTTCAACAAATCATTTCAGTGTCTGACTGCTATGAACAATTGAAGATGCTCTGGGGAAAGAAAATAGCTAATCCCTCCATTACGGAGGGCCCCTTTTGTCCAAACATCCGTTTGTGATTCGGTATATTTATATTGGGTAAAGTCGACTGACTACATTAGGTAGGTACTAAGTGGACACCGAGTACATGATTATGGATGGATTTTTCGGTGATCATGATCTTCTACTTCTCTTCCCTCTTTACCGTCACATAATGCCCAGTTGTATCATTCAATTATAGAGACTAGTTCAGACATTGAATGTTTTGAAGGGTTAGTTTACTGATTAATCGCTCTCAATATCAAAGCGAGTCCAGCGAAGATACTTACGCCAAAGCTCCTGATACGAAGACAGACCCCTCGGCTCGTGATGATCAATGGGGCTCAGCTACATGTGTTTTCTTTTCAATCTGTCCTAGATTCCGAACTTCGAGGCCATCATTTAGGTATTCCCACCAAAAATCCAGACCAAGATGCTTGGCTAAATAAGGTTGCTATTGAAACGCCAACTGAACATGAGGATCAAATCTGATTTGACGGATACCAATGCGAAAGCCCGATACTTTTGACTAAAAGGAAACAATTGATATTATGTGTCAAAGGCTGAAGCTTCAATACAAATGATGGGGTACCCCATACTGTTGCTCTCTTATTTATATACTTTGCGCTACCCAACGGTATTCGTCATTTACCTAGTCTAGTGGCTTTATAGGCAATTCAACCGACACACCTCTCAACATGTTTGAACAGAACTCCCAACTGAATAACAACTTCATTGCATCCAGATCTCCCTTCTCTCACCCTTCTCAAGGTTCAAACATTGAAACCATGCCATCTCCGGGACCAACGATCAAGAGGTTCTTTGTCGCTGCCAAAAACGTAATGACACAGAAAATGAGGTCTAGATCCCCCTCTCCAGCTACCAGGCCTTACTTGGCTTTTCCGCCACCTTTAATGATCCTTCACGATAATGCTCTTCTTTCTCCCGTCTTTACCACGGATTCTTTGATAACTTGCGAGGAGGGCTCTGTGACTCAGGTACCAAGCGAGATCCATCGGGGTGCAATTCTTGAGTTTGAACATCGACTTTTTGGCAGGGAAGAACCTTTGACTCAGAATCACATTCATGTGGTGGAGTGGCTGAATGAGTCTGAGATTACATTCTTCGAGGAGAAGAAGGTATTGAATCATGTGCCCGAGCATGAAGCGTTTAATGATGAACTGTTTTTCACTGCAACTGAGAGTGAATTGTCTGAGGATGAATTACGCAATGAGGGTGAAGAATTCAAGGAAAACTATGGTATACCCGAGGGGAATTACAGCGAGTATTACTGGGAGGCAATGGTGGAAACGGCCGATGAGGGAAGAGATATTCAGCAGGACCTCGACGATGTTGTAGTTCGGCTCGCGGTCATTGGCCTAATGACACAAGGCCGTAAGGAGACCAGTTCGGCTGTTTCTGCCTTGGGATTGTTTGATGAGGATAGATTTGAGAATGTTCCATCTGTGTTACCGGGTGAGTTTGACGAAGAAGAGATGGAATATATGCCGCGGGATGTCAGTATGAGCTTGGAAGAGGCACAGGCACAGGCCCAGGAATCTCGAAGAACTTCGTTGAGTTTGAGAAAGACCATAAGTAACAAGTGGACTGAAGTGAGGGTTAGCCTGCGTTGGAAGATGTCTATTTCATCTTTACAAACGAAAGATAGTTGAGAGCCATCAGTAGTGTTCGCGGGAGACTAAGTTTCTGGTAGCTGAACACTGCATGCATCGGATGCGAGCTTTCAAGTTGTCGAAACGGCTACTACGAGTGTTCTCGACGAACACAAAACTTTTATCGGCACCTCCAATTTGCGCAATTAATGTAAAAAGTTTCCTGATTCAGGCGCAATCCAAAGATTGGTTAATGTCTGTCCTGAAGATCGATGGAAAGGAGGAATTCCCAGGATCCAAAGTGGACCAATTTCATCTTGAATGTTTACTGTTTATACACATGTATTTATACATTCACCACATATACGCATTCGACAACCCTTATATCATCCTTACTCCTCTTTTAATGAGCGAGTGGATTGGGACATAAAGACATCACTTGTAAGATTGCGCACTACACCAGCTACCCTATAGTCTCTAAAATGACAAGCGTTCGATTCCAACTACCCAAGAACTGTCTCTTCAGCCCGCAGCTCTACATGACCCGGTAACTCACCAGAAACAAACCATCCACAAGCGAGGGTAATAACGCTGTACCATCGGACCCGAGCGTTTTGGCTGTTAAGATTTTAATTTTTGAAGCTTCCTTGGGGAGGGGGGAGGTCTGAAAGCGGGAATTGAGTAAGATCGTGGGATTTTTGGTCTCTGGCTGTTCTACCATTCTTGAGAGTAATAGATCCGTAGCTACACAAGCGAGGAAAGAGTTACTTGTATTCTACATCGGCAGTTCAAATGAGGGTCTATGTAGGAAACCATGAAACACTCCTCGAGGCGAGGTTTTTAAGATATCCTGCTCGGTAAATTGAATGCAGAGATAGTACATGGTATACCATGAATCCAGTTGTCTTAAAGAAGTTATCTGTAGAGATTTGGAAGATGTAAGAAATTTGAAGATTCTTAGGATCTTGAAGTTGAAATTTTGATGTGTATTCTTCACTTGTGATTCCACTCCTAATACAATTATCTGTCCCGTAATTAGTCTATTATTAACGATACTACTCGATCTAGACTATTGTACTTTCCACTCTAACGTCTTCTCTGCTAATATCTCATCATATCCCATCGATATGAACCTTATTCAATACGCGAGATGATTCTCTGCTGAACCGATCAGACCGGATTGTCCATGAATGATTCCTCGTGAACTTTTCACGCATGTCATGTCATGTTCAAGTCTGTTTCTGAGTATTCAGTACATTCTCAATTCGCATTTCGTACCTTTTCATATACTCCGAAGGCTCACAGCTTCATCGTGAGCATGCAATTCTAGTCATAGGGATGTCATGATACCTCCGACATCAAAATATATTAGTCGATTCGTTGATTCCTTGGGAATAACCCTCGAGTCATCTAAAAAGAACGTTTGATTCATGTTTCTTTTCAACATTATGATTCTAAAGACTACAATTCTCGTGCGAAAATTGTAGTGTTAAACTTCGACATTTTCCTGGGGAAAAGAAAGAAAAGTAGAAGTACAGAAAATTTACTCGCTTGAACTATTTACAGTGTCACTTGAAGATTCCTACAGTTCACACCCGTTCATAACAGAAAACAACCATGTATGAAGGTCCTAAGTACAACAAGAATTTTCTTTACCCTTATACACTAGACCAGCCGTCCTCTGGTTCAAATCCGCCCACGAACAACACACTCCGTGCCTCTTCTCCCACCGTTAATGATCCAGCTCCTCAGTGTAATCAAAAATTTCCCCGTCCATCCATGAACAGACAACGCTCCGGTGCATACTCATCTAGTTCCACCTCCTCTACCTATGCTTCTGCTTCTGCTTTTATTGGGAATTCCGCAGCTGAATGCGTCCTTCAAGCAACAACTTATCCCAGCCCTATTCAGCAAACAAGACACCGTGCATCCCGCCCTTCATTGAGACGCTCCCAGAACTCATGTTCTTCAGACACATGCTCTCAAATATTCTTACTCCCCTCTCTCAAGCCCTTCGACGCACTACGTACTCAGCAATGGCTCTCTCAATTGCGGTGTGATATTCCAATGAGATCCAGCATCCGAGATGTAGACAGTGACTCGGGCGGCAGCAACTTATCGATTTCGGGATCGGGTTTCCCGGCGCCAACATCAGTGAGTAGCTCTTCTCGTATTAGAAGACGTCGTGGAGCAGATGGGTTGTACGAGTTAGAGTATGACAGACCGAAGATAAGAGCCAGGGAAGCTCGCAAAAAGGAGATCGCAGAAAGACAGACAGCTGACAGACAAACATTCGACAGGGAGAAAGGAAAAAGAAAGACACCGGAGTACTGGAACGAATGGCAGGCTAAAGAGGAAAATGGAGGCTGGGTGTGAGAAATGGTGCCTTCGGTGGATTTCCCGAATCAAGGAATTTTCTTATGTTTTCGGGCCTTTGAGTTATCATGGTTGTACTTATACTCTGAAATAGATAACAAATTACGTGGTAGATGTATGATACTACAATGATTTTACCTTTTAATCAAAAAGACAGTATGGTGATTTGAGTGATCAAATTAGTCAACACTTGAAAAATTTGCGTATAAATATCTTGTGCCATACAATTTTTCGGTATCATGACTCCAAATATTGTGAATTTTGAATGAAAAATTTCACTACTAACCTCTCCTTGTCATCCACCTCTCACAAAACTCAAAGTTCACTTTCCTCTTCAAATTGTTCGGCTCCATCATCTTCAAGTCCCTGACCAGAAAGTCAGTAGAAGAAAGAAACGTGTACAGATTCGATAGAGCAATTTGCACGCCCAGGAGTTGGAATCACGCCTCCTGCGAATAAATAATAGACCAAACGAAAGATCAGATATACCGTGAAGTGATATATTCTAGACAATGCCGTTTCGTATCATTGATTCAGCACAACAAACGTCCAGTTGAATCTAGAATCTTCAATTTCCACGTCTTGAGGATATCCATCATCCCTTTTATCAAGATCAAATGAAGTCGTTGACCTTGACGATGAAAACGAAAACTCTTTGATATCATGGGGACTGTTCACATAATAGAGCCAAACTCGGTAGTCGATACTTGGTCCTCAACCTCAACGCAAGTGGAGGATCCATAACCGCACCAATAACGGCTAAATCAGCTACAGAGATTCGTTCTATCAATCACAATTCTGATCGGAATGCATTAAACGAGATGATAATAGTATGTGTTCAAAAGGCTCAAAGTGTGGGTTTTCTCTCAATACCAATGATACAGAGATCATAAGAAGGCAGTGGCTCGTCTCCTCCCCTTTCTACTGATCCCTTGGACCATTTGAAGAACCCAGAGAGCTTCTCGCGACAGTCACTAGACTATCAACCCCAATACCTTAGACCCACTGGCGCTTTTGTTGTGAAAAGAAGGGAAGATATGTGGAAACAAAGATTTGCCGCAGAAGTCCTGACATGCATTTTTGAAAACATGGCGTTTTGCAGCATTTGTGAAGAGGGAAGGTGTGACGCCCTCGACTCACTAGTTCGGAAAAAGAAATAATTCCGATGAAATGCAGATGACCTGCCTACCCTTACCTACTATTACGATTGTCTGACGAAAATTGTCAAAATCAAATGATTGTCAGTAAAATCTTCAATACCATGTGCGATTTCTCAAAACCCCATGCAATCAAGCATCCGCGCAATATCCAGGGTTACTTACGGGCACCGTAACATACCACATCACCCTAAACCACACCTCAAATAAAGGGATGACCACCTCTACCTTACCCTAACAACGCCCGACACTGCAGGCTCTCCGCCATGCTCCGCCCTGCCAAACGCAAAACCCAACCCTCCACCCTTTCCACCTCTACCCACGAACCCGACAATCACGAATCCTCGGGGTCAGTAGAAGTCAACGCCGGTTCAACAACAGCACTCACTACCGGTTCTACCATGTCCGCTCTCACACCTGAGGCTGATGGTGGAGCAGACGCACTTGGTGGAGTTGGGGTGGATGATCCACGTAAACCCCTCTTAGGCACAGCAGGAACAGGGGTTAGATATAAGCTTCAGACTAAGAATAGGATTCTGAATGACGACGGAGCTTATAATGCAACTACAATTTCGGAATCAACATCTTCTTCACGTCGTGAAGGCAATGAACCAGAATTAGAATCAGAAGAAGACGAGGACGAAGAAGAGCAAGAACACACGATGGAGAATATCAGTCGGAAATCGCAGTGGATTTTATTGGCGGTGGCTAGTGGTGCTTGTGCAGCTTTCAATGGAGTTTTTGCGAAATTGTAGGTTGCCCTTGGATTTTTTTTTGGCTTCAGATCCGTTGCGCCGACTCGGTGATTCCATGGAAGAAGAAGAGAAGAGATTACATATGTGCGGATGTATCGGAATGGTTTCTTTTCGAGACTATGCGGAATGATTGGATATGTCATGTCATCGCTAGAATTCAATGCGCTGACAACTTATTGAACGCAGAACGACAACACAATTAACGTCATCGTTCGCAGAGCATGTTGCCGGATTTTTCGGATTGGGAGAGGGTGAAAAGGTTGTTGAATATGGTGTGCGAGGAGTGAGTTTCCCATTCTTGTTCAATGGGCCATGGTGTTTCTGGACGTGACCCTTCATGCAGAAACGGAACACCAACCCAGCCACAAGATGTCTAGACTGTACACCTTGCTAACCTATGACCGTAATAGATATTTTTCCTCCTCAACTTGGTCTTCAATGGTATAATGTGGACGCTCTTTACCAAAGCCCTCGCTCGCGGCACCTCGACCGTTCAAGTTTCAATCATTAACACATCGTCCAATTTCATGATAACCGCCGTTCTCGGCTTTATAATATTCTCGGAAAGTTTACCACCATTGTGGTTTTTAGGCGCGGCGTTGTTAGTTGCTGGGAATGTGATTATTGGGAGAAGAGAAGAGGAAGAGAAGGGGAATAGTGGAAACGATATGGAAAATGGAGAAGGTAGAGGAAGAAGCGGAAGCCGAAGCGAAGGAGAAGAAAGGGAAGGACTATTAGGGGAAGAGTTAGAATTGGGCGGGGGCATTGTGGAGGGTTCTGATGACGAACATTCTAAAAGAGATGATGATGTTTTGGATTTGGGATTGGATGATGAGGGAAAGAGTGACGAGGAAGAGGATTTATTAATCCATTGATTGGAAAGTACATTACTTGTATAGATGTTTTTGTGGCATGGTATATATAGCTCGATACTATACGGACGGCAGAACGTTGTTTGGCGTTCACCTTGGATTTAGATACGAATTAATATGATATTGTGGTATGATCATAACATCTACTCGCTGCTTCTCATTCTGTACCCCAATTGCATTCTTCAACTCTAGTGGAGAGCTAGGTAAGATACGAGAAATCACTTATGCAAATACATACTATACTATACATCAAGAAGAGTATCGATCGAACTTCACAAAACCCAACTCAGACACGACGCACATGTCAACCAACATGTGATATCAAGAAAGAAAAGCCCACCAGGCGACAACAAAGTTCAGCATATAAATTTCAATCAGAGCTCCCCGGCGAACTTTTGAATTCTTATTTCCATGTCCCGTTTTATCGACATGTTGCATGGATTCGGTGTGCTTCGGTATGGATGGGTTGGCCTGCCTTGTAGCTCTTGCGGTGTTTCTTTTTCCAATTATGCTTCGCGTGCTTAGAGTGATATTTTGTATGAATATGAGTAGTTATAGTTCTGCTCTGTCTCCTAATCATATCTTTCTGGACAATTGATGTTTGTACAAGTCTTGCTCTAATGATATGCAAACTTGTAACACCAACATACCGTTTCATTTCTTCATAAGGAAACAGTATATTTTACAAAGTTTTATTTCCTTTATGTGGGTAAATTGTACAGACCACACGGGTTGTGAATTCATCTAGATGCCGCGAGACCAAACAAAATAATCTCTCCTCTAATTCGTCAACGCCCACGCGCCCTTAACTCCAGATGAAATACGAATTCGCCATCCGCGCAGATCCAAACTCCATCACTCACCCATCACTCAACCCAACAATATACAAGTCCAATCTAACCACCACTCAACGCAACAATCTCAAAATATCTCCCATCCTTGTCTCTTTTCCCTTTCCTCTGCTTTTCCCCGTCTGCTCCTGAAACGCTCTACCGACCAATTTTCGCTTCTCCCCCTGAATCTCCAAAACTCTCTCCTCAATACTTCCCTCCATTACCAATCTCCAAACCTTACATTCACGCTTTTGTCCCAACCGATGCACGCGATCTACCGCCTGATCTTCGATTGCCGGGGCCCACCAGGAATCGGCTAGGATAACTGTATCTGCTGCTACTAGATTGAGACCTACAGAACAAACCGCCAAACTAGCGAGAAGGATTCGACATTCGGGATCGCTTTCAAGGGAATTCATGCCTTTGTCACGTTGTGGAGCCGTCATTGAACCATCGATACGAGCAAATTTAATTCCAGCTTGCTCAAGTTGTTTTTGAACGATGTTGAGGAATGAAGTCCATTGCGAGAAAATGACGACTTTGGAGAGTGGGTCATTGTGTGTGACTTTAACGATTTGCATAAGAGCTTCGGTTTTGGAAGATTGCTCATCTGTGTTGATTTCCTCGTCTTTTGCTGTTTCGACGGCAGGGTGAACGAGAACTTCTTTGTTCCCGAGATGGGCACGGCACATTGGACATTTCTGTTGTAGTTCGATAGTGCGCTCGATACATTCTTGTCCAAAAACGTGTTTACAGGTTGTGATGACGGGGTTATGGAGTTCTTCGAGACAGATAGAACACTCTTCATGGTTGTCAATATTGAGTTGAAGGAGCATTTGTAGCGCGAGACGAGTCTCGGCGTTGAGTACAACTACGTCGTCTTTTTCAATACTTTCCATGAGGGTATTGACTCTGTTCTCGCAAAGCTTCCAGTGGTTACATACTTGACGCATGCGAAGCAGAATTTCAAGAATATGGGTGTATTGAATTTTATTCTTCTTGTCGGATTCCGACTGCTTTTGATATTGATCAGCCATACCTTTAGCTTGTTCACTAGTTTGTTGTTAGTATGAGCATTGGAAGATTGGGTGCTAGTACTCACACTAAAGCTTCATAAATCTTTAACTCATCATTTCTGAACTTGACCTTGTGGACGAACTCTGACAATTCTGGCAATTTCAAATCGACGAACTTCATATCCTTCTTGCGTCGCAAGCACAAAGCTCTCATTGTTGTTTGTAGAAGCAGCTCCGATTCACGATTTCTCAATGCCCTGAATGTATGTTAGCATGAATAATTAATGTGATACTCCTTCCTTGAGTTGCCCGAGTAACTACTTACAATGGACGGGTAAACACAGCGTTGAAAACCTCAAGCTCATTAAGGCCACCACCAACACCCAGAAACCTGAGCATCGAGTAAAAGTCCTTGATAGTATTGACAATCGGCGTTCCTGTCAGCACCCATTTTGAAGTAGCACTAATACTTGTTGCTGCAATCGCGCTCTTTGTCTTCGGATTACGGATGATGTGACCTTCATCCAAGACAATTCTGCGCCAGTTGAACGAAAATAGTCCAGAAGTAGTCGGAACTTTCGCAGGAAGTTTTGAACTGCGAGAGAACAATTCTGAGCTAAGCGTACCGTATGTAGTGATAACAACATCGTACTTTTTGAAATCACTAGGGACCATTCCCTTGACCTTAGCTTGGCTACCGTGGTATGTCAAAACTTTCAAGGCTTTATCTTCTTTGATATGTCTTTCCATTTGCTGTGCCCAATTTGACATTACACTGACCGGTGCAACGATCAACGTTGTGCCTGCTCCGCCCTCAAGAATAAGGGAGATAACCTGCAAAGTCTTTCCAAGACCCATATCATCCGCAAGTATACCACCGGAGGCCAATTTCGGAGCTTTATCACAGTAGTTGGTTGCGATATTTTTGTACGTGCCTTTGTGTTCTTTTGAGGCTTTCCAAAGCTGCACAACTTTGTCTGACTTTGCATCTGGTAAGACTGGGTTCTCTTTCTCAAGCATCCATGCTAAGCCTTGACGCTGATATGGAAGCAATGTAGCCTTGAGATCTTTTGGTTGCTCTGCCATGGACATCTTTGAGAGTGCATCTTCAGGTAAACCCAACTCCTCGGCCATTTTATCCACTTCTCTTGGATTGAATCGCTCGCTGTTCGCAACAAAATGCGCAAGATCGATTACTGATTGGGGTGTTGGCTCTATTTGACTAGAGCTACCAGCTTGAGAAGACGTGAAACCCATTTCCTTTCTTTGCGGGGGTGGAACTAGAGCCTTGGGCGGTTTTGGCGGCGCAACTTCTCGTCTCTTCAATGGTAATCTCTTAGCAGCTAACTGCTTCTCCACTAGTTGTAGGATTAGCAAGCAGAAACGCTATCTTAGAAACTCTTGTAGTACATAAATGCTTGAGGATATAACATACAGTTAGCTCTCACAGCAGGATCCGCCGGACCATAAATCTTAAGCAAAACAGGACAATCATATGCTCCCTTTTTCCCTGTCAGAACTCCCTCCATAACAATTTTTCTCGCATCCTAACTTTTGCATTAGTCTCAATTTCACATCACCAATGCCTTCAGAAAGCACATACCAAAAACCCTGCCAACTTAACAGCCAGCTCCCTCGGCAAATGTCCAATCTGTGTACCTCTCACATTGTTAATCCGAATCGCATTCGAATCGTACGGGTTTCCAGGTTCTCTCCTAACCATGACCTGTTCACCAGCCGTCGCATATCCGTCATAAAATCTAACCCCCACAATCTTGCCATCAAGAGATCCAATCAACACCCATCCAAACCCCTCTTCAACATCTTGACTCAAATCAATAATCTCATCTTCATCGCCCTCACCCCACTGATCACGAACATTCAGAGATTGACTTGAATTCAAATTTCCAGCAGCCTGTGAAGGTCTTGAAGAACCAGAACCGGCTCTTGACAGACCAGGCGTAGAATTAAGTCTGGGCTGCTTAGACTGAGCGCAAGATACCTCATCTTCTGAATCCGAGTTTGTTAAATCAACAAAACTAGAAGAAGCGCTGCGTTTTCCTAAATTCGACATGATGAATCTAGAATTCGATTTATCATGTACCAAAATTCCAAAATGTGATTGTTGCGAGGGAAAGCTTGACGCGTTTGCAAGGTTCAATTAATTCTAAGAGCATCGGTAATTACATGGGTATGGAACGCCTGAGCACGTGACTATGGTCTTTGTGCCCAATCGACTTGTGTGTGTGTTTGTGTGAAGAGTTTCTCGTGTGCATGTGTAAGTTGATTGCTACCGGTTCTGTCAATGATATGGTTGTTTGTTTTAGATCGCTATTACTAGCCAGGTAAGGTAAGTGCTAGCATCTTCTACCCTGGGACTAATGGCTCCAGATGCTAGCTATTAGCACAGCAGCTTAATTAGCTACTCCATAAGTTGATATGTCACTATTCGCTATTGCGAACTAAACATCGATGTTGTATTGTTGTAGACTCATCTCATCTAATACAAGCATAGATAACATTATTTCATGTGCTCTTTTACTTTCGTCTATCTACCTTCTCCCGGAAACATTAACATTTAACCTCTCATTCTCACATGCAGCTCACGGTCATCGTCATCACCCAGAACCAAGCTCTTATCCCTGCTCTCTTCATTCGAAAGAACAGGATCCAACACACCCAGCTCTTGGTATCAATAATAGATAGCTTACGAGTCAAGCCCAATATAATATTCAAGTTCTCTCTTCCACTTTCAAAAGTCCTAAGATTACAATGATATGATAAGTGCGATTAAAAAGTCGTGTATTTTGTTTAATTTTTATTTTTATTTTTTTTTGGAAAATTTGATTCCTTTTGCGAACTTCGGTGTATGTTTGTGCATTTGAACATTTGAACATTTGAACAGGGCAACGAACTATATTTACGCTGTGTTTGAGACTCCAAGTCAAGATGATTCGAGAAAGATTATTGATGTTTTTGATTAACATTTTCTGTATGTTTATTTTCTGCAGTCTTCCAGCATCGGTTGTACAATAAGGATACTAATCGAAGTAAAGGTCCACCCGTGACAGTCATGGCTGTAAGTTCTTTTCTTTCCGTTTCACTGCCCCATTCTTTCTCAATACACGTCTCTCAACCCCAAATCCGCTCACATGAGTTAACAATCATCCCAGATCGCAGGCGTGGGTGCCGACTGTCTCCTCAATACTATCCTTTTCCTCCTTGGCGTTATTCCTGGCCATATCCACGGTTTCTACATAACCTGCACGTATTTCTCTCGAAAGAGTAAAGTTCGGAAAGGACAGTATCCAGGCGGGCCGAAAATGGGTATTTATAGTGAGAGAGTCTGGTACGGAGGTGCCAGTTCAAGACGTATAGATGAGTTGTGGGAGAAGAGAGAGAGCGAGAGAGTGGAAAAATTGGAGAAGAAAGGGAGAGGATACATGGGGAAAAAGAGTCAAAATGGGAGAAACGATGAGAGAAGCGAGGTGCTGAGAATGCATAGCGATGTGGGACCGGAAATGATGCACCCAAGCGCTCGCTAAGGGGGCGGTAGAGGAATGGGGAGGATCACGACGACGGCGTAGGACGATGTGAGGAACAGCACTCAAAAAGGTTTGGTATCGAGTTATATGCTCACTTAAGCACATAAAAAGGAAATTGAATGCAGACAGGCCATCTTGCCTGGACAGATAGGAGAGGACCGATAGAAGTTGAAAACACTTTTGTATAAAGCCTGCTCATAATCTGATGGCCTCGATTCGATTCTCCTCCTTCCAATACCATATTATCATCAGAGTTTTGTTACAAACATACTTCTTCCGCTCGACATATCCCTCAATGTCTTGTCTTTTTTTATCTAAAAAAAATCGTGGCTTAACAACGAAAAGTGTTGCGCGCCAACATTCCCATATCCATAAATGGTCTTACAAATACGCACGCAACGGGTATCCTCGCAAAATAATCGAAATGCACATCAACGGCGTGCAACCGTTCACTTGTCGATGTTGTCAAAACCATAAATAGGTCTTCCTTGACGACGCAATGCCCAAATGACCTAACATGGCATTATCAGCTTTGACTCTCAACCAGCAATTGTAGCATATGGAACCCACATCGTTGACAGTGACCGTCTTCCTCTTTGAGTGTTCAACTAATGCGACGCAATCCTTCAGAACCTGTAAGGTATTAGAAACGACGATCTCAGCATTGTAGCAAGGCACAGACATCATTCAAACGTGACTTAATCGCCTCACGGACATCGCCATAGATCATCGATGAGATACGTTTGACACCGCCTCTGCGTGCTAGACGTCTATGAATTATGGTTAGTTGGCAGCTTCAGCCTTATCGTGGAGGTACTAACCGAATATCACCTTTGGTAATACCATTGATGTTATCTTTCAAGACCTTTCTGAAATCGGAAGCATGTCAGAAGATCGTCCATTGTATTTGTGAATTGTGTAATCCTGGAGGGCAGTGATAGATGAAGTAACTTCAAGAATCTCCAAAGGATGGTAAAATCATAGAGATCGATCCAGAAAGCTTACCGGTGTCTTCTCGAACGAGAAGCACCTCCAATTCCCCTACCACCTGGCCCAGTCTTACCCTTGCCTCCGCCAAGGGCGCTTGACATGACGGTCTTTCCAGCCATCGAATGATGACCTTTTCGAGTGTATGGTGAGGAAAATGATTCTCGTGCCATTTTGTTAAAAAGAGGTAACGTACGGCTTTGGAGGAAGTAGGGGGATATCGTAATGTTGTTACTCAACCGTACATGGAAACAGTTGTTCAAAAGTTGAAAGGGACTGAGCAAACGAAAGTTGAACGCGGCTGGGAAGCGGAGGGGAAACGAAGTCACGAGATTTGATGCTAGCGCGTTTTTCTGGCCTTTCCTTACTCAGGTCTCACTTTTACAATGCTAGATATGGACTTAGCAATTTTATTATTGGAAACAAGAAATTCTGTTGATATCCAAGCCTCCTAAAGAGACTCTATTACTCCATAAGATATCTCCAAGCCCTACAATGTATGTACTTATTCTCCAACGCACCCATGATATGTCTCTCGTTCTGCTGACGCCCGAAAATAAAAAATAATAACAAGTTAAAACATCAATGTCATAAACTCGAGTCCCAAGGTATCATTCGGAAATAAACGTTGCTTCGGTGTAGAGAACACCCTCTTCTGTAATTTCTTCATCTCCGATCTTCAGTGTCAAGGTGGTAGGCTTGTTGCGCGGGGAGTACTACATGTAGTATTAGTATCAGAGAATTCCGTAGAAGCATATGTATGACAAACCTGGTAGATATATGGTCTTGTTCCAGCGACATTGCCGACAATTTTCTTTACAAACCCAGGGACTTCAGCCATAACATCAACTCTATCGAGTCTTTCCTCGAGGTCTGTTTCGATTAAACCAGAAACAGATTTTCCATCCTTTGTCTTCCCTTGCCAATCGAATTTGACAGCCTCTGGTTCCGGCCAGCCAGCATCCTCATCATTCTTGATCCTGGTGTGTATTGCGGTATTTCCAGCACCAGCACAGATGATTTCACCGTCCTTGACTATGCCACCGACACTGACAACCGTAGAGCCATATGCTGGAGGTGTTGTGTATTCCATCATTATAGCTGAAAATTGTGGACCTTGATAGTTGACAAAATTCCACTTTGCGGCAGCGTGGTGTGGTTTCATTCCCTGGAGAGCATGTATGAATAATGCCTTTCCCTTGAAGTCTATCGACCCATCTTTGGTTGTAATGGATCCTTTGGTGATGGTTCGTGGCCAAAATGCATGTCTCATCGAACCCCAAGGAGCCTTTGGATCTGTGCCATAGTATGATTTGCCATCTTTGCCGACATGGAAGCCAGGAGCAACTCGTGTCACTGTGAGGTTGACGATGGATGCTTCATTTGTCATGGATTTGATAGTATATTCTGTGCCATCCTCAGAAAGATCAATGGCAACATCGTCTGCGTAAAAGCAGGTTTTATCATCGCTGAATTCGACGTTGCTGAGTTGATCGGAACTCCATAGATTAGGCTTTGAGCTGCCTTTAGGATAGGAGATTTTGCAGTTGAACTGAGTTGTCGTTCGCACGCCACTTCCTATAGTGTCAGCATTTCATTCCTACAAGGAGAGAAGTGTAAGTCATACATAACATTACTGTGTATAATTTGCGCCATAGCAATGTGTCCACTATTGGCCATGAAATAGAAAGTCTGAGTCTCTACGCTCGTTGAGTCCATAGCGACCCATTTCATATCTTCTCTCGAAAGTTCAGTGTATGGCGTGGTTTCTGCTTGCTTGCCGACTGGTATAATTGCTGACGGTCCATAGATTGGTTCCGCTGTGCCAGCAACATTGGCCATTGTCTTTTTGGCCCAGTTCATCATCTTGGATATTCGTATTGTTGTATCTTTGGGAATTGAAATGATTTATTGTGATGCTTGCTTTTGAGAGAGGGGCAACCGTCCTTCAAGTACCAAAATGACCCCCCATCACTTTGTTCCTGCCTAACGCACACATCATCCATATTTGATCACGTGCAAGCCCCTTTCATAGATTTAGAAGGGATCAATCTTGCTGTCGTTTGCGAAGAATATCAATTTGTATACAAATGACGTATTGTAGTAAAAGGCATTGTGTCGCATCATTTTACAGAAATCAAATGAGTTTCGGCATGTGGATTATCTAAAATTTGGGGTAACCTTGAAAGGCTGAAAAGATCCTTGACCAAAAAACCCCATGTCATTTGCAGAACCTTATCGACAAGGCGACAGACGCGGCCTAAAATTTTAATTTGTCAAATTGACCTCGAGATAGCTTCATTACCAGGACATTTTCCTCGCCAGCACTTCAATCACGATGTCGAAAGCACGCGCAGCTTCAGATGTGATTGTGAAGCTCATAGTCGGAGCAGGACAAGCCAGCCCTAGTCCTCCTGTCGGTCCTGCATTGGGTAGTAAAGGTGTGAAGTCAATGGATTTTTGCAAGGTACGCATATCCCCAAGTTGCGCAGTTCTTGAACTTTGGCGCTTCTTCGAGTTCACTTGTCTCAAAAATACACATTTGTCATTCTCAATCGGTCAGTTAGTCTAATTGTTTCGCTAGGAATTCAACGCGAGAACTGCCCATATGAATGCAGGAACCCCAATTCCTGCGAGAGTTACCGTACGACCAGATCGATCATTTCATTTCGAACTACGCACACCATCAACATCATGGCTACTTCTCAGTGCTGCGGGTGTTGAAGCGAAAAAGGGAAAGCTGAAGGGAGCACCAGATTCGACAACGGTTGTGGGTACTGTCAGTTTGAAGCACATCTACGAGATTGCCAAAATAAAACAATCGGAATTGCGCCTATCGGGTTTATCTTTGGAGGGGCTTTGCAAATCAGTAATTGCGCAAGCGAAAACCATTGGGGTTAAAGTTGTCGCATGAAGGGGGTGAGGGGTTGTCGATCAGGCTGATTCGCAAAAGCCGAGTCAATTTACATGTGTGGTATCATTGCGGCGGCGTTGGGATTCATATGTACACTACTCTCAGAGGGAAACCTGAGATTACATGGTGTAAGATAGACGATTTCATGACTGTTTAACTTCGAGAATGTTTCGACTAGGACATGAGCATTTCGTGAACAGGATCGATGGATCCGATCTATGGGTGTCCGTCCAGTAGAACGCTCAGAAATGGAATCATGAATCAATACAAACCTTTCCAAAGCCATGCACACTTGGCACATTTGTTTCATTTTGCCCTGAATTAAAACTGCGCTTCAAGATACTTGATTATTGGGCGCCCCGCGAGAGTAAATACTGAAGTAGATAGGCACGGGAGGTCATGCTTCCTACGATGTCTCTTCACGGAACGGATGTCTCTCATTGGAAATCCGAGACGAACTCCGGATTGCCTCGAGCTAATTGGATCACGTGTCGTCACCTCCTCCAATCCTTCTGGAACCTTTTGCGCAACCCCAGCAGCGAAATCGGGCCTTCAGGGGTTGTCCTCGGTAAAATTCGGTATCACTTAGGCTTGGCTTTGACAGTGGAGTTCTAGAAGAAACCTAGAAGAAGCGAATCCCAGCGAACCCAGCTATCTTCGACCAATGCAGCCATTAGTGTCCATAAAGCAGGAAGATCTACAAACCAAATCGCCCCCCAAGAAATGTGCAACGATCCACTCATCAACGATGCTCCGTGTCGGATGTGCCGGGACAAAATACGATGCGAATGTTGTACAAGCAAGCAGGCGCCGCGATGAGTCTACAGGCCCGACATGCATAATCTTGTACCTGCTGAGCTGCTGTGCAAGACGAAGACTTTGGCGAATTAAGCAATTAGAGATGCCTGGTATTAATTTGAGTCTTCTGATTTGAGCGACTCGAGACGGGGCCAATTTCTCCATTGTAGGAGAATTGCTGGTTCCAATTACATCGAGACATATGCCTTATTTGCTGTAATGAGTTTGTTGTAATGAGTTTGCTGTAACCAGTGTAAGGAGTAAAGATGGCATGCCCGTACTTATTGATAGGTTGCCCCCTTTCTCATCAAAGTTTACAAGGCGGATTCGAAACACAGCATCGCCAGTCAGCCACATGTACTGACTGAAGGACGGCCGTCTTCGTGCGTGCCTCTCCTCTGTGGATGGCCTGTGAATATCCAGCTCTAGGTTGGGCTAGCTTTCAATTTTCTCCATCTATTTATTTTTATCCTGCCTCTGGTGAAATTTCGATCCACCGCTCTCCATAATGCCTACCTCGAAACGGAAGGATGGCGGTCGAGACCTAGATAATGATAATGTCAACTTGTATGATTTGCTGAGGACGAAGAATGCCTAGGTGTCTATCTATCTACGATGTACGCGGAAAAAAAAACATCAATTTTCTTTCTTGCATCAATCGCATGTGATGTGTTGAAAATCCAAAGGCGAACCCGTAGTAGACCTCGTAAAGAGTTTTCCTGTTCCAAGCGGTGATGGCCTAACCTGACCGGATGTAGACAAGAAGCCAAAGACTTGTTTTTCATATTACGATATTAGCAGGCAATGGTAGTCCAAATGAATGCGAGTCAATGGAAATTATCTTCAACCCTGGGCTCGGCACGAGTCTATCCATTGAGGGTTTTCTCATTTCTTCGCAATATCCTTTTGATGAACGATCTCGAAATCAGCGGTGCAATTTCTCCATCCATCGCATCCACGTTTGTGTCGTATCTTGGCCCGTTGTATCGTTCGTTGTATATGGCAACTCGATCAGTAGTCCAACGTAAATTATCATCCGGCTTACATCATACGCGAAGTATATCGCACATTATACATCATACCGTCATCTTCTCATAACGATTACAGCCGGTGCACATCCGCCCTATCATATCACTCTTGCTTTTCCCGACTCCCGATTGCAGAATAGCGACAAAGCAGTACACATCTTCGTTTCGCTCGTGCTACTGCATTGGTCCTTTCCTCCTTCATCAAGCATCGAGTATTACCTTGCCAATTCCAGTCTAGACATTGCTTGTGATCTAGGGTCTCTTGGCCTCTTGCATTCAAGGTTCAACTATTAACCGGCAACCCGTCATCATTATTCTTGTTCCACCCACCCAACATCCACCATCCACCATCCAAAATCCTTCCTCCACTCAAAGTTTGACTTGCACTTTGACTTTTGCCTACTCCCAGTCTACCAACCCACCACCCATTGAAAATCCTCAAAGATCCGGCCTTGGTGTTTCTACTACCTCCGCTCCCAGTTCTTGTCCATTTGTCCATGCTGTTTGCGACGGGTACATAAATTTCTTGGTTGTACATGATCTAATCGAATCAACTAGAGAAGATTCGAGCAAAGAATCTTCAAATACTTCATTTTGCAAAAACAGCCAAAATTGCATACTGTACTTGCATACTGTACCCTACTTTGCACGATTAATTACTCACCTCGTTTGCAGTTTCTATCTTCTCTTTGCTGGATATCCAATCCGATGGTTGATCATTCATCGATTGGTGCAAAACTTATCATCTCGGCTTCTTATTCCGTTTAGTTTGCTCTCTTACTGTGTTGTATCCGCTTTTGACTCAAGAGAAACGCTCCGAAAGCCCCACCATCAAACCTCCAAATTCTCCTTTCAGAATCAACCTTCACACTTACAACCTGCCCCGACTTTCGTGAAGGCTCCGGAGGGCTATCCTCGACCATAGTGCAATTGCTCCAACATCCTATACCCCCCCATCACTCTCACTATGGCTGAACCTCAAGCACCATCGTCGTCTACTCAGGCCGCCCCGCTTGGTGAGTTTCTGCGCTTACTGCTGCTGTTGTTGACCCAATCACGACATCTTGTCAACATGCTTTGAGAAAAGAAGGCTAACAATGGCCAAGCAGGCTCTGCACCTTTCAAATTGAACGGCAAATCCTCTACTGAAGGTTCCCCACAAGTCCGGTTCGCCGCGGTCAACGAGCAGATAGCACCGGATGCAAGCTTCGCTGGTCTGGATCATAGCACGGCTGTGCAGAACATGTCAAATAAGGAGCAGGTAGATTTAGATCAGCTATCGAAATCACTTCAAGGAACTCATCTACAAGAACGTCGCATGAGCCAATTTGCATTCGAGCCTGTGTCTCTACCAGCTTCGAGAGTACGTCATTCCTATTTGCAACATTCTACATTTTCGAGGGCTCTGCCAGTGTAGGTTTATATTTCAGCTTGAAGTGTCAAACTGCAACAAAGCCAACATTTGGCAGAACTGCGGGCTAGATTTAGTAGACCCTATGCATTAAGAACCACAATTTGCTTTGCAAGGAATACGCATTATATGGCCCACAATAGCGCATATTGCTATTGTTCATAATTTTGACTCTGTTTCTTTTTTTAAGTCTTTTGCTATCCTACTAACTCATTGAATTGTAGATACCCTCAACCGAAGAGAATTCGCGAGAAGCTAGCCGATATAACACACACAGTTCTTCGAGTCGACCCTCCCCCCATCAAAGTCCTCGAACGTCATCCATGCATTCTCCACCCATAACCCCTGCTGCAACACGATCGAGAGATGCTCCGACCGAAGCAGCAAAGGGGGTTCCTGTCCAGAAAGTGGCTGCGGAGGGAGATCCGGCAGCTATGACACCTCAGATTTCACCACCTAGAACCTCACCCTCAACTACAAACGCTGATGCCTCTCGACCTGGATCATCTGGGCAAATAATGACTAGCCCTAATAGCAATTCGAACGAATCAGTTCGATCAAAACCACATCATACTTTTTCGATTGGTCCAACTGCAAACGACACCTCTGTTCCTGCATCTCGAGAACCTAGTCCCACCCGTTCTGCTACTCCCTCGGCCTACAGCAGACCTTTTACACCAGCCGGTGATATAGATGATCCTTACGCAGCATCTAGAAGAGTCCCGCAGCCCAAGAATGCCGAGGCTATCGAGTCAAGGTTCAGATTCGGCGCGGTAGGCGCAAAGAACCGACAATCTCCAAGCTCATCCACAACTAGCTTGCCTAGATCCTCCAGAAGTGCCGCAGACGGAAAGACACCAGCACAAGGCGTCGAGAAACGACACACTGGATTGTTCGGACATAAAAATCATTTATCAGGTGTCCACGATGATAGTACATCAACAATACACAAAACTCATGGTTCCATGTCAGAGCTCAAACGATTCTTGAAAATTGGTCAACACAAAGCCAAGCGTGCTGGTTCTCCAACACCATCAACTAAATCCGGTTCTTCAATAAACAAATCATCGCCATCTGGCAAGGGACAGCAGCTTCCATTTGGTGATGATCACGGGCTAACTTCGAAATATGGCAAGTTTGGAAAGGTTCTTGGAGCTGGAGCTGGAGGCTCCGTACGTCTCATGAAGCGAAGCAGTGATGGTAAAACGTTCGCCGTAAAGGAGTTTCGCGCCAGGCATTCATATGAATCAGAAAAGGAATACACGAAGAAAGTGACTGCCGAATTCTGTATAGGATCAACTCTACATCATGGTAACATTATTGAAACATTGGATATTGTGCAGGAGAAAGGAAAATGGTACGAGGTTATGGAATATGCACCTTACGATCTATTTGCCGTTGTCATGACTGGCAAAATGTCGAAAGAAGAGGTTACCTGCTCATTTCTCCAGATTTTGAGTGGTGTCACATACTTGCATAGTATGGGCCTAGCCCATCGAGATCTGAAACTTGATAACGTGGTGGTCAACCAATATGGTATCATGAAGATTATCGATTTTGGCAGTGCTAGCGTGTTCTTGTATCCCTTTGAAGGAGGTATCACGCTATCCAGTGGTACGTTACTTGAACTTCTTTACAAAATTATGCTAACATTCTTGTTGTAGGTATTGTTGGCTCCGATCCTTATCTCGCCCCAGAGGTGTATGACGAGAAGAGATATGACCCACAGCCAGCTGATATCTGGTCCCTTGCAATCATCTTCTGTTGCATGTCTTTACGTCGATTCCCATGGAAAATGCCTAGAATGACAGATAATTCCTTCAAATTATTTGCCTCTCCTCCATCACCAAGACCAGAACATCATAATGGAACAGTCACACCAACCACAAAGGAGTCGGATACCAAATCTTCTCATTCGAAAAACGGCCAAAACGGCCCTAACGGCTGCGGCTCTGATGTTGATATGCTCACCTTGATTAATTCTATTGAATCAAAGAAGCCTCCTGAGCCACCAAAGCCAGAAGTGATCAAAGGACCAGATAGATTACTTCGTCTCCTACCCAGAGAGAGTAGAGAGATTATCGGATTGATGTTGAAGCTGGATCCAAAGAAGAGAGCTACGATGGGACAGATACTGGACAACCCTTGGGTAAGAGATACAGTGATATGCCGCCAAGACTCAGATGGCAAACCTATATCAGCTCCAGGCCACACACATACTCTTGAGCCACCAACACCACCTCCTTCCTCGAAATAACGAATTTTACGTAGCCTTGGATGATTCTCGATTTGCATAGTCAGGCTTGGGATTAGGGGGCGTTTTGGGTGGGTTGGTTTACATAGGGTGATTGGTTCATATTGATAGCACTGATTCAAAGTGCAGTGCATAAAGCTCATTTTTAGATAGTAGAGGAATCGCAGTAGATTGTATATCCATAGGAGTGTTGGAGGTTTTATATTCTTTTGGAATCATTACTAGATACATACCTCGGGGTCGTTTTAGATAGGAATTTTGTCGAGTCCTTATGATATTAACGACTGTTTTTAATTAAAGCATAGCTATATATAATTCTTGATATAACGATTGCAGTTTCCTTGTTATTTGCTTATGTGAACAGTCCAAACGAGAATCAATGATAGATAGAATCCGGCTGCTCAAGTGACAATCCATTAATGACATCAATTCTCACTTATTCTTTCATAAAGATATCACCACCCACTCCCATCCCTCTGGCGTAACTCTTTTTCCCCTCCAATTGACGCATCCTCTACTCCGATTTCCTCCACGACCTTCATTAATATTTGTCTGTCTTCTTGTTCGTTGATCCGGAGTATGCGGGGCTTTTAAAGATAGCGTGTCAGTCAAGATTCGACAATTCGACTACTGGTCAAGTTTAGAAGCTCCAAAACATTCTTCATTCCCTCAATGGTTATCATTTGATGAGTTTTGCAAATTTCTGTAAAGGGTTCACTGCTGTGTATCTTTGGAGAAATGTATACTGTCATGTGACCGGGTGTCTTGATCAATGGCCGATGTTCGGTTAAAGAAGATTCGAGAAACCCGAGAGGTACAAATTATTTTTCTCCACACCCAGTCCTCCGAGCTTCAATTCTTTGATATTACTCCAAACAACTTTCTTCAAATTACTTTCTACACAAACTTTAAATACCCTCAAAATGGTGAGTGAGCCTTTCAATTTACTTGCGCCCTTGGAACTTCATAGTTCGGGGCGGCTTCAATCCTTATGAAAGCCTACAGAGCATTTTAGCTTTTCCTCTATATTTTACTTGCTAATGAACATTGATATTGCAGTCTACCGCCCTCAAGTCCATCAAATCCCTCGCCCCTCTCCTCGACCGTGTCTTGGTCCAGAGAATCAAGGCTGAGACCAAAACCGCCAGCGGTATCTTCCTTCCAGAATCCAGTGTCAAGGAGCTCAACGAGGCCAGAGTTTTGGCTGTTGGGCCAGGAGGTTTGGACAAGGATGGAAAGAGAGTTAGCTGTAGTGTGCAAGCTGGCGACAAAGTTTTGATTCCTCAGGTAAGCTTGATGAGTGTGTGGTAGATGAAGCAGGGGCCTGGAGGCGTTTGTTTGCTTGGGGCTTGCAGATAAGATGGATGGCTGCAGCATGGATCAAGAACGAGTGTTTCGGAAGTTGTGGAACATATGGATATTTGAGCTGCGCTGACTAGGAGTAGTACGGAGGATCGCCAGTTAAGGTTGGAGAAGATGAATACTCCTTGTTCAGAGACCATGAGTAAGTGCAATGTCTTCTGCGCATTCTCCTGCCTTGGAACATGTTACTGACATTAGCTACAGTATCCTTGCAAAAATTAACGAATAAATGCTTTCACGATATGACGAGTTGATGGAGGGTGTACCATAAATGTATTAAATCGAGCGTCGCGGGCAAAGAAAAAAAAGATATCAAGTAGAAAGGATGTTGGAAAAAAACATGTCGATGAACTGGCCTAATACTAAGGGGCTCAAGGGGACGAAGATTTTTGTGTATACCTTGACCTCCGCCGGTGGATTTCCGTGCATGAATTTAAATGAATCTCTTCTCTTCAAATATCAAAGTGGTTCGTTCGGGGTACAATTTTGATGGCAATCCAAGGGATTGTGTTTGCATCGGACATTTATTCGCAGGCATTGAAAGCTATGTCGTGCTTGTGTTAGAGGATGATTCCCGTATGATGGTTCCTTTTGATGCAATCTGCAATGAGTAGTGAGCGATAGGGCAGAGGAGGCCCCTGGTGGACATGCAAAAGGTGCATGGCAATTTATTGCGGCTGTAAAACTGCAGGTGTAAATTTTGGGCACTTGAACCGTTAGGTAAGTGATATATGGGTAATTGGCGTTTGTTTCTCGAGCCAAGGAAAGGGGCCGTTTTCTGAAACCAACCGAAAATGTTTTACCGCCCTGCTCAATTTCTCGAGGAAAACGGAGATCCAATGAATGATGCTGTCATACATGCAATAAATACTCCTCCAGCTGCGCCTTTGACCCTACTACTTCATCTCCAGATTGTTCCACGGGTCTTTTGGTGGGTTATAGGATTGATATGCATGGTGTAGATGATGTGGTTGATGCATTTCCTTTTTAGCATACCAGTAGTTTGGTCTGTCTCTGAATCGAAACACAAGAATAAACAAAAAGTAAATTCTTACATGCTTGTGTCACAAAGTACGGGTTCTTAATCATTGATAATCTACTGATCGTGAATGAATGGTTAAACCGTTGAAGTGAATAGGAGATTCGAATCCATCAACGAGAGGCTTTCCATATGGAAACAATAACAATATAAACGACTGTTGTTTCTGTACAATAGCACACCGAATCCTTCTTTTCCTTATTAGCCGGTACTTTTCGAATCATCACGATTCTGTTTTCTTTTCATTCACAGCACACCCCAACACACTCTTTTGATTCTTTAGACAAGAATCTTCTGCTTTGCGATTGTTTGTCTACTTCTTCTCACATACGTACTACCAAAAAGCATCGGTACAAATTCGAAAGCTGTTTACACATTTTCCTCCAGAGATTTATCTTTCGAGGAAAAATGAATCTATCTCTTTTCACACTCGCCCTGGTGGCATGTTACTCTTCTCAGCTGGCAGCTGCCCACACGGT
This sequence comes from Botrytis cinerea B05.10, assembly GCF_000143535.2. Lineage (NCBI taxonomy): Eukaryota > Fungi > Ascomycota > Leotiomycetes > Helotiales > Sclerotiniaceae > Botrytis > Botrytis cinerea. The sequence goes on along the minus strand of NC_037321.1, from coordinate 1,336,819 downwards.
CTTCACGACACTTTTTGTAAACGATGTATCGCAGGGCGATGGAACTTGTGTGCGCATGCCCTCGGATCCTAGCACGGCTACATTTCCCATCAACGATTTGGATAGTGATTCGATGGCGTGTGGTGAGTTCTCTTCTTCTCGGTTGAGATGTAGGGAAGTGTGCTGATGACGAGCATAGGATTTAATGGGACGCGGGGAGTCGAGCGTGTCTGCGCGGTTAATCAGACGGCTAAATTGAGCTTCTTGTTTCGAGAGTATGCGGATGCGTCTCAGCAGGGTGCTATCGATCCGAATCATAAGGGCCCTTGCGCGGTGTATATGAAGCGTGTGGCTTCGGCTATTAATGATACGGCGGTGGGGTCTGGTAGGTGATTTTGCTTTTGTTTGTTTGGATTTCTGGAGTTCTGGAAGGTGGAAAGTTCGGTTTTGCTTAACTAGGTGTCTTTTTGTTTGTGCTTCTCAGTACAACTAACTTTGTCTATAGGCTGGTTCAAAATCTGGGACGAGGGTTACGATAACAGTACACAGAAATGGTGCACCGAGAAGCTGATCCAAAACAATGGCTACCTCTCCATCAACATCCCCAGCGATCTAGCAGGAGGGTATTACCTCGCCCGGCCCGAACTTCTCGCTCTCCATCAAGCGGATAAAAATCCTCCAAACCCTCAATTCTACACCGGCTGTGCACAAATCTATCTCGATTCCGCCGAAACCGCCATCCCGAAAGATACAGTGAACATACCCGGCTACGTCAACATCCACTCCCCATCCGTCCTCTACAACATCTGGAATCCCCCACCGACACCCTACACCATGGCAGGTCCCGCGCCCTACCAACCCGGCATCTCCAGCATCTCCAACACCACCGGTAGCAAGGCTGCGAAATTCTCAGCCTACACTGCGCAGCAGAACGAAGGCCTTCTGCCGCAAGATGCAGCGATCACGAATGCTAATTGGTGGGGCGTCGAAGTCGCTTCTTATACTACTGAAGCTGGGTGCTGGGACGCTAGCTCCGATTGCTGGAATCAGACGACCGTGTGTTATGATTGTGCGCCGCCGACGGGGGATAAGGGGTGTAGGGAGTGGGAGGCGCATTGTACGGCGATCCAGAAGGGTTGCGAGGGAGGGAGTTTTACGGGACCGCCTGTGATTGTTAAGACGGAGGGGGCGATGACGATGGCGATGACGGCGACGATTGCGCCGGCGGCGGAACAGACTGGGGGTGTGTATGCGGCGAGTTCGACGGTGGTGAGTGTGGGGAGTTTGGGGGTGAGTGAGGATGGAAAGTGTGGGGATGGAAATGGGCAGACGTGTAAGGGGAGTTTGTTGGGGGAGTGTTGTAGTCAGGTGGGGTATTGTGGGAGTAGCGAGAGTTATTGTGGGGTGGGGTGTCAGGGGAATTTTGGAGTTTGTGGATGAGTTGAGTTGGGGTGGGTGGGTTGGAAAGGGGGGGGAAAGAGGATGTGGCAGGAGATGAGATGAGATGATCTTGGAGAGTTGAGGAAATTGGGAACACCGTAGTGGGTGGATTATGAAATGGGAGGATCGGGGGAGGGAGGGAACAGGGAATGATATTGCGACGAATTTCTCATGATATTTACATTTCGATTCCGATTTGGTTCGAGTTCACTGACACACGACGACGCAACTCGAAAGACAGAAAGGAGAGGAGAGGATAGGATACGATAGACTGAGCAGGACTCGACACTCCTTCCTCAACGACGACGAAGATCAAGATCAAGATGAAGCACATTCCATTCTTCCATTCTGTACATATTTGTCTATACCTTCCATAGATCCCAGATGCTAGATCCTAGAGCAGAAATATGAAATCCGAAGATTAAAACCGAAAAAGAAAAAGAAAAAGAAACCGAAAAGGAAAAGGAAAAGGAAAACACGCGAGACAATAATACCTATGCAAGATACTCATACTCACTTACACATACAAATCAACATTCATATTCACATTCATCATATTTGCGATACTCGATTTCCAACCATCAGAACACCAATTACACTAATAATTCGAAGAGCGATCACGCATACAGACAGCTATATCTATCTACCAGATAATCACAACAGACGGACGCCATATTGAAATAAATATACGTAACCACCACTTGTTTATTATCATTACTTACCTTACCATAAGAATTGATATTGGAGGTCGCCAGCCTATAACTTCTCTACCTCCCCAAATCCCTCCAAGAAAAAGAAAATGCCCTCAAAACAGAACATCCCCTTACTTCTTCAAACTGAAGAACAACCTCCAAAGCGAATCTCATCCCATCCCATCCCATCTCATCTCATCTCATATCACTTCTGCAACTTCGAATTATCTCAGATTCGCAACTTCTAGCACAAATTGATACGCCGATAAATCTTATATACCAGAAATTATGTGAACACAAACATGTGAGTATTGTGCTGTGCAGCTTTTCACATTACTGTATCAAATGGTGCGCTTTGGAGCTTCGCTGTGCGGAAAATATCAAATTGTGCTCTACGCATACATAATCAGAGTATAAGATGAAGTGCTTTGCTACGAAAGCACTTGATTACCAATATACCTTCAATCTTTCACCGTGCAGGCCACGCTGTGCTATGCAATAAAGAACCATATGATGTCAGAACCTCCGCTAAAATCTACAATCTACAAAGGAAAATTTCTTCACAAAGCCCTTCAATGTATCTTATATTCTTATTAACCATCCTATGACAAATGAAATCTAACATCCTCTATTCTTTCTCATCCATCACAATAAACTTGACATCTATCAAGCGGCTTCCGCCATGATTTGTTCGCCCTCATCCAACATCTCAGTAATCTTGCCTAGATTCTGAATCATGCTACGACCCTGTCCCACCAACAACAATTTCTCCGCGTTAGCCGGTAGACCCAAATAAGTTGGAGGTTCACGCTCGGGTAATTTCTTAACCCATTCTGTGAAATCTTTCATTGTAGTTCCGCTTGGTACGACTAAGTTTCCGGTCTCGGATTCATCACCTGCAGCGCCTTCGACCAATTTATGACCGATATCATAGGCGGCTGGAGTCATGAAAGAGTGGACAAGTTGTGTGAGACGGGCGAAGTCTCCTTCATCGTCAATTTTACCACCGTAGGTCTCCACGATAAGTGTGCGAAGCATATCCCAAGGGAGGTTTTGTGGGGCCACGTTAGATCGTCCTGCAGCTACTGTTTCCACCCAGGTATCGATGATATACGCAGAGCATTCATACTATAGAAGGTTAGTATATTCAAAGGAGATTGGGCGTGGCAAACTTACATCACTATCGTTGAACTCCCAGAACCCTTTCCATCCAAGACTAGGAGCATATCTCAAACGCTCTTGAACGACAGCGTGCAAGAAAGACAAGAGAAGATACAATCTTGTTCTTTCTACAGGAGTCTTTGTACCTCTGGTAGAAAGTGATGTCATGGAATCCTTCATGTTGGCTCTGACACCCGCTGGTTGCTCGTACATCAACACCCTGGATGCTCGCAACAAATTGACAGGAATTTTAGGGCTAGATTCCATTGACAAGAACAATCTAAAGTTTGCATGGGGTTTGAGTGAATCCATGCGTTTCTCCAGACTCTGTAGCCAGGTTGGTGCCAAATGAACGTTCTTGACAAGGACCCATGATCCATTGGCAGCTGCATTACTGATGGCCTTATCAGCGGTTGCTAACCCTTCATTAGAACCCATAGCAATGTTGGTACACGCGGCTCGTGATTGTTCCACGAGGTTCTCGACTTTGTAACTTGCATCGAACCCAGGGCTTGAGCAAAGCGCAATAGGACGGCTTGCAGATACTTGCTCGACAATTTGCTTTAGGTCCTCAGTGATGTCAAGAAGGCCAGAGCCAAACACTGCAGTAACAAATCGCTCAGCGGCAGGAACAAATCGATCAAGACGGAAAAGCTTGATAAGCAACAAGGATATAAGCTCTTGATCTCTCTTTTCAACATTATCATCCCAGACTTGAGGAACGAAGTTTTCTGCCAGTTCCTCGGATAAGAAACGATCCCAAGCTTCAGAAGACACACCCTCAAGTTTACCCTTGAAAGCAGGAAGTTTAATTGCATTACCCATGACTTCATCCTTCATGTCACCATCTGTAGACAAATCAGTGCCCACCACAGTTTCATCTAGAATGACGTCAATAAGACTCTTGTCCATCTTGTATGGAGCTGCTTGGGCGAGAAGCATTGCTAAGGTAATCTTGTCTTTTTGGAGTAGTCCAAGGGATGTACGCTGGTAGGCGGTGACGAACAAGTCTTCAACGATAATATCCCGACGCCTATCGTGGTTTGTCTCCGATTCTAGTCGCTTGTTACCCTTTAGCACAGAGTGGAAAATGTCGAGGAAGTACTGTAGAGAGAATTGATAGAAATGATTGAGGTAGTGTAATTGTTCAAGAACGGCGAAAATGGCGCTGCAAGAGCGTGCGATGATATTGTATTGGAGCGTAATCTCATCGACTTCAGCCATTACACCTTCAGTGTTGCCCATCTTCACAGAGATTTCTGCAGCTTCCTTCTTCAAAGTCTCAAGAGTTTCAATGACGTTGTCATCATCAAGAATATTGCCACGTGATTCGTTCAGGGCTTGCAGCAAGCGCTTCTCGAGCTGCCTGAGGTGAACTTTGAATTCGCCTTGTAACTTGATGAGATTAGAGCGTCTCTCGTCCACATCAGGTCGTTCGGATTTGAGAACGTCATTGAGTGACTGTGTTTGCAAACTACTCTGTGTGACTGTGAAATTAACAAATGTTGTGCGACTGCAAATGTCCGGTGCGAATGTTGCAGATGGATCTCTGGTGGAAAGGTAAATCTTGAATGCGGGCGAGAAATCGATTTCTTGCTTTCCAAGCTGGATGAGAACACGCCCACCAGTCTTTTGGTACTCTTTGTTGAGAACGTGGTTAAGAATTGGGTCCAGGTATTCGGCATCTTGGATAAGAATAGGATTTCCAAAACGAAGGGAGCTTTCGAGCTGTTTAGTGAAAGAATCATCCAAGAAACTGGTGACGGTAAGCTTTCTGTCCTTGCTTTGCTTTTGTAGGAACTCTGTAGCGCGACCAGAAGGATCAATAATCAGTGGATATCTATTGAATCGTTTCAATATGATAGCGTTTTCGGTGCAAAGATCATCCACTGGTAGTGTGTCTTGTTGCCATCCAAGTCGCTCATCGGCACTTGAGAGATATTCAGTGACTGGGTTATGTTGCTTGTAATTGACTCCGGACAAATGGAGTTGATGTAACCAGTCTTCCATCATATTCTTTCGGTATTGCTGGTCATAGAGACCACTGTATGCAAGGAAAGCAGCAGCAACAAGGACGTCACCCACAAGTGTGCTGATTTGTGTCTCAAACGACTTGCTTCCCTCTTCCCAGCGCGTTCGTTCGGAAGAAAGACTGTCAAGCAATCGAACACTACGATCAACTTTGAACTGAACCTTTGACATCTCAGACTTGATGGCCTGTGTTTCACTGATCAGAGCTGCGTATTCTGTCTTGTAAGTTGCAATACTTTGTTCCAATGTGTTGATAGTGTTCTCAATGGTTTGGGCCTCAGCTTTGGTTTGTAGAGCTTGTTCCTCGAGCAACCCAACCTCTTCTCTAAGTGGTCCGACACGATCGAGAATTTCAGAGTAGTTAACTTGAGCCTGAACCCATTGAACAAGCGGTCCACAAGCTTTACTGGCACGGTTAACTTTTTCGTAAGTGAAGTCATCGTTTGAAAGAAACTCATTGCGCATCTTTACGCGCAGATTCTTTGTCATCTGCCTCTCGTTGTCATAATTGACAATGCTAGCAATAAAGTCATCTTTTCTGATGATACCCTGTACTGTCTTCCAACTCTCAATCTTATGGCCAAGGAGAGTACAGACTGAGTCCAGAGCAAGCTTCACACCCTGGGGTGGATTACCCATGGAACGAACTTCAGTCAGATGTTGTCGCTTAATGTTGCTAACACTCTTTTGAGCTTCGATAACAGCAGGTTCCGCGTTAGCCAAATCGTTGAGTACAACCTCACGACGTTCCGCAACTTCCTTTTCTTGTATTTCCAGAGCAGCTTGAATTTCGAGTGAAGTCGTCTTACGTTGCTCCGCCTCTCTTTGGTCCGCTACCATGCGCTGCAGTTTCTCGTTGGCTTCTGCATCTTTACGTTCCAATTGACCTTTCTTGTCTGCCAAGCTAACTCTAAGATCGCGTACTTTATCGACAGTATCTCTGAGCTTTTCCAAACCGACATTAAGATGTCTTTGCTGCTCCTCGAGGTCATCTCGTTTCTCCGTGTACAGTTTGACGTATTGAGCCACGAAGTCCAAGAAGTGTCTAGGTGTGAGGAATGTTACCTTGCCTTGTTGCTTGAATAATTTAACATTGAATCGGTGTAGTGAGTAATGGATGTACACCATTGAATTGATTATTGTCTCTCTATGGTTTGCTGGCAAGCTAAGATCTCGATATGCAACTGGAATGCTGTCTGGTGCTGTAAAGTTTGGTCGATCAAGATCAACAGATTGAGTCAGCTCTGTGCCTACTTGGAATAATGCTTGATCAGACCAGTCTCCAAACCAATTCAGTACGCAACGATTGAAGAGAGCAGGACTAGTCGCAGCTTTGGAAGACAAGCCATCTTCAGGAGGGTTCATGGTGAAGACAACGTGCAGATTCTTCACAATTTGTCCGGTAAACCATTTGTAGAGCTCTTCTTGGGAATCCAGTAGAAGTCCTTGACGCTGGGCACCTTCTTTGCAGGCTGTCATCAACGACGCGAATTCATCGCCTTCGAAAAGACCTGGAACTTCAGCATTTGCCAGCAGGGTGTTCATTCTTTCCAAGAAACCAGAGTCGAGGACATTCGATTCGTCCATAATGAAACATATTTTCTCTCCCTTACAGCCGCATCGACGTAGTACATCACGTAGATCGTCATCGAAGTCTTCAGCGGAATATTTACCATGAACCTTGATTTGGAAGACTCTGAGACCATTCATCCAAGCAACGAATCGAGACAGCGTTGTCTTACCACTTCCACTGACTCCAATAAGAATCAAGTGACCTTGTGGTTGTCTGAAAACACGATCAATACGAAGTACGTGCTCCAGAACATCGTTGAACAGAATAAGTGGGACATCAACCTCTTCTTCACAGAAGGTCTTCAAACGCGCCTTGACAAACTCTCTCAATTGCTCTCTGTCGACTGGAACGTAGTTCTTTGAGAGCCAGTTGGAGAATAGAATCGGCCCTCCGAGGGCTTTATCTTCATCGATAGTGGGGAAAAAGTCAGTTGCAATGCGATGGACAGCATCGTCGGTCCATTTACGTTCATCTTCAGCCACGAGACGGTCTTGAAATAATCTCAGGGCCTCGTGAGCCCATATTCTGACCAGACCTTCAATACTAAGTGTCTCAAGTGGTCGTATGGCTTCGTAAATGCCGCGAACCCAACGGGTAAGCTCACGAGGACTGTACACATAATGAGGTTGGATCTTAGGAGTAAAGCGTTGCTGTGATTCGGTGTAAAATCGGACCATAGCTTTTGTCAATGCTTCAGAGTATCCTCTCAAAGCGGGAATAATCTTGAGAACAGCGTTATTGAAAGTGCCGTAGATCTGTTGAAGGGAAAGTTCTCCTGGGTAATCAACCATGATGAGTGGTGCGTGTCGCAAGAAACGATCTCCCATGGGTGTTCTGCCAGCATCTGTTGGAGGATTACAAGCACCTACAAACTGAATGCGATCAAGTGTAACCCAAGTCTTATCTGATGTGCGCCAGAATCCGTTTTGCTCCACTAGCTGACGCAAGAAAGATATGGCTCTCTGCGTACCATACTTATCTGGGGCGGGCAAGTTGATTTCGTCGCAGAAAAGGACAAGCCAGCGACCAATTTGAGTAGGTGAGAGCATGACTCCATTTACAGTTTTCTTGTACTCACAGTATTGCTCAAACGTCTTGATTAACAAATCCGGAGTAGTTGCACTAGAGAAATTGAGTCCAACGACCTCCATATTAGGAAGCTTACGTAGAGCACTGAAGAGAGTCATGGTTTTTCCGGAACCAGGAGGACCGCACAAAAGTAGGGGCTTGTGTTCTGCTAGCCAGGAGTATAAGACATCCTCGTGACGCACCGTATCGAGAGTAGGAATAACCACATCAGTTTGTGTGATGGAGTGCGTATTGACTTCAATAGTGGGTACTTGATTTTGCCACGAAGACCATTCAGCTTGGGGTAGAGTCACATCAAAATCGATGAGAGAAGAGTTGTCACCCAGTATTGGATTCCCAAATGTAGCCAACCCGGCGAGGCAATCTCCGAAGCTCTTACGATCTCCTAATGGACAATCACCAGTCAAAGACCAAACAAGTGCGAGTAGAAGCTTTTTGGCGATAAAAGATTCGATTTGATCTGGGTCAAGTGGGAAGTCAACATGTTGAGAATTATACTCGATAATGTCTCGTACGGCCTTGTTCAAAAGCGAGAAAAGTGTGTTGAGAACGCGAGATATAGTGTAATCCATGATGTGGTTGAATCCTTCGGCGCGTTCCAAAGCATTAATGATAAAATCTTCCGTTGTGAGGAAGGTTTGAAGAAGGTCCGCCACGTGAGATTGAATCTCCAGCGCTTGGGCGGCACTTTGTCCTGTTGCAACGGCATCTTCATCCAAATCCTCGAACGCCTCTGACCTCAGTTTTTCTAGGTAATTGGAAACCATCATGTTGGGTGTAACAGTGTCCTCGCTAAACCAGACCATACCGCATCGACTTACAGTTGCAAGAGTAGCGTACTTCAAAGTTTCGACTTCGAACATGATTCTGACGTTTCCGGGAAGATTGAGACGTTCACCATTAGGTAGGGTGAGCAGTTTGTTATCATCCAAAACACTGTTCAAATTCTCAACCCATTCAGGATCTACATCACCATCAAAAACGATCCAGTGTCTCTTTGACTCCTCACCACGCAAATTATCCACAATCTTGCGGAGGATGCTTGTAAATAGACCATCGGTCCATTCACGAGTAGTTGAATCCAGGTTACCGTAGAGAGCTTCCTTCGACATGACTTTTGAGTCTATGATATGGCACACCCCTTCGACTCCTTCAACTTGCTGCAAAGCTTGTAAGAGGACCTTCCAGGCCACCGACTTTCCAGAACCAGAATTTCCGACCATCATCACACCATGATGGATGCCTTGAATTTGGTAGAGCTGAAGAATTTTAGTCATCCAGGTATCATTCACTACCAAATGCTTCTCTTTCGCAAGGCTCTTGATAGCATTCTGAAGGTCGTCTAAGCTAGCGGGAACGTATTCAACGCCGGGGAATGACTCTGCTTCGATGGTTCTCATGATTTCCACGTCGCTCTTGATTAATTTAGGAGCAATTGTCTCTCGAAGACTCTGTACAATAATTTGTGGTTCTACCTCCTCTTCAGGCCCGAGGTTACCATCGGAATTTGTTAGACGAGCACGTTTGAGCCCACCAGAACTGACAAGAACACTCTTCAAGGCACGCAACCCAAAGTCATAATGAGCTTGCTTGGAAAGTCGTGCAGCACAGCTATCGAAAAATGGCACAGTCTGCTTAGAAAGCTGTTTCGCTTGATTGAATCCTTGTGAGTATAACATGACTTCCGCGATAAGCTCTTTGTCAGGCTTGGACATAGCAACACTTCGGAACAATTTCTTCAAATTATCTGGCAAGTTTGATCGACCAGCATAACCTGGATTCATTGTGATGAAAAGGCCGGTATTGGCATTCACGTGCAGTTGTCTGCCAACTAATTCAATTTGTGCCTTCTCATCCTCCGCGCCTTGTTTCAGACCTAGTTGGATGTTTTGAACTTGCTGGGAAACCGCAGATAATATACGCTCCTCAAGTCGATTGAACTCGTCAAAACAACCCCAAGCACCAACTTGACAAAGACCTAGGAAAATACGCCCCATAGCCTGAAAGTCGAAAGTGTCATCACAACAGAACACTAGGGTGAAACGACCTAACTGAACACCCAGAGCTTTCACGGACTCGGTCTTTCCTGTACCTGCTGGACCGTAAGGTGAGCCACCCAGGCGTTGGCAAAGAGCTTGCGTGAGTGTCAGGAAACATCGATCTGTCAAAGGTGTTCTGACAAGGCGTTCTGCTACACCCAAATACTCGAAACCATAGTTGAGCTTCGCGTTTGCCATTTTTATGTACAGGCGTTGCAGGAAATCGCCTTCTGGCTTGTACACATACCTCATTTGCAGAAGCCACATATAATGATTAGGCGTGCTTGCGTTGAGGTTACGGAGCTTTTCAATGACGTCTCGTTGGTGGACACACTCAGTGATGAGGTGCTCGCATCGCTTTCTCTGAATTGGGTCTAGGTCACCTAGAACGGTGGCTGCAAGAAGGCGAAGTACTTTGACCTCCTGGTCGAATAACTTTTGCAGATCAGCGCCTTCGTTTTCAAGCGCTTTTTCTACACAAGAGGTCCAAACAGCCTGCGTACCCAATACAACGATTTGACTAGGGAATGCAGAAATGTATTGATTTAGTGCTTCTTGGTCTACATCATCCGCAGTGAAAATTGCCTCGTACTGTTCAACAGCCTCTGCAAGCAATTCGGCGAGCGTTGACTTCATACTGTTTTCAAGCAAGGTTAACCAGTCGTTGATCTTTGGAGTCTTGATCAAGTTTATCTCCTTCTTGAGTCTGACCTCCTCGCCCTCTTTTGAGGTGAATCCTGAAATGACTTGCTCTTCATCCATAATTAGGCCAGATAAGCCGGCAAACATCTTCTTGAAGTGCTTAGCAATGCGTAATGTATCGTTGCTGTTACCGATGATTTCAAGCAGATCCTCATCACCAACGAAGTAAAATCTTGGAAATGACACACGCTCTCTTTCGAGGTACTCGCCAAGAGCCTTCTGGATCTTGTTCAAAAGCTCTGCAAGACGTTCTAATGATTTCTGAACGCCAGATATGTTGAGTACATCTAATACAAACGGCTGCTTGTAGACTTTTTTCATTACCGCGAAGAATTCAGAGTTGATGTTCTGGAATCTTGATGACTCAATTGGTAGGAGATGTTTGATATCTGCATTTCCGGTGAAAACTCCCTCAAGGTAAACCCATTGGCGTTGGACATCAATCCATACATCAAAAAGTACGTGTACGCGGTTGAGTTTATCTTCCCATGACGCAGCTTCTTCCTCGAATTCCTTGTAATAAGGAGAATGCTTCATTGCCTGTAAGGAGTTCAGATTTTCACTGCATTTTGCAAACAAGTCATCCCAACCACGAATAAGGCGGCACTTGTTCTGATAATTCACAAGATCTAGTGAGTAATTGGACCAATCTTCCCGAACCTGCCTCAAGAACTCTTCCAAGGCCATTTCACCTTGGGCTTGTGCAATAATATCTCTTATAATCTTCTCGGTGGAGACAAGATTTAGATCCCAAACTTCTCCTAGAGTCATTGATATTGGCGAATAGCGTTTCCCGGGTTTCAAGTTTTTAAAGATTTTGTTCCAGTGGCGGTCCCTGACAGCCTCGGATTTTAAATCTGTGACCACAGGATTAACTTTTAGAAACTGTCTAAGAACATTTTGAATATGCTCAAATGCAGCATATTGTCTCATTCGACTTGGCATTTCCTTGGTCATCTTAATGAGACCATCAATTGCGGATCGTAATTTTCGGGGCTGAACGCTTGTCCACAACATATCGCGGAGGTCATTAAGGCTTTTCCATATGGTCGACAAAGCAGCCCATACAGACTTGAAGTCCTGGACCTCTTCTAGAATAGCCACAAGTGCTGTATCTGCAGTTGCTGGAAGATCCAAAGCCTCTTTGGCGCGAGCAACCATTTCCGACTCCTCATGCAATTTTGTGATGCGACTTTCGAATGAAGTGAGTGTTGCAGATGCCACATCTGGAGCAATAGTACCAGATACAGGCTTTTCCTCATTCCATTGGATAGTGATCTCTGCGATTTTCTCTCCAACTACCCTGTCCTCCGCAGTAATCTTGGCACGTAACGCGTCGGTCTGATCTTCCACGATTTTAGCTTTTCGAGCTAGGATTTCATTGAGAGCAGTCCATTCAGAATCGATTTGTTCCACTCCTAGCCAATCCGTGGGGAATTGATATCTTTGTCTAACAAGTGTAGTTTGTCCTTGCCTGAAAATTTCTACCTCTGGGCCCCAAGCCTTAACTCTCCGCTTGCAGGTCTGTACGATGGTGATAAATTGCACAGCTTGCGCCGTAGATGATGCTTCTAAGGATTGTACTTCAAGATCACGTCGTGCTTTTTCAATTTCAGCATAGACTTCACGAACACGGTTTCCGAGACGGCTTCCAAATTTGATCAAGATCTCATGTTGCCACTGGTCATATTTGGCATTGACCTTTGTCTGCACCTGATCATAGTCAATGGTAAGATGGCCGAACGATCGACTCACTTCAGTTGTGTCGAAAGTGGAGCGAGTTTTCCTGATCTCTTGCAAAAGCTGGAGCCACTTTGAGAGTTGTTCACCCAAGGTTTCATACACAAGATCAGATTGAAGATCCCATAGTGATTGAAACTGTAGCCATTTGTCAACGTAGAGGCTAACCTCGTGCAGTTTTGCTTCAACGCATTTGTAAGCTCTCAGAAGTTCATCTGCACAATCTCGCGGGAGTTCCGTGAATAGCTCCTCTGGATCATTAGTTGTTCCCAAGGTCATGACATAACGAGAAGCCTTGACCTTACGAAGGTGGCAGACGACCCCAAGCCACTCATGTAGTTGGGAAAACCAGCTAGCTCTGGCATATTCCAAAGGCGGGTCCAAGTAGATAACTTGGTTGCGCATGGAGATCTCGTGTACTAGGCGCTTCATGGATGGTTTGTTCTCAGGTGGAGACTCAGTCAAGATACTGAAGTGTTTTCTGCGGCTATCGTCGTTAACGCCATCGGATCGTTCATTTTCGAAAGTATCAATCCAGACTTCGATTGCATGTTGTAGACGCCTCAGAAGAGTGACCTTGATACGGTCGTTCATTTCTCTAACCCAATAAGGCAAGTTGACATAGTTCTCGAGGTTCAATTGATCAACAGCCATCTGAATCGTTTCCAGACGGGCCTGGAATGCAGTTACTTCGTAAGGACACTTATCTAGCTCGGCCAATGTTTTCTGGATCGTCGCATTGATAGAAGAAAGAGTTTCCGTCTTGCTTTGTAATAAGGCAACTGAGGCAGCGATTTCCCGAACGAACTGCACATGTTTGCTCTCGGTTCGATTGGCGATGGCAGGTTCAATTGAACCCTTTGTATACGTGGGTTTGATGTGGATATCGTATGAGTGCACGAATGACTCCCATTTCAAAGAAACTCCACGAGCAATCAAGGCCTGAACTTCGTTCTGGTAACCGCTTAGAAGTATTTGAACATCGGCCATTTCGGCTATCTGACGACTGGTTTGGGTGAATGTCCGAACGGTTTCCATGAGACTCACAGCATAGGGATACACACGCTTTGCATCTTTAGATGTGTTGTTGATTTGATGAGGAACGGGGTAATTCAACCATTGTAAGTTTCTTGTCTCTTTAAAGAGCGCGATAACTTGATGGTCAAAGTTGACGGCCAATTCCAAGGCATTGTTTGCTGCACGGATTTTATTTATGTTAAAAAGCCTGCCAGAAATGGTAACATGCTTTCGTTGCACATCATGAAGCCATGCCTCAAAGATTGGTCGAGTATCCAGCTTATTGCGAAAAAGATTACTATCACTGAGAAGCTTCTGTCCCTCGGCATGAAGCGCCCATTCGGTTCCAAGTACGTCTTCAACTTTCTTCATATATCCATTGAGTTGTTTCTCAATTTGGCGAGCCCAAATGATCGCTCCCGAAACGGGAGGCAGATCTCTAAGCTGTGCCATTGCATGAGCTTCGGAATGGCCATATTGCTGCTTGAATCGCTCGTGTAGGGAGGATATATCATGTTTCACGTTGTCAATAAGTTGCGTCTGATATTCTGTAATAGCTCCACGGATTTTTGGTCGGACAAATAGAGCATTGAACTTAGAAAATACTCGAAACATCTCACTTGCTGTCTTGGCGGTGGCTAATCGATCTCGCAATCGGGCAATAATTGAGTTCTCGACACGCGATGTTCGCTCATTGTAAGTACTCTCTGCTTGAATCCACAATTGCGTTCCCTCGGGAGAAACATCGAGCATATCTATGTTGCTCAATGCAGCCCAAGCTTGTTTGATTTCTTCGACAGCGTCCACGTCGCCCATCTCTTCAACTAAAACAACTCCATTTGCTCCACCTTCTGGAACGTCATCACCAACCTTGGGTGCTAAAACGTTGATAATTGTTCGCTGTAGTTGCTCGTGGTTATCTCTAAAGGTGCTCACATATTTCAGACGTGCTTGCAGCTCTGCATGCTTTCCAATGATTTTTATGGGCATGAACTTCTCGTTTCTTCGACGCGTGACTTCTCGGGCAACGTTGGTGAACTCCTTTAGATTGTCATCCCAAATGGCCCAAATTGAATCTGCCACGGACATCAACTTTCTGAAATCTCGATACTCCAAATGCATCAAGGAGCGACCGTGAAGTAGGATGTGGAGTCGATTGTCAAGATCTGCAGAAATTGCTTCAACCAGTGGCAAAGCACGTCGAACAGGGTATGGACAAATGCGTAATTTCTTGTTCAAGTGCCCAAAAATAAGACCCAGTGCATCACCAACCTTCTGCAACGAAGTTGCTGAAAGCAATTCATCAAGAGGGAAGTCTCGCATAAGTTGATTGTACTTCTGTACTTTGTCAGTCGACTCCTTCAACCCAGTATCGGATGTGAAACTGAGAGTGGCCTGGAAACGTTTCGCGTGTCTTAATATCTCAAGAGTAAGCATTACTCCATCGCTGGATAGTTGTGCACCAATATTTTCGAGTGTGGACTCCATAGCGAGCCAAAACTGAATTTCCTGTGATGCAGTACCGCTTGTTGGATCCCGCGACAATTTTGTAATAGCTTGTATTGACTTAATCCATCCGTTCACTAAAGACTGCAGGGTGTTGAGGAAAGCACTGTCTTGCATCAATCTTTCCGGAATTGAATCCACTGTCGCCTTGCGTTTACGAGCGGCTGCTTCATCAAGTGCATGCTGCACCATTGGATGGAGTTGAAGTATCAAATCGGGAATCTCAACATTCTCCTGAAGATGTCGCAAAGCCAACTCCAACTCTGCTAGCTTCTTTTTTGTGATAGAAACTCCGCTCTTGGCCTCATGATCTGATCTACCTCGACCCCCAGTCGTTGCTAGTTGTTGTTTTGTATATGCATCGAAGTATGGCGCCAGCGCTAGATGCACAAATGAATGCAAAACAGAAGCTCCCGCCTGGCCGTTTGTGCTTTCATTCGGTAATGCTGCGCCAGGTAAATTAATAAGTTGTATTTGAGAAGATATGGGTATCAGAGGATCTATAGGTTGCGGTCCTTTCATAAAAGCGACAGATCCGGTTGTCGAAGAAGAGGAGGATATGTCGGAAGCCAAACTATAGTTGTACAAAATGGGACCTGAACTCCAGTTAACAAACATTCATCAGAACCAAACGGATGAGGCTCTTACTTGAGTCATCTGGGGAATCCCCTTCCTCTCTTGGAACTGCATCTTTCTGTACGTATATTACAGATTGCTGAGATTCAGATGCAAATCGGGTGCAGCGCTGAGCTGTATCAGAGTATTGGGCTTCGGAAAGAAGACTGCCAGTATGTTCAAGGTCATGTCGTGTTGCTCCTAGAGTGACCTCAAGAACAGATGCAAGAAAGTCAACAAGTACCATGGGTTCTATCGAAGGAAATGTGCTCGTTCCGACCCCGTTTGCTCCATTTCCGGAGGGACTTGCGGTGGAGTCAAGCAAGCTCATGGCTGTTGAGTTGGTAATTTATAGGGTTGTGTTCATCACCAGTGTATTTTATTTTTCTATGTCATAAAGTGATCTTAGTATGATAGAGGATTTACAATATATTGTAAGGGGGTGAATTCGTTGATTTTGGTGGTAGGAAAGTGGGTGGTAGGGTGGTAGAACCAAAATATCGATGCTGTATTTAATTACATTGATTTTGTTGTCGCGACCGCGATTTCAACCCCTGTCCCTCTAATCATCCCGCTCGCTAGTGTCTAGTGTCATGCAATAATTCTTGACCTTTCTTTCGCTCTCTCCTATTAATACAACTCCCGCTTCTAGAATAAAGCAGACGTTTCATGGCCGATACCGAATTAGCCAGGTAGAGGTAGTCAGTCTTTGATGCCTCTTATCACAGCGGAGAAAGTACACCCGTGGAGTTTACCACACTTCCAAAAAGGGAACGGCATGATATCATTTCTACATAGGAGACAGAAAGTACACTACTCACATCGCATTTCCACGATGGATCGAGCACACATTGAGGGTTGAACATGTGGTGGAAGTGTGATCTTATAATACAAGCATTCACATTCATTCAAATGACCAAAATGGATTTAGATATCCACGTCCAATTGCATGTTCAAATCTTTCCAAACAGTCAGATATCCAGACGTCCGCATTCACATTCGAGACACTCTAGATCTCCTTCCAAAGCATCACAAAATTTCAACACAGGACATGCAACGTTTACTCCATCACAATGACATGCTCAGCATCTTACACTTTTCAAACTACAGAGCACTGGCTGCGGGGAATGGAAAACAGGCGATCTGCACGGTGCTAAGGTACAACAATGAATCTGGCTGACCTGATTTGCATTACAGACGTACGGCTCTTTGCAGTCTTGCAAATAACAACCAGGCCCATATTGACAGTATGGATACTATGTACAAATTAGATGTGATGCGTAATGCGAGAACCTACGGACGCCAAGCATGCGAATTGATGTACATTGGACTTTTATACAGTCCACCCTGGGGTTTCGGAATTTATCCAGTCGCCGTTCGTGAAGTCGGTAAAAAGTTTGGGTGATAAGGAAGAGTGGAGGGGTTCAGAATACATGTATATTGAGACAACAACCAAACTAATCAATCAAGGCCAACGCCAGGAATTCCACTATCCGAACCACTGCCGCCAAAAGGTCCAACATCTAAAGCTGCATCCGCTGCAATCATTTCTGCAAGAATATCGAGGACGGGCTAGTAATTTGTCAGTCTCTTTGTCATTTAAAACGGGGTGGGGGGGAGCTACCTTAGGCACTGTCTTGTCGTAGATAGATATTAAATCATTTGGTTGAGGGTAAACTTTGAGTGCCTTGTAAAAACAAAGTGCTGCTTCTATGGGGTCGCCACCTGTGATCGAGTATTAGATTCGAGACCTGGCCTTCTTCGTGAAGATCACTCACCCTCTGAGCTTAACCCTTCTCCTCTAGCAACTTCTGACATGAAATATGCCTCTTTCTCCTCTACGTCTACGGGGAATCCATCTTCCTTGGCTTCTACAACCACCGCCTTGATCACTTCTTTCTGTCTCTCATTGTGAGCTTCCGCTTCCTCCTTCGCGGCCTTTGCTTGTCGCTTCGATTCTTTCTTCAATTGCTTGCGAAAGTTTGGATCGGTGCGTCTCTTGTGGTCGAAATAAATTGCGTAGGCTATGGTGAGAATTGTGAGCAAATTTAGAAATTCTAATCGAGAATGGAATCCACCTACCGACCAATCCTGTAGCAACTGTGCCAACACTGGCAGCGACGATTGTGGAAGTCTGAACCATTTCGTATAAATTTGTGTAATATTAAAGAAAGATTCGGGAAGAAAAATCAAGAAGCTTATCAGCTGTGGTCGTCTACGGTATTGATGGGGTTGATTTCAAGTCTCCGAAGCTCAGAAATGTTTCTCACAGCCAAAGCTATCGATAAATTTTGGGAATTTTAGGTCCAGCGGCTCTCGGACCAATCTAAATCCACCCACCAAACATTTTGAAAGGACAATCGTCGCGTCCTGGTCAGATTGATTGATTGGCACTCAATACGGGTAGCTAGTTCGTCGTCATAAGCCTCTTACCCAGGCACGACTGTGCAATTCAATTAAACTCTTGGATACATTTTATTACATGATAATTGGAAACACCATTCAATCGACTTTCTTATTTTCATGTCCAATTGACCAAATCAGGTACAGACATACATAGGCGTGCGGGAACGCTTGCTCCTTTCGGTTACTCCTACTCTGGGATATATGTCTATGGACCAACCTGAACCTTAAAACACGTCCCTTTCGATATACAACTTCCTCGAACTCATCACCCCAGCCCTCCTTTTTTCTCTTTCTGCCGTCGTAGCTACAATACAATGTCGGACGAAAGGAAAGGCGTGTCTCTGAGGACCAAGAGGAAGGGCCGTCCAGCAATAAGTGCTCCCAAACAGATATCTGGTCCAATTCCACAAACCGGAGGGGATGCTTCACGAAGTACAGGGCAGCCATCCTTCAATGCCCCGCCCGCGCAACGTCCTCAGCCTGGCGGAAAGGTATGTCGAAGTTTATCTCGAGTTCTATTGCTAGAGAGGCCTAAGATTTTTTGGTATAGCTGCTAATAGAAGTCATAGACATCTGACTTAGTGAAACGTCGATACTCTACTCGATTTAATAATCTTCCCTCTGACTTCGACCCTTCCGCTCCTCCTCTCCCATCTGTTCCCAATTTACCAGCTCAGTATGCTCCAGCAAATGACCGTTCACGAGGTCCCTCGCCGGCGAGAGGACCTGGTTTGGTAGTAGACCAGAGAGCTCTGCGCGATCCCAATTTGAGGCCAGATGTGTACGTAGCGGGACTACTAAGTGATGCGTCAGAACAAGATATTGAGGACTACCAAACGAATTTAAGAAAGATGAAGAATCGTACTTCGACGGATTTACAACAAAACGTGTATCAAAATCGAACACAGTTCATCAAGATTAGTAAGGAGGCAGAAAAGCTGAAAGGGGAGATGCGCGCACTCCGAAATCTGATGGCGGAACTCAAAACCAATACCACTGCGCTCAGAACTACCTCTTCACAAGGTCCGTCCTCGTCGACTGATTTCGACGGCTTCCCACCAACTTTGAGCAAAAGGGACAAGCGAAGTTCTGTGGCAGACCGAACTGCCATGTGGAACTCGCAGCTTCAAGTAGGTCTACATTTTTCAAATGTCAATTGCTAGGAGTACTAATTTTGCTAGGCTCTATGGAAAACTATTGAGGGTTCCCAAAAATTCCTACCTGCGGCCCCTGGTCGTCACGTGGTACAAAATGCCGGGCTATGGATAGAGCTTGATAACGCTACCTGGAAATCTCGAAGAGCCATGCAGATTGTGTTGTTGAATGATCATCTTCTAGTTGCATCAAGAAAAAAGCGAAAAGTCGAAGGCACTGATCAACGACAAGCTCCATCAAAGTTGGTTGCAGATAGATGCTGGCCACTGTTAGACATCGAAATTGTTGACCTTGCAGGGACGAGTGAAGGGACTAGTGTGCGTAATAAGTTGGCTGATGCGATCATGATTAGAGGTGTAGGTCAGGAATCTTTCACCTATCGAACAGAAAAACCAGGCGACACGGAAAAGTCCTCCCTTATGATGAACTTTCGAAAGGCAGTAGAAGAGCTTCATAAGGGCCTGCGATCGGAAATGGAAACGAGCAACAAGGCTAAAGAAACGATCAATTACTTTGCTTCTCGTGACCCAGGATTGTTAAAAAAGACAGATTTACTTGAAACTCTTTCGGATATCAAAGATATGCTTATCGAAGTTGATGGCAAGCAGCAAAATCTGCGGTGGGTGGAAAGTCAGGTTGATGAGTTGGATATCGAGATCGCACTGCAGCATTTTGACATGGCAGTCCAACGAGTTGCAAAACTAAATACCTTAGCCAAGAGTCTTAAAAGCAACATCGTCGCTCAGGATTTCATTAGTTTTAAAGCGGATGAAAGAGCCACCAGACTTGCAGAACTTATCACCCGTGAACTTGTTGATACACATAATGAGCCGAAAAAAGTCAGACGCAATATCAGCTGGTTGACCAGCCTTGGCTTCGAGGATCGGGCAAGAGAAGCGTATCTTGAGGCTCGGGGGGGTATCATTCATAAGAGATCAAGGTATGGCTCAAAAACTTTTATTTAATTGGCTTCACTAATTCGTTTAAAAGACAATGTATATTCGAAGGTAACCTTCACCAATATATCTGGGAGGTATCATTCGTGTACTTCACAATAATACGGAATACTGTGTCAACGTTTCAAGCCTGCTTTCCACAGCCTCTTATGAGCGCATGTGTCAAATGGGCCAAAGAGCAGGTCGATGCGTTCAATGTTATTCTTGCACGACAGCTTAGCAGCACCGAGAAGAATGGTCAAGTGTGGACGGAATGTATGGACCAGGCGAGAGAGCATGCAAAGATGCTCTCCGAAGTTGCTTTAGACTTCAGCAGCCTCATTGGTTCAACCCCGATAGATGTTCTCAATGGACCCAGAGGCGTAGGGTTAGGCTTGGCGTGATGCTGTATCAAATGGGGAGATTGGTATACATATCAAACCCAAACTTAAAACTTGACCAAGGATATCCTAAAAAACGTTCAAGAAATACTACCTACGTAGGTGTCTATCTACACTCTTACAACAATTCAGTAATTGGATTTATGAAATTAATTAGATTTTCACATCCCTTTCGCCGTGGCTAACACTTAATCTTGCTTCCGTAATTCATTAATAAATAAAGTTGAGAAAGTAAAGCTAATGAATATGACATCTGCATTGACGCATGCTCTCTTGCCTCTTCCAAATAGGTATAATAAATGCCAAATCCTCTCCGTTGCGATCTTGAAATATGCTTATTAAGCGAGGAGCTGTTCCTTTCAAATAATCTGCGCACCGCTTCTACAACCTGAAAGCCCCTCCACAAACATTTCTGCACGACGAACGCCCTGAAATCTTATGATAAAATTGCTTTTGCGATTCTCAACATAAGATACTAGTTGAAGTTGCGCGGACCGCTTCCCGAAAAGAACAACAAACTTAAATAGCCCTTTTGACGACCAACCCGCGCGCTTGTCGTCACCAAGCTCGAGCAATTCAATATCGACAACCAAATTAAACAACAAACCATCAAATTTATCATACGATAGAATGAACACAATGGATACAGATATGGCAGATGTAGGCAGGACGGTTGAGCCCACGGGATTATCTCCAGTAGCAGAACCTGCCTCAATACCAACTCTTGATGGGTGGATTGAGAACTTGATGGCGTGCAAGCAGCTGGCCGAGGTCGACGTTCAGAGGCTTTGCGATAAGGTATTATTGTTTGCGAATCTTGTCATATTTCAAGGCTGCATAGTATGAGCCAGCTAATCAGGAACGCGTTACCAGGCACGAGAAGTATTGCAAGACGAGTCGAATGTACAGCCGGTGGTATGCTTGCCCTTTTCGTGTTGGAATTCAAAGAGCTGATCAACGATCTAGAAATGCCCTGTTACTGTCTGCGGAGATATTCATGGGCAATTCCATGATCTGATGGAGCTCTTCAGAATTGGTGGACCAAACCCAGATACCAATTATCTATTTATGGGTATGCCTCCTATCCCTTACTGCCATTTCCTTGAATTACTGACACGTTATCATAGGTGATTATGTTGATCGAGGTTATTACTCAGTCGAAACTGTCACTCTTCTAGTCGCTCTAAAAATAAGATACCCCCAAAGAATCACCATCCTCCGTGGTAACCACGAATCCCGTCAGATCACTCAAGTTTATGGATTTTACGACGAGTGCCTCCGAAAATATGGAAACGCAAATGTTTGGAAGTACTTCACCGATCTCTTCGACTACCTTCCCCTCACCGCCCTCATCGATAACCAAATCTTTTGTCTCCACGGAGGTCTTTCCCCCAGCATTGACACGTTGGACAACATCAGAGCTCTCGATCGTATACAAGAAGTGCCACATGAAGGTCCTATGTGCGACTTGCTATGGTCGGATCCAGATGACAGATGCGGATGGGGAATATCCCCTAGAGGAGCAGGTTACACTTTCGGACAAGATATTTCGGAGGCGTTCAACCATAATAACGGATTGACCTTGGTCGCAAGGGCTCATCAATTAGTCATGGAGGGATATAATTGGTCTCAGGATAGAAACGTAGTTACGATCTTCTCAGGTATAGTGCATTTATCTCCTTCAGCGGTGTCTGATGCTAACCGTAAAATAGCCCCCAATTACTGCTACAGATGTGGTAACCAAGCAGCAATCATGGAGATTGACGAGCACCTTAAATATACTTTGTAAGTAGCAACTTTATCCTCCTCGATCTCGCAGTCTCTAATATAATGCAGCCTACAATTTGATCCATGCCCAAGAGCTGGAGAGCCAATGGTATCACGTCGTAAGTACCCTACAAATCTCAATCTCCGTTGCATCTTTTACTAACTATGGCGACAGGTACCCCCGATTACTTCCTCTAGATATACAAACGGAGCGACTTAAGACGAAACACTTTGATATGCGATATTGCGTTACAATGATTGGGACAGAAGCAATGAACATTCTGTTTTCTGTATGTGAGGTTCTATGGCATCCTTTGGGAATAGCATTCTAATTGGTATTGCCTACGAATAATACATTGGTGGCCTAATCCGGAATTCATCCAACTTTTGTAGACTTGCAGTAGACTACTTATTATACCAAAATGCAAAAAAGCAGTTGAGGATATTTTCTTTGAAGGGGGGTACCAGCGGCGTGAATATACATTCCTGTTGTTGTAATTTGATATGATACACTTGAATATCTTTTCCTTGTGATCAAGATTATGATAATGAGGATATCATAGTCTTCGATGGGCTCTATTGTTTCCTTCCACAGACGAATCAAGGAATGCCTTGCCTTGTCCAGATGTATCGTACAATCAGTTATTTCATGGAGCACCCACCATCCGTTTGAATTTGCTTGGCCATAGCTGCCTAGCAGATATATGCAAAGGGCATTGGGTGTACGAAACAATTTACCTGACTGGTCCTTTCTATCAGTATATCCTCAAAAAGTCGTCGTCATGGCCAGAGTATCTATCCTTGAGACAGTGATTCTAAATGAGATACACCTGAGCTACGACAGGAATAGCTAACCGAGTAGACAGCAATGACTCTTGGAGATGATTTGTGTACTATATACTGGGTATGTCTGTCTTCACAATATTTTTAGACACAGGTGCTCCAGGTGTACTTATTACAACCCCACCATCCATTACACTGACGCCATTTCCGTCGATTTTGCCGTACTTGCCGCCTTAAGCCTTAGTTCTCCGGCGGTTTCTGTTCCAAGGCACGCAAGGTTCATCATACCAAACCAAAACCCCATCCTCAAGGCATTCTTGCCATTTGTTGCGTCAATCTTCGGTTTTTCGCTAAGTCGTCCAATCATCGACAGCTGGTCTAAAGTCAGTAAATTTCCTGATGAGTCCACACTCCAAAGTTCTTCTCTATTGATACATTCACCACTTTTTGTTGACCACTTTGCGATACGAGCCATCGAGCTTTATCAATTTCCATCATGTCTTTACCACCTCAAGATCCTACGAGAAATTCGTATCAACAACCAAATACACAACGTCACATATTCCCGGTTCAACAAAATCTTGGTCAACAGAACATTGCTTACCCAAGACCAACTTCAACTGGCATTCGTGGTCCACCAATTCAACAGCACAATTCTCCATACTCTACACCATACGCCAATAAGCAACCAGTTCCGTCGAGGCAAAATGGCAACAATGGAGTATCTGCAGAACAGCAAATTGCGCAAGGTATTTTGAGTAATACTACTAACGGTCAAACTCCTCAGCGACAGCCTCAGAGACAAAATGGCCCACCTCCCATGGGTGCAGCAATTCACATGGCGCCTCAGCATACCCCGCAAAACCAATCCATGACTGTCACTCATGCCGTTCACCCAACTCATCCAACTCCACCATCTGCCATGAATCAAACTCGAGATTTCGCAACACAGCAACGGCAATCACAATCCCCCGCGATGCAAGGACAGAGTCTTGGTGTTCAACGACCCCCCTCCATGAACCCCTCCCCCGCCAACTCAAACCTCGGATCTACGAGACCGCAAGATTCACCGGTAAGCTCCACTCAAGATATGTCCATGATTGATCCTCAGCTTGCGCTCGATCAACAATTGGACCCTAGCGGTTCTCTCCTCTCTCCGGCAGATGAACACGATCAAACCGAAGCTCCGGAAGTGACTCTTGGTGAAATGTTATCTGCCCCACCAGGAGGTAGTTATCCAACTTTCGAGGCCCTTTTTTCAGCTGCGCAGGCACATGCTTTGACACATGGCTATGCATTCGTCATTGGCAGATCTAAACGCGACAATAGAGGTCTAAAGAAAGTTTTCTTGATTTGTGATCGCGGCGGAACGAATAAGGAGAAGGTGCCTGGTGAACAGCGACAACGGAAGACTAAATCGCGTAAATGTGGTTGCGAATTTGGAGTTTTCGGTCTCGAAAATAAAACTTCTTGGCTTCTACGAGGTCGAATTGATGGAGAGCATTTAACACACAATCATCCTCCGAGCGAAAGTCCTACCGAGCACCCGGGAGCTAGAAAATTAGATCCTAAAGCAATTGCTGCTGTAAAGGCACTGGAAGAAAACGGTATATCACGTTCTGCCCGTTCGCATATATAAGTGGATTGCTAACACTATTCTCAGGTGTTTCCGTAAAAGAAACCCTTGAAATTCTCCATCGTGACAATCCTACTATTCGCTTCCTTCCTCGTGACATCTACAACGCCCGAGCCGCCATTAAACGCGATCCTTCTCGTGTCGAACCCACGGCCATGGAGTCTCTTCCCACGTTTTACAAAAAGCCCCCCATGTCATTTGAAGAGAAACTCCGCGCCGAGCTTCGAACTGAGGTAGCGAATGCCCAAGCTGAAGTAGAGAAAATCAAGGCCGATTGGAAGCAAGAAGTAGAAGATTTGAAGGAACAGTTAAGGCAAAAGGATTTGGTAATTCACAAGTTTGAGCAATTCATTGATATTTGTAACGAGCGGGTAATGATTAGAAGGGACGAGTTGTCGGATCCCCCCGCTGGCGCAGAGCCGGGCGCCAACGCTATAGCAAATGCTATGGGAAATGCTATGGGAAACGCTATGGGTAGCACCATGGGTAGCAGCATGAGCAGTAGCATGGGCAATGCAATGGGCTAAACTTCTTCGGCCTTTATCTATTGATTAGATGAACGTATTGATGGCTGGACTACAAATGAATTTTAATGGACATGGATCAAGGAATGGAATGGACTATGGGATTACGGACAAGGGAGTGCTACTTGCTTTACTTTTCCTCAAGGCGGACATGATTGGTTTTGTGGTTCTGGGATAGGTAGTAATATGGCTGCTTGGCGTCTGGGACTGGGAGGGAGGCCGGATTTCTGCATGTTTTTGTGTTATGCTCTCTTATGATGCACGGTATTCCATTTAGGTGTTTATGGTATGTTCATACATGAGATGAGACACAGATCTTCATTCATGCGGCTGTCTTCAGCAGATCACCTTTGACACACGGAATAAATCTATGGGATAAGAGACACATATTGTATTCGTTATCTGTCGATGAAATTGATATAATCTGAACGACTGGTCTTCTTGATGATTTGTGTGAGAGCACTTGCGTGTAGATGTTATTGAAGACATTTCTTATAATTCACACACATATTTGAGACTTAAATATTACTCACGCGTAATTACAGCTCAAGAACGAGGATCCAATAATTGAAATTCAAAAAAAAAATATATATATACAAAGATCAAGTTACGGGAATGGAAGTGTTAAATTTGAAACTCGAGACGGGATGGATATTATTTATGTCATAAAATTCTTGAAAGGTAGCTTTTATAGACTCTAACCTTTGTCAAATTTGGTTCGTATATATGTACATACCTAGGCACCATACAAGAAACAGGTTTGTTACTCCAAACTCAAGCATTGCTCCCGGTGAGCATTTTCAAAAGATGCATTGCGAATCCCCATTCTTTGAGTGGTGGCGTGAGCAACGCTAGTCATAGCAGCGGCCGCATCATGCCCCACGATTTTGACTTCCCCTCCAAAATTTTGAAAGTTTATTATACTCGCGCAACATCGACATTATATAGCAATGGCCTACGATAGCTGGATTTCAAGGCCAGTTTGGTCTTTTGGGATCGATGGTAAGTTGTTCGCTTTCCAATGTGCATTGATTAAATATTAATACTTTACAATGTAGATGTCGTCGCATTATGGCACCTGTATCGCATTCCAATTATTCTTACGACGGCCACGATCCTCATACTCGTCAGGATAACCCTTCGTCCGCGAGCATTGAGGGAGAAACTATCGGCATCGCCTTTACCCACATCACCGATTTTATCTGCAGCGAAAGAGAAGATATCACCACCCGTGATTGACGAAAAGAAAGCCAATGGCGTAAAAGCCCCACGAAGAATAGTCGGAGGCATTAAAAAACGCAAATCTTCCGAGGAAAACCTGCAGACTGGCCCCGAAAAGATTCAACCACTCGTTTTCTTTTCATCATTGACTGGCACGACAGAAAAGACTGCAAATTCTTTTGTGAAGAGCTTGACACGCGACCTCTCTGGACGTGCCAATGAGCAAAGAATTCAATTCCTCGAATCTCAACTACTCGATCTGTCATATATTGACTATGATGACTACTTCATTAACCCACCAAAGGGTGAATCTGGAACTAGCTACTTCTATCTAGTGCTCATCCCTAGTTATAACATCGATACTGTGTTAGACAATTTCCTGGAACATTTACAAGAAACGCATAATGATTTTAGAATTGATACAGCTCCATTGTCGCCCTTGGTAGGGTACTCAGTGTTTGGGTTTGGTGATAGAGAGGGTTGGCCAACGGAGGAAGAAGGATTTTGTTCGCAGGCTAAGGACGTTGATAAATGGTTAGCAAAATTGACGGGAAGAAAGAGAGCGTTCCCTTTGGGAATGGGCGATGCAAAGACGGACGCAAAAGAAAGATTGGCGGAATGGAAGGAGGGAGTTGTTGACGTGCTGGAACATATTGCAAAGACCGGAAGTCTAGGCGAAGGGGTTGTCGGAAGTGGAGACGCAGTAGAAAGTGATGTGGATGATGTTGAGGATGACGATGATGGGGAAGTTCTTTTCGACGAACAAAATGTTGCTTCAAGAAAAGCCAAGACGCAAAAGAAAGATGACAGTCTGAACGACTTAGAGGATATTGGAGGTGTTCTAAATAATACAGAAACCATAGACAACACTGCCAGTGAAGAACCAGAAGAACTCGAGATAGACTTCACCACAGTCGGATTGAAGAAGGGGAAGGCCAAGACAGCTCCAGTTGTCGCTAAGGAGATGGTTCCAACAACTTCACCTACATACGCAGCTTTGACAAAGCAAGGCTACTCAATCGTAGGGTCGCATTCAGGCGTCAAGATTTGTAGGTGGACAAAATCTGCTTTGCGAGGAAGAGGTTCTTGTTATAAATATTCATTTTATGGCATTGCATCTCATCAATGTATGGAGACTACGCCATCGTTGTCATGTTCTAACAAATGTGTTTTCTGCTGGAGACACGGTACCAACCCAGTTGGAACTACCTGGCGATGGAAGGTAGACCCACCAGAAATGATTTTCGACGGTGTCAAGGCTGGGCACTACAAGAAAATCAAAATGATGAGAGGTGTTCCTGGTGTCCGAGCTGAACGTTTTGCGGAAGCAATGCGCATTCGTCACTGTGCTCTAAGTTTAGTTGGCGAACCCATTTTCTACCCTCATATCAACGAATTCACTGGCATGCTCCACAAAGAACACATCTCTACCTTCCTTGTTTGCAATGCACAACATCCAGATCAGCTCGCCACTCTTCAGCCCGTTACTCAACTTTACGTTAGTATCGACGCTTCAAACAAGGATTCTCTCCGTAAAATTGACAGACCTCTCCATCGAGATTTCTGGGAACGTTTCCAGCGCTGTCTTGAAATCCTTCGCGAACGTCGCTTTGAACAGCGTACCGTATTTCGTCTTACGCTCGTTAAAGGTTTCAACATCGAAGATGAAGCAGAAGGTTATGCCGATCTCGTCGAAAAAGGATTGCCTTGTTTCGTGGAAGTCAAAGGAGTCACATATTGCGGAACATCTTCTTCCGCCGGTGCAGGACTCACGATGCAAAATGTACCATTCTATGAAGAGGTTTGCGCTTTTGTCGAAGCTCTTACTGCATCCCTCAAAAGGAGAGGATTAGGATATGGTATTGCAGCAGAACATGCTCACAGTTGTTGTATCTTGATTGCATCTAATAGATTCAACATTGCGGGTAAATGGCATACGAGGATTGACTACAAGAAGTTTTTCGAGTGCTTAGAGAGTGGTGAGAAGTTTGGCCCAGAGGATTATGTGGGTGCCGAGACTCCAGAATGGGCAACGTGGGGACAGGGTGGATTTGATCCAAGGGATGAGAGAGTATATAGGAAAGGAAAGAATAAGGTTCCTCTACCGGAAAGTCAAGGCATGGTTATGGGAGAGGTTCAAGATGCGGGTGAGGATAAGGTTGCTGAGGACAGCACCAAGGATGATCTTGCTTTCTAGGTAATGCCAAGCAATAAATGTTCATATCAAGAAAAATAAAATTCAACCCAATGTACCACTATTCTCTTAGATCATTCAAGTACTACCTTTCTTTTTCAAGACAATCATATATGCTTTATCAGATCCCTTCCGATAATCATTCAACTCCACACTAACAACCTCCAAAATTCCTTCTGTCTCCAATTTCTCAATCTCAGCTTTGTAGCCCCCCGATTCCCAAACCTCCTCTAGAATGGTCGCAATGATAAGACCATTTGGAATAAGTACCCGAGTGAATTCTCTTAACGCAGGATTGG
The DNA here is from genome assembly GCF_000143535.2 of Botrytis cinerea B05.10. Lineage (NCBI taxonomy): Eukaryota > Fungi > Ascomycota > Leotiomycetes > Helotiales > Sclerotiniaceae > Botrytis > Botrytis cinerea. The sequence goes on along the minus strand of NC_037321.1, from coordinate 1,307,914 downwards.
GACCAACATGTCCATACGTAAATGTCCCCGCACAAGTCACCAAGTCATACGTTCCATCTGGCACCTCAATCGCCCGCGACAAGTCTCCTACGAACAGATTGCGATAGCAGCCCGTTAGACGCGCTTGGGCGAGCATAGCGGGCGAAAAATCAAGACCATCAATCTCCGTACCACCGCTCTTTACAAGCGCAACCCCTACGAGCCCGGTGCCACATCCGGCATCGAGAATGCGGAGGGTTGGATAGTGCGGATATTGGCAGGCGATTTGAGCGATTAGGGTGGGGGCAACGTAGTTTTGGAGCGCGACGATGTGGCTATCGTAAGTGGGGGCCCATTGGGCGTAGAAAGCTTGGAGGTCGGAGGGGCTGAGATTACTGCGGACTTGGGCGATGAGTTGGTCGGCTGGGATCATGGTGGGTTGGTCTGGGGGCGGTGTGGTGTTTGGAGCGCGGTGGAGATGTGTTTTGGGAGGGAGGAAGGGAGGAAGGAAGGGAAGAAGTACTGTGGGGGTTGGGGATGGATTGTTTTGGACTTGAGTTGGTGATTGTGCTGGCTTGTTTGAGGTAGGTAACCTGAACCTTGACTCCGCATATGAAGTAGCACCAAGTCGGACAATGAATGTTGTACTTGACAATCAATCATAAAAGTTCGGTTGGACAATGAAGCATGGTGGTACAGAATGAGATTGCTTGAGAGATCTGATGCATGGATACACTCGTGACCTCACGATACTCATTTTCCCATAGCTTAAGCAGTTTCAAGTTTGTACAATATCCAGCTCGTTAACTAGAAAATCAAATCCCACTCCATCTGACAATGGAGAAGATGAATCTAAATTATCCAGACGAATTCCCGTATTTGCTTCTCGGGTTGAATTGTATCGAATAGATAGGGAAGAAATTCGTCAAAAGTCAGCTTGAAAAATCTTGTTGAAACATTCGCTTCTTGAAGGATGTATATAAAGAGGAGGGCCATTACAGAATGCATCGTTCTTCTCCCAATCTATTGTGGATTTGAAAGTTGGGAGGTGGGAGAACGAAGGAGCTAGCTGGAACACATGAATTGGGAATTTTATCTTTGAAATCTGGGTGTCTGAGAATCACATGTAATATCTCGCTATAATAAAGAAGCATCCAAGAACAATCAGGACTTGCCTTGAAAGCTGGAATGGTCTTGATAGCAAGTCTACTCATTCCCTTTCGCTTTATGCAACCTTTCATTGATAACAATAACATCCAACCTCTCCTAATCTGCTCATTAATGTGCTATCTCTCTCTTGGAATGATTGAACGTGTGGTTACCGAGTAATTTTTCTAATCAAGGTTGGATGAAAACCCTACCAAGCGAATCTGGGAATCGATACATCGCCAAGATAAAGATCGTGGCCGGTAGAGTAGAGAATGGTGGAGTTGGAGAAGAGAAGTTTGAGGTAGGAGAAGATAATGAGGATCGCATGGGCGGTAGGAATGGGGAGGGGAGGAGCTTAAAGCGGTTGGGTATTAGATTCCGAGGAGTTATGATGGAACGTGAAGAGGTGGTGGATGGGGTTTCCATGATTTATGAATGAGTGAGCAACTTGTGATAGAATGTTGGTTTTTGAGCGAGATAGGAATAACCGCTAATTCTGATGATAATATGTCGAGAACGATCAAGTCTAGTCCTATTCAGACACCGATATGACGTAGCAATATCTTCAATTCATCCCTCGTACTTCCAGCAATCTTTTTTTTTTTCTAAATTTCATCAATTGGCATTGTGGCTTTCCATCTCCATACCGAATTGTCATAACCTATGTAACACTCGTCAGACAAGGTTCTCCGCATCTTGATTTGAAGTTACACAAGTGTGGCAGAAGATCACTTGAACAAGTGTACTGATTCTAGATCTTCTTCGTATGTCCCAATATGAACGAAAGCTATTCGCATTGTTTGGTTCAAACTGTATCTTCAGAGAACTAACCAGCACTAGGTAAAAAGACATCCTAAGAGTGGTGAACTGCGTCGCTCTCATTATTTTCGTGCATTTAGACGGATGGATTCATCAAATCACTCGATGGTGCTAATCACAAACCGCAACTGTTCAGCCTTCGCAACGGGAAAAGAAGGAGATTTTCGTAAGTGCAAAAAGAATAAACAGAATGAACTGCGTGCGTGATATGATATATATAACTGCCGAGTGATCAAGTTGGGCTGGTCCTAGAGCATTGAGTATCTTGCTTGGTTGCTAGGATGAACTGTATGACGAGGATTCTTAAATGTGACAACCACTTCTTGTCTATGGCCATGATTGCCAAAATGTTAATATCCAACAGGCAACTAAATAGAAGCCTAGTGATGAGACTCAATGTTACGAAAGACTTACGAATCAATGCAATGACTCTTTCCTTACCCCACTCTAGGATCACATCTATAAATGTATTCCCTTCGACATCTTCCTTCCAGAATTGACACAAAACCCCAAAATTCAACATGGAAGCATCAGATTCTTCAAAACTTTTCACAGAAGATTGGATAATAACTATCCCATCTCATCCCCACCTCCGCTTCATTCGTCTAATCCCCAGCCGCTACAACCATCTAGTCCGCATATTTAGCAACCCCTTAAACGACCCCAATAACCGCACTCCAGACGATACCAGCTGGAAAGAATCCGATTCTGTTGATCTGATAAAAACCTACACTCAACGCTTTTTCACTTCCAAAAGCTCACATAATGCCCTGGCACTCCTAGTAGAGGAAAATGGCAACACTGTAGGCATAGGACTCATGCATGAATTCGAAAACCAACCCCGCTTCGCGAATATTGGGACGATTCTTGAGGAAGCGGGAAGGGGTCATGGGATTGGAAAGGTTTTGATGAAATTACTTCTGAAGTTAAGTTGTGAGTTGAACGTGGATGTTGTGGAGGCGGGTACGATGAAGAAGAATGCGGCGATGAGAGGGCTGATGAGGAGTTTGGGGATTGAGGAGGTGGAGGAAGAGAAGATCATGCCAGGGAATAGAAAGGTAGCCGACATAATGTTCAAGGATATCGAGAGGCAGAGGTGGAAGGATTTTGAGATTCAGGTTGAGTTTTTGGGAGAGGTACATTGATGAGGGGTTAGAACGTGGTGGTTATGTCACTTATTTGATACATATATCTCATAAGATTCAAGTTAAGTTGAACTTGATTATCAAAATGCTAAAAAAGTAGCAGTCTGCTACTTTGTCACCCCCTCAGCTCCCGAGTCTGACTTACAGTAATCTCTCTCTCTCTCTCTTAAAATCTACAAGGCACCTGCACATGTACGACTTATTATCCTGCAACTAGATCCTCAAACTTTCTTCATTGCTCCAATGATTTAGATTTGGGTGGTTGAACTTGTTTGAATACTCCCGGAGATCAACTTGGGGTGATTCAGGGAGATGTGCGCTAGATTCAATGCTTGTTGGTGATATTGTAAAGGTAAAACATGGTATTGAGAAGCAAGAGATCATCACATAGAAGTCTAAGCACAGGCGAAGACAACGGGCACGGTGGTGAATTCCAATGCAATGTTAGACTGGGCTGTGAATACCGCGCTCATGATGCTGATCTTGTGGCTGTACTGGGGCTAATCAGACTTATAGATCTGTGAATGGTAGTATGTAACGCCCATCAAGAGAGCTATTTCGTGCGTCTGTATCATATGGACGTAGATTGTACCGCCGTCAACCTTGCTAATCCACCTCAGAAGGCCAACTACCATAGCTGTACGATATCAAGAAACCCGTATCTGCCCACCTAATTCGGATTTTGATGCAGCAAAATCCGGCCCCTCAAAATGGTTTCGAAAAGTAACCCCGCCCACCTACCTATCCGTATATGCCGAAGGGATGGACCGGTACTTGGTAGTATTCTTTCTGTTTGGACCAGCTTGGCAAACATCCGTACCCATCAGAATTTCCATGGATGATAATCTAGGGACCAAAACTGGGTCGATCGCGCGGACATTGTTGAGATCCGGGTACCCAATACTACTTGAACCTTTCTTCGCTAGACTTCGATAACGTTTAGGTCGGTAAGATTAGCATCTTCCTCATATGTACTACATGTAGTAGCATTCTTTGAATTGTCATGTTAGCGAGGCCATGACACATACAGACAGCAATTGTAAAGCCGTCTACTCATCGTGAGAAGGATCTAATGCAAAGCCTTCATTGAAGTCCGTTCGCCAGAAGACTCTTAGCTCCGTAGACCTTGGGCTAGATCGAATATAATTGTCCACGATGCCCCAACTAGCTCCAACGGCCCCTCTTCATCGTGAAGCTATGACAGTCTCCACAATCCCCAGCTGTGGATGCCAAATGCCACAATATTCGGGCCGACTCTTGTGATGTGTCCAGAGTATTGGTAGGCTAACAAGCGGGAACGACCGAGTTGATGGATTAAATAGGCTCATAGGGTATGGTAAATAGAAGAATCCCATATGGGGCGATTGCTTCAATCGTTTTTGAATGTGCGGTGACCGTTATCATGTCCTTGCGGGGCAGCCACCACGCTTTGATCTGGCCATTCTAGTGAAAAATATCGGACAACATTTCCAGCTTCATATGCGACTTTGTGGAAACTTTACGAGATAGTCGGACTTCAATCTGAATTTGGGTTATTGAGGGAATATTGGTTGGAACTTGGGAGAGGATTCAGTGACAACTAACAGTCATGTACATACAAGCAGAATGTTGAGGGACTTCAAGAATCAATCATAAAACATTAAAATTTTCATATGCTCGGTCCTTCCAAAGCTATTCTGTGACGTAAAAATTCATATCCAAAAGAGTCAATCCGCGCCATAATTTTCCTGCTCCCATAACCGTAAGATTTAACATAACTCATATCGTTGACATAATTTTTCCCAAAAAAATCCTTCATTGAGGCACATTATATCCCTTGAACTTTCGCGCCGGAATTCCTTGCTCAAATAACCAATCAAGCTCATCAAATTTTCTCCCGTTAGTTTCTGGGACTCTTAGCCAAACCCACAAGGTTCCCAAGGTTGATGTCCCAGCAAAAATAAATCCAATCTTTCCTCTCAGATTTGCTGAGTCTGGATTGATCAAAAGTGGAATGGCAATATTCATGACAATACCAAACACACTCTGTACCACTATACCCAGTCCAACTGTCCTTGAACGTAATGACGAAGAAGGAATTTCAGCAAAGAGTGCCCACCCCATTGGTCCAATAGTCGAAAGATAAATGAACGAAAAAATGATGACACAAGCTACTTGGCCATAAGCTGGCCCTTTGCTGGAATAATTAGGTAGGATATCCAATATACCAATTAGCAAGAGCAAAAATGTCAAAATGGCTGTTCCGACAAAAGATGTAGAACGACGTCCACATCTATTGATAAGAAACCATGAACAAATCACACCCAGCAATCCCAAAATCGTAACTCCAACTGACAATGTAAATGCAGTAGAATCAGACATGCCAGCAAGTTCAAAGAAGTAACTCGAATATCCAACTGAGAAAACAACACCAGTAAGTTGGGCGACAGCGAAGATACCCATCGAGATTTCCGTACGACGGAGGTTAGAGCCTCGGAAACAATCAAGATAGGTAGTTTCGGAGGAATTTTTGGACTCTGTTGAAATGATTGATGTCATTTCTTCTGCGGTGTCAAGAGGAGATAGATAGCCTAAACGAGTGAGAGTGGAGGTTGTGCTGTCCATGTGAGAATGGCGGAGCAAATACCAAGGCGATTCAGGTGCAAATGGGAGACCGAGAAGGATTATTGTTGGAAATATGAATTGGAGAGCAAAGGGGATTCTGTAGGCATTCGACGAGGCAAATGTTCCCGTGCCCTTAAGAACGAGATTGCCCGTGAGTTGACCAATAGAGATAAGTAGTTGAACTCCAGAGGTGGTTAGGCCTCGTATAGTCGCAGGACATATTTCGGCAGCGTAGCTTGACGGAATAGTGAGAAATGCACCCAAGGCAAGACCGTTGATAAGCTTTGATATGTTAGTTCATATCAGATTCATAAAGGGGGTACTGATCTTACCTTGCCTACGAGTAAAACCGCCGACGACTGAGCAAAGACTTGCAAAAACACTCCTATAATGCTCAATATGCACCCAACTCCCATCATCAACCGCTTCCCAAATCTATCGGCAAGATATCCAGTAGCAATGGCTCCGAATAATTGGCCAACGTAGGAAGCAGAATTGAAACCCGTTTGCCATTTCGAACTGATTATATATGCGCCTTTGTAATTATATCCAAAATCACGCTCGAAAGAAGCAATTGATATTGCACCACCAGATATCTATAGATACTGCTTAGCCATCAATCATGTATGTTGAATCTCGAGCGTCTACTAACCTGAATATCCATTCCCCAGTTGACAGCTGCCAAGGCAAAAAACCCCGACCAAAACACCGCAACTCTGTGTCTCATCACCATCTGCCATGTCGAAAGTTTTTCCAGTCCATCTTGAGTTTCCAAACTCGCGATTTGAGTAACCGGTTCCTCGGAAACAAGAACTACCTGTGTGTCCTTCATCATCATAAATTCATAAGAGTCGTGCTCGAGAAAAAAAAAAAGGTGGTTATGATCAGTTCATTTCCTGGGGATTGCCTATCAAGTATATTATACGAATGCTAATCTTTATGTGGGAGCCGTGCTTAACGATATAAAATCTGGGGAAATCCCGGAATAAAAGTATATGCTACCTTTTATAGTCAAGATATGAGGATTAAGACCCAAAATGAGAATCACTTATCAACTAGAACTGATGTTGTCAAGAGGCTGGGGTTTCTACAAAAACCGGTGAAGGTCGCCCCTGACTCTACATTTTTAGGAAAGGGGTCAAACGCATTTTGTTGAATTTGATTTGTTCTGGTTGTTTGGCTTGCTGCATGAAGGTTGACATAAATACTAAAATTCTAAATAAGTGGCCGCATTCTGGGGCTAGAAGGCTTCGAACTCTCAGACCGCGACAGCTAGACGTTGTGATTGTTCCATAAAAACTTTGAAAAGTGGACCAACCAATGAAATGCCTCACACTATTCCCAAACCTCTTTCGAAAATTTCAGCTTCCTTGTAAGAATTGTTGACAATGATTCAGGTTTCAACACCGAAATGCAAATAAACGTGGCTTTGGACGCCGGAGAGTTTGGATGATAGTGGGAAACCTCGCTATAAATCAGATGTGCGGGAAGAACTATATGACCCCTGCAAATATCAGAAGAATGAGTCTCCCCAATTCCTTTTTTTCTATTTCCCAATAATCTTGTGCAAACTTCATTAGATCTTGCTGGTCGGGACATGATGTTGCAGCGATGAATCGTTTAATAATATCAACATCATGACCGCTCATTAACACAACCGCTCGTAGCAAGATCAGTACTCCGGCACCTCCTAGGACATGTGAAATCAGTGGCGTAAGCCAATATGCTGTTTTGATGAATTCATAAAACAGAAATCCATCGTAGACACCAAGTCTCCGATCTTCTAGCAATATGTCACTTATTGCCTGGAGTAGGTGCAAAATTTGTTGCGCTGCAAAACTTTCCATGTGCAGGTCTCCCAGCAGGCCATAATGATGCATATTATCAATGCGAGAGAACAGAGGATTTTCCATGTCGCCGAGTGAGACCCCGATTGGATTTGGATAACATTGCGTTTGTTCCGAATCGTTTATCACTGCACAGATCCATTGCCCAGCCTCTGAAAGCTTTTCATGATCGTCAAAATGTTCGAATGTATCCCCAAATATTTCCATGAAATCTATTCTCGGATTGCCACGTTCACGAGCTTGATGGTGAATACCCGGTAGGCTACGTTCAAGTTCAATTGACCGCATTGGTACATCATTTCCATTTGGAAGGCTAAGAACCACGGGAGGTGAAGTTCTTTCAATATGCTTGACGGGACCCTTGTAATGTAAGGGCGGAATTGGCAAGGAATTCGGGGCATGACGTCGATTGTTCCGTAACCCAGCCGTGATGATTCCATGGTAAGGAGCCATTTGAAAGACTCGGCATTGGCTTGATTCCTCAAAGGGTAGTTTTCGAAAGACGAGGAAGAGGGATTGGATGGACGGAGGAGCAGGAACACTTTGAATAAACTTGTATTCGCAATAAAGAGTGTTTGATTATGTTAGCCACGCAACGATGGCATTCAGGTACAACTAGTTGATTAGAGTTCGAAGAGATGTCCATGAGCTTAATATAAACAAACTTTGCTTCAAAACCTTCATACAAACCACTGCAATTACTCTCAGGTTCAAGTCACACAAGTGCAACTTCCAAGATGCAAGAAACACAAAATGTAGAGCGGTTCAGTATGATTGGCTTTATTTAATAGTTCACAACTGTAGTGTTGAAGTGACCTGCCTCATTGTGCTACGCAAACATTGAAAAACGCCCTGATACTATGTCGCTTGATTGCGGACATGAGAAATGAGGCGGAACACATGTATTAACATATGATAATGGTGATGGATGAGAATGGGACACTTGACCAGCAATCACAACTCAATGTAATATTTCGTGTATGCAGAAGTAGGCTGATAAGGAGGTCATGTTCTAGGGAATTCCGAGGTAGCTGCGCTTCGGGTGGTAGGATAAGTCTTGAGGGATATTGCCTACCGAATCAATTAGAGCAGGCAAATGTGACAGCGGCAAGTAAGCTTAGCTGCGATAAAAGTTTCGCCGAGAGCTTTATTTGCTTGGCCATTAGTACCTTTTTATGGTCCTGAAATATGAGCCCAAAAAATCATCAACTCTGATGTTTGTTCAAGTCGAGGAGTTATTACTGAGGTATGAGGAAGGACTCAGTCAAGAAAGAATGGACTGACTAAGCAGACATGCTTAGAGGAGCCTTGGTCACGTGTGTGTGAACCTCTCATTCAGTTCTTGTTATTCACATTTTTACTTCTAGTGACATCTGGGCAGCAGATCAATGCTAGTCATCTACAATGTCTATTAAGATTTCATGTATCCGAGTATGATTTATCAGAAGTTCTGGTCTATCAGTGCTTTTTGTAACAGGACGTAGTTTCTGCTTACCACGTATCATGTTGGGTTAATCGAGTGGAAGTCCACTCGAGTCCCATCGGAATGAAGACGCGTAAATACCAATAAGAGATTTATCATAATTGTTGATTTTCACAGGTATCTTCTACCCCAAACGTGATCTTTTGCTCTATCTTTCACGGCGTCATATATCTCTAAGGCCTTCGTCCAGACTACGAAGTGGCAACTTTTAATATTGGTGTTTCTGAAATTGTCTAGCGAATACACATCCTCATCATAGGGTCAAATAAACTGGGCAACTGAGATTATATTTAGCATATTGCACAATATAATGTTTGTCTAGTGAAGGAACTTTGCGTTATAATCCCGGCATTTCGGTAGTGACCATTGGAAGAGCTTGCCATTCCATGCTATCAATCGCCTTCAGCGGTTATTTAGGCTGGGTTTAAAGAATGCTTTCACCTCACAATACACCTTTTTTATTCTCGGTTCATCCAGAAATGTGTATCTTGACCTGTTGCTTGTCGGCCAGAAGTTTCCAGGCGGACTAACAGGGCCACAGTTCACAATTGGGGCATCGAAATCATGCTAGCTATTCTCCATCTTTCTAATATTATTTCAAACGTCAAATGAAATCAGGATCTGTAGGTGGTTCATTCAGAAGTACATGATACATATTGAGTAATATGAAAAGATGCTGATTTTGAGACACGTATGTTGGACTGGGACTTTATCAACACTGTTTTGCAACTTCACAACAAAAACAATCGAGAGTTCTATTGGATTTTCATACATCTTCGTACCAGTTCCGGAATTTTGGAGATCTTAGCCTGTCGTAGCCTACTATGCTCCTACCCGAACCTCTTGCCAATTTTCAGTCTCCGACCAATCACAAGTCAAAATTGCCAGCTCCCAATAGCAACAACAATATAGATAGGCAACAAGAATTGATAGTTGCCTAGCTTAAGGCCTTATACCTCTCACTTCAAAAACTTTCCCTCGCATCCAGAACCAACTCGGTGACTTCGAATGATTCTATGCGGCTCTAAGTAAATCCTACGAGCACCAAGAGCTCGAGAAACATCTGGAGCTCTCTTTCCTTATTTTTCTTTGAATTTGACTTGCCAGTGCTTTTCTAATGAATTTCCGAATGTCTACTTAAACTCTGCTTTGCCAAAACTGAACGTATGCCCGAAAGCCGCAAATACCAAAGTACCTGACAAGAACAGAAAAGCACGGCATACCACGCAGCACTTCAACCAAGTCCTCAAACATCATACCTCCCAACATGTCTTCTGAGTCCGACAGCGCCTTTATCAAAGTCAAAGCTGAAAGCTCCCCAGTACGCCCTACTACTCACGAAGTTTTGGTAGGTCGATCAAACGTAAGTTTTGTGTTCTTTATCCTCAATTCTTGCGACAAATATTCCCTCGATCATCTTATGGTCAATGTATTCAACTATTTGGCACGTTGAAAACGCTATTTGTGAATCAGTTTCAATTTCGATTGCCGTCGTTGCCAATTCCAGCCAAGCTGGATTGTCCTTGGATCGAAATCTTTCCAGCCTTCCTTCTCATCACTTTACATCCTAACAAAAAATTATCTTAAAGTTGACACATTATACTGTAGACCTCCTCACCTATAAAGTCATCGTCAAGCAATTCTTCAAAGCATAAGACTGCCACATCGAAGAAACAGAAAACGGTAGGTAAAATGACCAAAATCTCGACCGTTGATAAGGATGACGATGCTTCTGATGTCGACAATCCCGGTCATGAGGATGAGATCAGCTCACCAAAGGCCGGCACTACCCATGGAAAGATTTCTTCTAAGGCAACTCCTGTCACTAATGACGAGAATGGTGGTGATGATGATGATTTCAATGGCGATGATGAGGAGGATGCAAAGGATGTTGAGGAAACAGTTACCAAAAAACCCGCTGCTGCTTTCAAATCCAAGTCTTCTACCAACAAAAAGCCAGATACCAAGATCATAGAGAAAGCCGGACCATCAGAGGACGCAACTCCAAAGATCTCTGATGTTGTCACCAAAAAGACAGCACCAATTCCCCAGTCCAAAAAGAGAAGTGCGGCTGCTATTTCCACGAACGGTGGAGCTCGCAAGAAAGCCAAGTTACCAGCAAATGCTTACAATCCTGATTGTTATGCCCAATTGAATAGGGAAGACAAGTTATTGTTTGATCTCAAGACCAAAAATCCAGAGGCTTCATGGAAGGAACTCATTGTTCAGTTTAACCTGGAAATACAGGGTAAACCTGAACTCAAAACTGATACGCTCAGAAAGAGATGGCCCAGAGTCAAAGCTGCAGCGACCGAGATCGAACATATTGATGTATGTTGGCAATCGGGTTTCTTTCAATTGTGTTTCTCTAATGTCTTGTGAATGCTAACTTCTCACATCAGATCCAAAAGATGTGCATCTCCAAGCAGGATATGGAAGTTGAACAAGAGAATATGAGAGATGAGCTTTTGGCGAAATTTGAGAGAGAGAGAGAGGCTGTGTTGCGAAAATTCAAAACAGAAATGTGGACTGAAATTGCCAAAAACGTCGGCCAAAATGGTGGTAACGAATATGAACCAGCTACTTTGCAAAGAAAGTACGAACTCTATAAGCGTCAGGGTCGTATCGATGACAACGATAAATACTTGGCATGGACTGAGGAGGATGAGAATAGGGTGAATGCAGAAGAGCAAGATGCCGAGGAAGAAGAAGAAGAGGAAGAAGACGACGAAGAAGAAGACGAAGAGGATGAAAAAGAAGAAGCCGGCGCCCAAGAGGATGTAAATGATGAAGATGAGATCAAAGTCGACATCAAAGGAGAAGACACCAATATGTCTGAAGCCGAGGCTTGAACAATACTCAGCATCTCGACCACTAGCACTTGAGAGTGGGTCATGCTTGATAATGGAGAGTTGTTTCATTATGTGAGTATGTTTCGCCGCAGGAAAGCCTTAGCATCGCTAACGGTCAAGAAAGCAGAGCTACTCACTCATTTGCGTTACCGTCGCACAGTGCAATCTTCTCCTCTTCTCCTTCAATTTGCTTCAGGATTTTTATCGTTTCGGAAGTACACGGTTTACGTTGCGTTCTTTCCTTTTTTTCTTTAGAATGAATGGGAATTTTCGTGGGATTTGCGCCATTTTTGTGTTGCTTCGATACGGATTGCTTTGATTTGTATTTGGATGCGGCGGATAATTATGGGATCCAGAATGGAAGAGAGTGATACATACTATGGGTAGACGGAAAACATTAGCTGTGATTTAAACTGCGTCAGATTGCTATAGCACAAATGAATTTGTTCCAGTCTACCAAAAGAAAATAATGTCTTGGTTCTCACGTATTGACTTGCAATAGCTGGAGTGACATGATTTTAGTGCATTCAATATATCTAAAATTATAGATGATCCAAGATTATCTCGTCTTCATCCGAGATAGAATGGCCATGCATTATCTAGATATGATGTTAAAATGGCACATGTCCCGTCTCATGATTATAATCAAGCATCTTTGGACTATACTATTATCTGACATATTTTGACATACGAATTTATGCTAAAGGGTCATAAATTGGAAGAACAATTATTCATTTGAAGGAAATACCAATATTGACAATGTATCATCCTCGATAGCGGTAGGTAACTAATGCATTTCAAAGCTATCTTGATTCATACCATAAGAGTCAAAGACTGTTTGAATATGAATCAATGCATGGCGATTCACTCAACTTCAGGCTCATGGCCATTATAAAATCCAAAGTAGGCCATGCCAAAAGCTTTCTCTCACGCCAACGCATTGCATCTGAGAGTAAACTCATAAGTTCATGGTCCTCATTCTCGTCATCATATCGACCCAAAGATTCCCACTCTCTCTGGCTCATACCTTGAGTTCTGTTGCAACAATCCCACGAATATCGCAGATCGCCATCCCCTAGCTTCCACGCCCTGGAAGAAGTATGCAACATCCCACACACCACATCATCTCTCCATTCCCCATCACATGGTCCCTATCATCTGACTTACCTCCGACTCCCATGAATCCACCCCCGCCCCAACTATTGTCTCGACCATCGACAAACTATCCACACACTGCACCCCAAACCGCTCACACAAAACCTTCACATACCCCTCTTTCCAAAAACCCTTCTCCACACAAACAATCACCTTCTGTCCTTTCCTCTCCAACGCCGTTCCCAATTCTACCAATGCCGTCCCTCCGGTCCCTATTTTCCCAGAGCAGACATCCGGTCCTATGAATCCCACCACAACAATATCCGCTAATTCCAAGCCCTCGAGCTCGATATTCACCTGTGTGACAAATCTTTTATCTGAGGGATCTTCACGCCAAGTCGAGTCCCAGGCGGGGTTGTAGGGATCGATTATTGTAACTGGTGCAAAGCTGCTTGGCTCATTGGTACCATTTTTATCATCTGTAGATTTGGAACGAGAGCGTGCTAAGAGGCGATCAGTAAGGATCTCTTGCCAGCGGCTCTCGTCTTTGTTGTAGTTTGTGGTACCGGAGAGAAATATTAATGGGTGGGGTAGATTGTGGGGGTTGATGATTTTGCCATTTTCGATCAAGTCTGAAGAGGGCGTTAATAAGATGTTCTGGTTTGGCGACTTGGTGGATGTTGACATTGCCTTGGGAGACGACTGTGTTAGCGCACTGTTCTGATGTTGAGGTAGGATGATGATATAATATTGCCGGATGATTGAGGCTGTAAATTGTTTGATCTGCGTTGCATCGCATCTGCATGTGCGTTTATTCATTGGCCAATCATGAATCCTCAAACCTGGTCATATCAGTAGATTCTTGAAACCCATGTGAACCTCATGAGATCATCTTCTCGAAGTATATAGAGTATAAATTCAACCATAAATAATCTCATCTTCAATCTATCTATCGATCTTCTAACTCAACTCCATCATCAAATTCGTCTTCCGCCCCTTCCACTACATGTTCATTTCCATGATCTTGCGGAAACCTCGGACTCCCTCTCCTTCCTCCCGTTTCTCCACTAGCAAGTCTAATTCTTCCACCACTAGCACTATGTACTTTATTGCCCACCCAAGTCCCCACACTTCTCATTACACCCCATAGTCTTTCCTCATTGTTTGATAAGACGGGACCTCGTTCTTCTCTAAACCCTTCATTGGCTTCTACTTTAAATTGGTATTTTAGGACGTCTTTAACAGTTACCAGACCTTCTAGCTTCCCATGGTATTCAATTAGAATTACTCGAGGTCCGATCTTTTGAAATAATTCCATGACAGTTTCCAATGGTAATCGAGGATGGACAGTGACGGGCGTAGAATCTATGAAACGACTGAAGTCGACCGATGATGATGCCATGCCTTCGAATGTTGTAGAGGCTGCTGGTGTAGTGGGAGTCATGGGATCAAGGGTTGAATTATTGCTCGGAGGCGAAAAATAGCATTTTGCCGAAGGTGAGATAGTTCTGTCTCGTTTAACACGATCGATTGCATATCTCAATTCTGTCCGACCAATATATCCGACCAAAATCTTTGAAACACGGTCTTCGACGATCGGAAATCCTTGATATCGATCTTCGAGAAGCAACTTTTCCAAGTGCCTCATTGTGTAGCCAGTTGTCGGTAAGATGACCACATCGCCTGTCATGACTTGAGACACTGGCACACCAAAAGTATGCTCCTCTTTATTATCGAGGAAAGGAAACCCATTGAACCAAATCATGCGATCCGCTATACCACCCTTTCCAAAGAATTCAGAGACAGCTTTCGTTACACCGACAACAATCATAGTTGGAAGAATATAGGTTGTAGCACCCGTAAGCTCAAACATAATAACGACGACGGAGACAGTAATATGCATGATTCCACTCAGAGCAGCAGCTGCGCCAAGGAATGCATATGTTCCTGGTGTGATACAGGGCACATCGGGTTGACAGGCAGCGAAAAATACGGAGGCGGGATATGCTTCATGAATCGCCTGGACGAGAATACCGATAGTACGACCAAAGGATGCTCCAATTGCCATGGATGGGACGAAAATACCAGCTGGAACTTTACATCCATATGAGATGATCACGAGGAACATTCGAATGATTGTTGCTAAAGTTAATGAGAAGACCATTCTCCATCGGTTCTCTTTATCACATAGACCATTGTAATCCTCCGCGCCTTCACATTCCAAGAACAGAATCTCCATACTTTCGGTCATGTCGATTCGTAAAAACATGTTTGGATAGCAAATCAGTGCAGTTCCAGTCGCAAGTAAAGTCGCTTCGAGAATCGCATATTTGGTGAGATATTTCTTTCGAAATGCTTGTGCTCTCAAATTCCACTTGATCATAAATGCTCCATAAAGTCCACCAAATATACCTAATACGATGTAGAAAATTACCTCAAAGAAATGCCATTCACGATCATAATGAACTTGAAACATGACAAGTTGACCTGTTCGGAATGGGTTCATTGCCGCAAGAACAGCTGTTGCAACCAATGCGCAGAAATAACTTCGCCACATAGTCTTCAGGGGAAAGTATGAGGACATCTCTTCGAGGGAAAACAACACACCTCCTATTGGGCTACCAAATGCCACAGCAACACCAGCTGCTGCACAGGCACTTAAAATTTCTCGAGTTTTGGAGGCATTTCGTTTATATTTTTCGAAAAGTCTGGAGATGACATTGCCGGTACATACTGCATAATGAACACTTGGTCCTTCTTTACCTACTGATAAGCCAGATGCAATTGCTAGAGGGAGTGCAATTGATTTAATGATCAAAGTCCAGAATCCAAGAAATCCTTTCATGACAAATCCAGCAATGATACATTTTATCTCAGAAATTCCAGATCCAGCTGCATAAGGAGCAAATGATCTTACGAGGCTTGCTGAAGTCAATGCGAATATCGTCTAAAGAGGTCAGTATCGATGCGACTAAATCGAACGAAGATACTCACAGCAAATAAAGTGTATATCACATAATTAACTGGTGGGAAAGAACTCCATCTATGCCAATCATCACATCCTACACTCAATTAGCGCCGTATTTCTCATTTAATGGTTAGAAACATGCCTGTGTCTTCTCCCCAGCAACAAAAGCTCTCATTAAGGTAGAATCCAGTCTTGCAATATCCCAACTTGATATCCGAAAGCCATTCCGTAATTATATTCAAGAATGCGGCATTAAGACCAATTGCAGCTCCTAAATATCCCGCATTAACATATTACCCCTCACCACATTCATATCATTGCGCACCTATAATAGTAACCACAATCCAAGCTTGCGCTGCATCATAAGATTCCCATAACTTATATCTCCAGCCCGCATGTCCACCTCTTTCAAAGAATCCCGCAGTTTCCCTCTTTCGAACTTTCCTGCGTATTTGTTCTTTTGCCGCGTCTTGAACCCAATCTTGAGAGGTGTCAACTGAGTTGTCGCAAATTGGATAAAGGAGGGGTAATACCTATAGTTGTGAAATCCTACTCAAACATGATTAGCACCGGTATTCTGGAACTTGTAAGCACAATATGCAAAGTAGTCTCATACCTCATAACGTTTGATTTCCTCAATTTCCTCATCTATCTGACGTTCTGCGACGTTGGGCACATTGGTAGCCTCGCCTTGTTCAGCACTTGAGACGGCAAAGGATAGACGATGGGAGAAGGAAGGACGCTGATGTAGGCGCGCTGATGGCACAGAAAAAGAAGATGATCGTGAGTTCATGGCCCCATTTGTAAGGAAAGCATTGTGCGATTGAAGTCATAATATCCAAGAGCTCGATGTTCGAGATGGCTTGGCTGATGATAGGCGGTCTATGCGGCCGCTAGTGTCGGATTACTGGCATATGTGCTCAACGTTCCAGGAAGGTTAGAATTTGAAATTTGGTGATCAGTTAAGTATTTGTGTCATCTCGCTCCAGTGAGCCATCTTCTTAGATGAATGTGAGAGGAGAAAGAGAAGAATGTTGTTTTTATTGTTCCTACGTGCTAGTAACAATCTCTACAATATAGCCTTCTTCTCTCCGAAAGCCAGCTTCATCACAAATTCTTCCGAGTACGAACAGAACCTTTCTTTGTTTGTCGAGATCGTCAAATGTCTCATGCATTTTGGAGAGTGCTGTGTGAGGCATTTGTCCATAGGAATTGCGTGATTTAAAACCAACTTCCGCTTAGCTTGACATGCCTTACGACTTGCTACGGTTTCCAAATCTTCCTCGATAAAACGAGATGGACGTCTACACGCCTCGTTTCCACAGAGCTTACTAAATCTAAGCCATCGCGTAAACGTTATCAAAGTTAGTGTGTCTTTTTCAATGGTATGCGATTTGACATTCGCTTCCACTCGTATTCCCTCTCCAGAAGACTTCTCCTGCGCTGCCCCGAACTTGCTGTCCTCAATACTCTCTGCTGGCCTCGTGGATTGTGACATTTCGGATTGGATTAAAGCACCAGAACGGAATTTAATAGAGATGAAGATTAGCTGCTGGAGAAGAAGCCAAATGAGGATTGTAGACTTATTCGGCCGAGAATTTTCAAAGCTTGAAGACGGTCATTATTTGCAATCCAAAGGGCGAATTCTAGACGCTCTACACCATCTCCCTTATTTGGTATTTCTTCAAACTGATGCAGAAGTTAGCTTTACTATCAGTGCAAACGTTCTAATTGTCTAGAACGATATGTATTTCATGAACCACTGCACGTTCCATATTATTTGGACACCCAAATCATATATGTTCACTAGATCAACTGCAGAGCAGCTCACCCTCAAAAGTACATCGACAGCATTCCAAATGCAACCATCTGTTTGAAGTATCGCAAAACGAATCAATTCATTATCAAACCCTAGAGCCGCAACATCTTTGATTGTCAATCGAGGAGCTTCCTTAGCAGGCTTCTCTGGGCTAGTGATTTTATCTGCAGGTCCATTTGCGTTTTTGATCAGCTCAGCCATGGCGGTTTGCAGTATTTCAAATGTCCGAGAAATTGAGATGGCGAGGAGGTATTTGTGCTGAGAACACGAAGTATTCTCTTGTTTAAGTGTTATTGTATTATGATAGAGAGTGTGAGGAGAGAAAGGCGATTGTTTGTTTTTATTCAATATGTTGGATAGTAAAAGGGAAGTGGTGAAAAGAAAAGTGATCGGAGTTGGAGAAGCGAGAAAAGTGAACCGAAAATGGAGAGGGGTAGCGGGACAAAAGTGAATATTTTATTGTAATTTTGCTGTAGCGTTCTATCAATTATTATATTTCCGCCGATATAGTACAGCCTGGTTCAATATGACGTTGCATGATTTAAAAGTCATATACATTGTCGATTTATCGGCAGTTTAAAATACATTTACAAGAGAAGCTTCATGCATCTCGCTTAACACAATAATCCTCGATGCCATCCTCCATGCTGCGTGCTGCCAGAACACCATAGATAATCTTTTCCCGATTTAATTGTCGCTGATACCAAATAAGTACCCTCCCCTCCTACTAATATCGCGGAAGATCCAAAGCCTTGTCGCAGCTTGAAATAGAGCACCGAAACTCATGTCGACTTTAATGAAACTGACGAATACGCCGAAGAAGTATTTTTTGAACTGAGATGGGGCTATATCGAATTAAAACCCTTTTCGCCTAGTTTGAATGTCGAGGAGACTACCCAAATGCCAGAAGATTTTCTAATGAGACTTCATTTGATCTCGAAGTGAGTGATGAAACTGATAAATAGACGAAGCCAAGAGCACAAATCGAGAGTCGTTTTACAGAACAATTGGAGTCTCTATGTGACTCCTGACATGCGGGCCGACGTACCAACAAGTTTGGAATGAGTATACTCCTCTCTCATTGAACTAGTAAGTAGATATGGCGTGTTATGAGAAAATTGATCGGTTTCACCTTGACAACAAGTCTACTTTGGGCCTCGACACGACATCCTCGTCGTAAACTGATAGTAGTTGCATTCTCGCCTTTACGAAACAATGTTTGCCCCTAGCCGCCCCGGAAGAATGTGGATCGGAACGCAGCTGAGCTGTAAGTAGTTTTCGGTGTCGTAAAAGGGTTTCTGTCTCTTGATCGGTGGGTTCTTCGAGGTCATGGCCATTTCCCAGTTTAGAAGTTTCTCCACTGACTGGTTATGAGCAGACTTGAAGAGGGTTTTTCTTTTCTTAACTATGGGATATTGTCTGCGTGTATTCCAAGCAGTATGAAATTGACGCATTTGTCATGTCAAAACTAAAATCTTGTTAGCTAAAAGTTTGTAAGGATCAGTTGATACTTAGGAAATAAAAACATACCTTAGCTATTGACTTCACGGCCTGATTGTTACCTGAGGCCCAAAGGACAAGAACCAGAAAATTCGAGTTGACATTAAATTGGTTGGGCCGAGACTTGAACTGTTTTCTATTTTAGCATCTCAAATTCAGAGCAAATTTGGGGGACCTAAGCTACAGAACTCTAGCAAAATGTCTACGGCGTCAAATAAATCATCATTTGAATGGTTCACGACAAAATCGACCAGCTCTCGATCGGATCTCAAGCTGTAGAGCGTTTTAATGGTCAAGTTACCCTATTTGGGAGAAGTCGCAATCTACCGTTTAGGCATAGGTGGTTTTTGGAAGATCGATGCGAGAGATGTGGCGGATTCTAACAACTGACAGAAGAGAGGCAAGTCGACAAGCCTGGTGGATATTTTGAAAGCTGTCGAGATTGTTTAGTTGTTAGGAAAGAAATGGAAGAGTGTCTCAACGTCTGGAGTGCTTGCTTCAAAAAGCCAAACAAACTCGCATGCAAATCTAATAGACAAACGTTGGCAAAGTGTTCTATTGTATATTAAATAACGTGTTATCACGTGAAGCTGCAATTTTCCGTCCGTCTAGGACTTTTCCCTCAATGTAACATGAAATCCTTGTGGGTCCACTTCTCTGTAGCCTTTCTCTTTGCCTTCTTTGCGAAACTGATAGGACGTCTACTCTCGACTTTTCCGCGAACCAACATATTCCTGTACCTATCTTTCAACAGGTTACCCTCGGGTTTCAGTAACCTCAGTGATTCTTGCAACTCGTCTGGTAGGACGAGCTCAAGGTCCCTCTCTGGCAAAGAAATCTTTCCCAATTTTCTTCTTCGCAGTTCCATATCATCGCCTTCACTGCTATCGTCTTCCACAACCATCAGCGAGCGAGCCTTTTCTTTCTCCGCAAGAGCCTTGGCCAACTTCTTAACTTGTGCAGCCTGCTCTTCTTTCTTTTTGTTGTGAGCAGCCATTTTAGCTTTTCTTTCCTCTTCCTTTCTTCTCTTTATCCTATTTCGTTGAGCTTGAGATTTCCTCTCAGGCCTCTTAGCGTTCAAACGAACATCTTCTGCACCACTCTCAAAACCTTCCCAAGCAGAATCTTCTTCCCACTCTGACATATCTGCTCGTGCTTCCGCAGCTTCTGCCTCGGCCGCAGACTTATTCGCTGCTTCTCGCTTTTTCTGCTCTAACTCAATAGCAGCCAATCGTTTTTTCTCCGCTGCAAGCTCCTTCTCTCCTTCAGCCGTCAATCTCTCTTCGTAATCTGTGAACACTGGGTTATAACTGTATCCTCCTTCCGGCCTTTTAACTGCAGGGATGTCTTTTCCACTGGCTGCCAACGAAACTGGCTTTTGTTTCCATGAACTGGGGATTGTTGTCTTTTTTGTCTTCTCGAGAAATGAGAATTTTGGATCCTGTGTCGCTTCTTCTATGTCCTTCTGCTCGTCCCAAGGATCGAATGAAGCTTCCGTGACTTCAACAGTCTTCTCTTGATGTCCGTCGGCAATTTTGCGTAATCGGGTAAGCTCTTTGTGTGAAATATATCCAGTTCTTTGGCGCTTCGATTCGATAATTCCATCGGTAGTGCCTTGTCCTGGGCGCTTCTTCATCGACACAGCTGGAACAGCGGAGCGTTGAGCAATGATCTCATCGGCTCTGAGTGGCTTCGAGGCTTTCAAATATTTCTTCGGTATCGCAGCATCTCCAGCAGTATCCAAGGTGAAAAGATCAGCGGAATCCTTCTCAGCAATGACTCCACTGCA
The DNA here is from genome assembly GCF_000143535.2 of Botrytis cinerea B05.10. Classification (NCBI taxonomy): domain Eukaryota; kingdom Fungi; phylum Ascomycota; class Leotiomycetes; order Helotiales; family Sclerotiniaceae; genus Botrytis; species Botrytis cinerea. The sequence continues at coordinate 1,286,865 of NC_037321.1, read as the reverse complement.
ATTGAATTAGTGATGTACAAATAATTGATTTAAAAATGGTCTCTTACCCTGCAATCAACTCATCTCTAACTTCATCCAAACCCTCTTGAACTTCTGTAACATCGACATTCTTTCTCCAGGCCTTCTTTCCTTTCCTTGACTTTTGATTATGTTGCTGAGGAGCATCGTTAGACCCCGCAAGTGGTTTAAGGACAGGCATTTTGTTAATGTTGTGTTGCTGAAACTTTAGAAATTCTGGCGATTGCGAGAAAAATAATTTTGAGATTACGATAATTTTTCTGATAGCTACGGTAGCCTGTTCGAGCCAAAGGGCCAGCCTCGGCCGCCTCTAACAATTTACGGTCAGGCTATTGAAGCAAGCTTCTGAAAGTCGTCCTCCTTTGTTTAAAAGGCGATACCGAAGTGAATTCACGACTTTCAGAGATTCCTTGAAACCATCTTAATCAATTAATAAATCTCTTAGCCGTCTTTATATTCTGGAACTTCAAGATGGCGCAAGCAACGGGAACTTACAACAATCCCCTGAAGAAGTTCAAGTACGTCGTTTTCTGTCTTGTCTAATACCACATCACTAATTATGGTTGCAGATTGGTCTTCCTTGGGGAGCAAAGTGGTATGAACTTCATGCGGTATTCTATATGGTTGACAAGTTAATAATGAATTGCAGTTGGCAAGACTTCTCTTATTACACGTTTCATGTACGACTCTTTCGACAACATGTACCAAGCAACGATTGGGATAGATTTCCTCTCTAAAGTGAGCATTCTCCGAGCACCAAGCCCACAGCAATATGTCTAATACTTTCTTCAGACTATGTACCTGGAGGACAGAACTGTGCGATTACAATTATGGGACACTGCTGGACAGGAGAGATTTCGAAGTTTGATTCCTTCATACATTCGCGATTCTAGTGTAGCAGTGGTGGTTTATGATATTTCAAGTACGATATTGCTTTTGTCTTCCAAACTACACACTCTAATGTCTTGTTAGATCGAAAGTCGTTCCAAAACACGAGAAAATGGGTGGACGACGTCAGAGGAGAACGAGGAAACGATGTCATTATTGTATTGGTTGGCAACAAGACAGATTTGAACGACAAAAGAGAAGTAACCACAAGCGAAGGTGAAGAGGAAGCAAAGAAGAACAATTTGATGTTCATTGAAACGAGTGCAAAATTGGGTCACAACGTGAAGACTTTATTCAGGAGGATAGCTCAAGCTTTGCCCGGGATGGAAGGCGCTGATAATGCAGCGACGCCGAACCAAAGTAAGTTTGAATGTGGCCAACAGCATTGAAGCAACAGTTGCTAACCGCTAAATAGTGATTGATGTCAACGTCAACCCAACTCCTGCAAACCAAGAAGGATGTGCATGTTAAACGAGGAAAGTAATAATGGGAGTAATCAATTCTTTTCGATGCTTGTCTTAATTGGGACTTTGAAAGGATTAGGAGCATAGCATTTCACAGCGTATTTATATGATATTGATAGCGTACATCTTTGGCGTACTTAATGAACTCTTGAAGTTATTGTAGACTAGGGGTAGAAAGCTAAGTGATCGGATTCTGGAATAGAAGAACACACTTTACCTCGCTGCGTCTTCCCGTTAAGGGTGCCCAAGGATATGCCCAAGGATATATTACATGTTGAATCTATTGATCTAACAGTCTTAAAGCCTCTTGCAAGCAATCCCATGATTTCAATCAATGATAAGCGACCCTCTCCGAACGGACAGAAAAAGCTGAACAACAAAATTCTACATCTCCATCTAAATTTGATATCAGAACAATCAAGCAAAGGATTTTTTGAGTTTTTTTTTCCTTTGCGAATTCCCCAACACAGTAATTGTTCAAATGATGAATTCTCTTTTTCGATGCACAAGAGTTGAAAATGTAGAAACAGATTTAAATTCAATTTCAATGTAAGAACCACTTTCAAACTCGCTCTTATGTTTTGCGGATTTGTTGTTCGGTCTTCTTGTCTATCGCGAGCCCCTTTAAGATTGTGCAGATCCAAATATAGGTGGTGGCTTATATAAGCAATCCCAATCCGAAGATCCGAAAAACCATCTTCCAAGTTATCAATCAAGAACGACTTTCTATCTTTTCTTTTGGCGCATTGTTGGATTTTTTTACTTCTCGTCGCAACTTATTGACGAGTCAAATTCCTATACACCTTAACAATTTCATAATGGTCTCCTTACCGCGATGGGTGCGGGTTCCTCGCCCCAGAGTAAGTTATCTCTATTTATCAATCTTTTGTCGCCCATGGGAGAGGGAGCAATATTAATTAGTGAACAGACTTTCCTATATCTCATGACTTTACGCACCGGAACAGAGATGATTTCATTATCCATGATCTTCAATAAAGTTACTGGTTTTTACGGTCTTCTCGCAGTGCTTGCCGGCTTGAAATTGTCGCCTTTACAACTTTCAATGTACATATATTCCGTCGCAGCTCTCGCACTTATCGCGTTCCTTATGCCTCACATCCGCAAACAAACACCGTTTCAGTGCTTAGCCCTCGCATGGTTTTACTTGTTCGACACGATCATCAACACCGCCTTCACCACAGCGTTCGCAGTAACATGGCTCCTAGCCGTAAGCGCCGATCAATCTAATAAGGGCATTCCAAGCGCCGCTCCAGGAGGTAGCACGATCGATGAGACGGCAGGCTTTACGAGCCCGAAATTCAATGTCAGCGCAGTCAACGTTGTTGCCTCGCCAGCTTCGGGTGCTGGACAAGATGCGGTAGCATACGGAACTGCAGCTGGAGCAACCCTTGAGCAGAGTGTTGGAATCGAGGAAAGCGTTCCTAGTATCATCGTCGTTGGAATTCTCACATTGATTCGAATCTACTTTATCCTGGTAGTGATGGCATATGCACGACAAGTTTTAAGGCAGAACATGTACTCTGCTTCTTCAACAAAATTGCATCTTAACACCGATGGTAGCACCGACGCCCGCGCGGAAAATCCCTTTGCGATAGACTCGCCACAAGGGCAAGGTTGGAAGGGCAAGCTTGGTAGACTTATGGTGAAGGTTGGAGAAGGATATTGGCTTGGTGGCCAAGTAGATGAAGCATGGGCCAAAGGTTTAGATGGGCGATTCAAGACTCAAAGAACATTCAATGGACCTCCAGGTACCATAGAAAGAGAACGAAGAGCGAGAAGTGGAACAGGACCACCCGTTCCTGCCAAGGGTCTCGGTATTGGGAAGTTGTAAGACTATATACAATGTGACGGCGGCCGTTTGGGCAGTGAGAAATAGATATGATAGATGGATATCTATTATGTTGGTACGATGATGTAAGCTGTATAGGAAAGCAATGGTGTAGACCGGAGGACGTCATTGGCATGCCATTCTGTGATACATTTCAGAAGAGCTTGATGATCAGTCTTTCGTAACCTCAAAGCTGGAAGAGGTTTTCATAGTACACATGGCGTTCTTTGGGTACATTGGTAGGGTGTGCTTGCAAGCAGTCGAACTGCCTTTTTTTTTGATGGATTCTCGAATTGCTTATAGTCATGGAATAGGAAATCATTGATGACGGCAATTACTATTATATAATGATTTAGGAATTAATGCAAACTGATAATTGCAACCTGTGAAAACATCTCGTGTTCGGGTTCCAGTCCAGTCCAAGTCTCTTGCCACTGACATGGCCTCATTTGGATGCTTTCAAAGCCCGGATTCAACGAGGCAACTAACAACCATTCAAGCGTCAAACCAGCAACGCTTTGAAACTAGACCAGGCACAAATCAAGACCTCAACATGGGCAAGACGGGCTTTGCTCGGAGAGTACCTTATACCAATAAAGTAAATAAAAGCATTTCGGGATTCTTCTCCCCTTGTTGATTTTGATATTCTCACCATCAAATATTTTGATCAGCATCGATGGCGTGCTCGATTGTGGCTGGTGTTTTCCTTCAAAGCCGTTTTAGATGACAAACGAGACTTTTGTTGACTTCTCATTGGTCAATCATTCGTCCCTTTCTCCATGAATTTATGTCCCAAACCCTTCCATTCTCTCACTGTCCCCTCTGTTTACTACATACACTTGTTGACTATACCATAAATGACAATAAATCCACTGATTGCCGTTGGTCAACTGCACTTGACGGCCTCGATAGCCTCGATAGCCTCCAATATCTAAAGATATACCCTTGTATCATTCGCCGAATATCGCATCACATTAATGGCCCTAGGAGGAGGCACTTGATTAGGAAGAGAGAAAAATATATTTGATCATGTCGTTCCTCTTTCGCAGTCTCGAGAACACTTCTAATACTTCATCTCCTTCTCATTATAATTCCAAAATGGCGACGAATTCAGGAAAGATTCGTACACCTGAAGAAGCTGGTATGTCTACACTCTCTGTGCTATCAGTTCTATCTATCTATCAGTTCCACAACCCTGTTGTGCGGCACCTTTCCCCTCCATTTACCCCCCACTTCATGAGATTCTATGACACTGATTTTATTGTTTTCCATGAATAGTGGCAAGAATTGCATACTTGTCCAGCGATGTAATCATTTCTGTACAGCCCGCTCATTCAATTGAGTCGGAGTTCTCTTCACATTTACACAGATATGCTGGAAGAAAGGATCTGAGTCTCGTTGCTGCGAATGAGAGTGGTGTCCCAGAGGTAAGTTTTCCAAAACTACTTTCATCCGGTGCGAACCAAAATGTTAACATGATACTCATCTAGTTACAAACGATTCGAGAAAACAATGATCCTTTATTATCAGTATTTACACCAATCCGCAATGGAAAACTTGTTACAGTCACTACAAGTTCCTCAATCCTCGTTTCCTCCGTACCCCACCTATACAGACTTGCCAACTTCCCAGTGGTCATTCACGTCTCATTACAACCCTCACAGTATCCAGATTACTCTTCGATAACCTCTATACGAAACTCTGGCTTCACATTTTTACAGTCCGAGACATTACAGGAGGCACAAGACATTGCTGTGACTGCACACGCTCTTGCTATTAAGTCAGGGAAAGGTGTCATTCATTTCTTTGATTCCAGATCGGCAGCCAACGACGAGGATGTTGATTTTGAGGACCCCAACGTTGTCTCAAAGATACTGAATATCGATTCCGTGAGAGTGTTTCAAAGTAGCAAGATTGGAGGTTCTAGCATATATGCCGATGATGGAAGAATTGCAACTATTTCCGAGAACGTTGCAACAGGCATTACGTCTGGAGGCGAGAATAGTACTGAGTCTGCTGTACCAGGCCAGACAACCACTGAAGTACCATCTAAGGCTTCATCCGTGGGATCCTCCAAATCTTCTTCAGTACGGGCAAGCAGTGTGGATAGCAGTGCTTCTTCTGCCACAACTGTCGATGCGCCAAATGCACGTACTGTGAGCTCGGATGATATTTACAACTTTGTCTCTGGCATTTGGGATCAATTGAAATTGATGGTTGGTAGGGAATACGCTCCTTTCCAATACACTGGTCCATCAAATGCTGAAAATGCCTTGTTCATTTTTGGATCCGATGTTGGATTATTTGGCCGAGCAATTGACGAAGGAGCCGACGAAGTTTTTGCAAAAGCTGGTATCATTACTGCACGTTTGTATAGGCCATGGTTGGGCTCCAAATTAATCGAGGCGATCCCTAGATCTATTAAGAGAATTGCTGTTCTCGAGCAGATTAGAAGAAAGACAACTAAATGGGGACCTTTGCTTTTGGATTTACTTACCACACTCAAATCAGGACCTGGAGGCGGTGTAGAAGTTATTGTTGGACATCAACTGGGATTTATTGAACCGGATACAGTGCGACAAGCACTCCGTGGTGTTGTACAAAATTTAGTCTCCGAGAAGCCGGTTCAGAATCTGGAGGTCGGGAATCCTGATGGGCCCAGCGAATCTTCAAGCGGTCCTGCTCTAAGTCAACCAAAAGTCGAGTCCGCTTACATGAAGATCTTGGACCAGGTCTTCGGTAAGAGACTTCATTTGGCAAATCAAATCGATTCCCAAAATGCCGGTATCTCATCCAGTATTGCGTCGAATCCAGAATTTGGTTTCGGTTCTCTTTTGGCTAGAAAGGAGCATCGCCAAAGGTTTACCGAGGAAATTAAGGAGGCGGCCCAATCTAAAGAATTTATCACAGAAGCACCTAAATCATGGCTATCAAAATGGTCTGCGAGTGCCAGTGATGATTTAGCAGATGAGATCATTGCTCGTCTCGAAACAGACGGATCTGCGTTATCACGAAGTTTGCTGTCAAAGAAGGGATTGTTCCGCAAGGAATCCCCTTGGCTTGTTGGATCTGATGCTTGGGCGTACGACCTTGGAAACTCTGGTGTACACCACGTCATTGCATCGGGTGAAAATGTCAACATGCTTATCATCGACTCCACACCATACTCTGAGCGCTCAGCCGCTGATGCCGAAAGAAGAAAGAAGGACATTGGTCTTTATGCCATGAACTTTGGTAACGCTTACGTTGCATCTGTCGCTGTGTACAGTTCTTATACTCAAGTGCTACAAGCAATGATTGAAGCAGATCAATTCGATGGTCCATCTGTCGTCGTTGCTTACCTTCCATACTTCAAAGAGAACGATTCTCCTTTGACAGTTCTCCAAGAAACTAAGAAGGCGGTAGACCTTGGCTACTGGCCATTATACAGATGGAACCCTGACAATGAAGAAAAGGGCGAGGTCAACTTCTCTCTAGACTCAGAGCGAATCAAGAAGGAACTTAAGGACTTTTTGGCTCGTGATAATCATCTTACTCAGTTGATGAAGAAGCATCCCCAATTTTCATCCAACCTTTCCGAAGATTATGGTACAGAAGTTCGTGCTTTGCAAAAGAGAAAGGCCAAGGATGCATACAATGAGCTTCTTGAGGGTATGCTCGGTGCACCCCTGACTATTCTCTTTGCTTCGGACAATGGCAATGCTGAATCTCTATCAAAGAGATTGGGCAACAGAGGTAAAGCCCGTGGCTTAAAGACAATCGTCATGGCTATGGAAGACTATCCTATCGAAGATCTTCCTACCGAAGAAAACATTGTCTTCTTGACGAGTACCGCTGGTCAAGGAGAATTCCCACAAAATGGTCATGCATTCTGGGAATCCATCAAAGATAACACGGACTTGGACCTCGCATCAGTCAATTACTCTGTATTCGCTCTCGGAGATAGTCATTACTGGCCTCGCAAAGAAGACAGACACTACTACAACAAGCCAGGAAAGGACCTCGATCGCGTCTTGGCAAATCTCGGTGGAAAGCGTCTTGCTGATGTTGGATTGGGTGACGATCAGGATCCAGATGGATACCAAACCGGTTACCAAAACTGGGAACCTATCATTTGGCAATCTCTCGGGGTCGACAAAGTTGAAGGTCTTGAACCTGAAGCTCCACCAATTACTAACGAGGACATTAAAATTGAGTCAAACTACCTTCGTGGTACTATTGAAGAAGGACTGAAGGATATGTCAACTATGGCCATTTCTGCCGCCGATCAACAATTAACTAAGTTCCACGGTACATATATGCAAGATGACCGTGATCTTCGGGATGAACGCAAGGCACAAGGTCTCGAGCCTGCCTATTCTTTCATGATTCGTTGCAGATTGGCTGGTGGTGTTGCCACTCCAAAGCAATGGATTCAAATGGATGATGTCAGCAACGAATTCGGAAACGAGACTATGAAACTTACCACCCGTCAAACCTTCCAATTCCACGGTGTCATTAAGACCAAGCTCAAGGGAGCTATGCGCGGTATCAACAAATCTTTGATGACCACTATCGCTGCATGTGGTGATGTTAATCGTAACGTCATGTGCAGTAGTTTGCCAACTGGTTCAAAATATCACAAGCAAGTTCATGCTATTTCTAAGAAAATTTCTGATCATCTTTTACCATCTACAACTGCTTATCACGAAATTTGGATCAAGGATGAAGATGATAAGAAGGTCCAAGTAGCTGGCGAAGCTGTTCAAGATTATGAGCCTCTCTATGGTCCTACTTATTTGCCAAGAAAGTTCAAGATCACTATTGCCATCCCACCACACAACGATACTGATGTATATGCTCACGATGTTGGTCTTATTGCTATCAAGGGTGAAGACGGCAACTTGGCAGGATTCAATCTCCTCGTCGGTGGTGGTATGGGTGTTACACACAACAACAAGAAAACATATCCTCGAACCGGAAGCAACCTTGGATATGTTTCCAAGGAACAAGCTCACATCGCTTGTGAGAAGGTCATGCTCGTTCAGCGTGATCACGGTGATCGTAAGAACCGAAAACATGCTCGTCTCAAGTACACTGTTGATGATATGGGTGTCGATGTTTTCAAGGGCAAGGTCGAAGAATTATGGGGCCAGAAATTCGAGAAGGCTAAGCCATTCAAATTCCAAAGCAACATTGACACATTCGGCTGGGTTAAGGATGAGACTGGATTGAACCACTTCACTCTATTCATCGAAAACGGCCGTATTGAAGACACTGCCGACTTCCCAATGAAGACTGGTCTTCGAGAAGTTGCCAAGGTTCACAAGGGTGAATTCAGATTAACTGGTAACCAACATTTAATCCTCAGCAACGTTGCCGATGAAGACCTCCCAACAATGAAAGAGATGTTAGCTAAGTACAAGCTTGATAATGTTTCTTTCTCCGGAATGCGTCTTTCTTCCTCCGCATGTGTCGCTTTCCCAACATGTGGTCTTGCCATGGCTGAGTCCGAACGTTATCTCCCACAACTTATTACCAAACTCGAAGGTGTCATCGAAGAAAATGGCATGCGTCAAGATTCCATTGTTATGCGTATGACAGGATGTCCTAATGGATGCGCTAGACCTTGGTTGGCAGAAGTTGCTTTCGTGGGTAAAGCCTATGGTGCATATAACATGTATCTTGGGGGTGGATATCACGGTCAACGTCTCAACAAACTCTACAGAAGCAGTATCAAAGAAGAGGAAATTTTGGAGATTATGAAACCATTATTGAAGAGATACTCGTTGGAGAGAGAGGAGGGCGAGCACTTTGGAGATTTCTGCATCAGAATTGGTATGATTAAAGAGACGACTGAAGGAAAGACTTTCCATGATGATGTGAGTATTTCTGTTCCCTAATCCGTGACTGAGATTTGTCCTAACGTTAATAATAGGTCGCTGAGGAGGAATCTGACGAAGAATGAGAACATGAGAATAGGATAGTCCTTTCTACACTGCACGTGCGCATGGCGTTTCAACGGGTTTAAAATTACCAAATCATTTCTGTTTCTCTTATTTTTCTTGTTCATATACTCACCGATATGTTATGAATGTATTTTAAACAAAGTTTGGCATTCAACTGCACATCCGATAGGTTGGATGGTCTTCTCAATCTGTACGTATTTGAGTCACTGGCAGCATAGTCTTCTTAGATTCAAAATGAAATGTACATTACAAAATTCAAGAAGAAATACAACATATAAGTTGTCTTTTCAGTACTTTATGATGCCGTTACAGTCGAGGACAGGTCAAAATCGGCGAATCGAACCCTAAGTGGATTTTATTATGGCTTGGAGGTAGGTAATGACTGCAAAGATCGTCGAGGCATTATATATCACAAGTTGAATAAAGCTTCTTTCTAGCCAAGTAGGATGAAATCCATTACGGGGCAGATTGGTGTTTTTCATGGCGCAATATCAAGGTGAGATATTATCAGCTGTATCAATGAAGTGATCCTTTGGTTTCCTATGTTGGGCTTAATCTGAAGCTGTTGAATGACTTGGGGCAGTTGCTGCCAAAGTCTCTTTTACAAGCAGCTCCTTTGTTGTTTTCTCAAGGATTCAATGTAGGATTGCCTACCTTCCATCATGTATGATATGGCGAAGTATGCCTTTCGCACGAGAAGCCCATGTTGTACCCGGGTTAATGTATGTGTGAAACGGCACGAGTATTGTTACTATCACACAACAGAGGAAGGAACTTGGTCGCACCTACCATTCTGATATAACTTTTTGTATCAAATAGGATCGTCTCCATTCGATGGCCACATTGAATCTGAATAATGGGTAGGTACAATGGAACTAAATCTCTAGTTTGTACTACGCGATTAAAGTCGAGGGTTCTTTGCACACGACTGATTCCTTTTTTCCTACAACTACGAAAAGTTCTGGTCGACAAGAACGGCATCTCTTCAGGAAGTACTTATTTTCTTCCAATGCTACAATTGCAATTCACGTTCTTGATGCGCATTGTGAATCGTACATTCTCTGTCACTATCTTGATAGTTTCCCGCGAAACCCTTCTACTGCATTGTCGCTTTCAGTTCGCAAAACCAATCATAGTTTCTGTAGCGGTCATTCAATTCTTTTAATCATATTCACATTCTCAGTGTACTATAACGAGTTATCAAGCCGCATACACAAAGAATGGCTACACCTACTGCACCGGCAGATTCTGCTGGTAACCCTCAGGTCGACGCCGAGAATCCCAATGCAATGGCGTCTGTATATATTCAACCCCAGCATAAGAAATTCCACGATTCTTCAGTCACCCTTGAAGAATATCATTATTATGCCGGTCTCGCACGCGCAGAAGAGGATGCTAGTACTAATAATGATATTGGCGATACTACTTTCTTTTCTCTTATTGTTCCACCCAAGAATTTGAAGGGTCAAGCTCCGGTCAATTCTGCTCCTGTGTCTGAGAAGCCAAATGATGGAAATGGTGAGAATGGAACTGAAAAGATAGTCACTGAGAGAAATGTACATGATATGTCTCATGGTGATCGCTCAACGATTACGAATGATGAGTGGACAAATGCCAGCAGGGCTTTAAGAACGGCTACTTGGTCCTCAGTGTTCTATTTGATTACCACAGATATTTTGGGTCCTTTTGGTGTTCCGTAAGTGATTGCATGGCTGCGACTTTGATGAACAATCAGCTAATATTTTACTTGCTAGTTTCGCCTTAGGTACTCTAGGCTGGGGACCTGGCATCGCACTCTATACTGTGTTTGGTGGATTGGCCGTGTAGTAAGATATATCTGATATCTGCAATTGAACCACACACTAACAAATACTAGTGGTGGGTTTCTTTTATACTACATGTTCCTGGGACTCGATTCCCATCAATATCCATTGAGAACGTATGGAGATATAGCTTTCCGAGTTTATGGAGCACCTGTCCGACATGCAGTCAACGTTCTTCAATCTATCCAACTTCTCTTCAATGTCGGTGTTATTGTTGTTGGCAATGGACAGGTTAGTATTTTCTTCACCTGATTGACCCTCTACTCTTGATTGGGTCCTTCATTCTAACATAATTGTAGGCACTTTCCCAAGTCTCAAAATTCAAACTTTGTTACGCAATCTGCTGTCTTGTATTCGCGCTTGCCGGCTTTTTCCTTGGTCAAGTTCGCACTTTACAAAAGTTTGGTTGGTTAGCTAATGCCGCTATCTGGATGAATGTTTTTATCATTTTGTGTACGATGATTGTCATTTCACATAGTGCGCCAAATTACTTGGCTGTAAATGCTGCTGCTGGAACTGCACTTGGTGGTGCACTCGTCACTCCAGATAGTGCTGGTAACTTTCCACCCGTCACAACATTTGGCAATCTTCCTCCTTCGACAGCTGGCTTCACTGGTGCCGTGAATGGACTCATGCAAGCCGTTTATGCATATGGAGGAGCTTTGTTATTCACAGAATTCATGTCGGAGATGCGCAAGCCCCGTGACTTTTGGAAGGGTATGATTTGCGCCCAAGCATTCATCTATATTCTGTACATGATTTACGGATGCTTCATTTATGGCTATCAAGGTCAATATGCTGTCAATCCTTCTTTTCAAGGCGTATCTCCATATGCGTGGCAAACTGTCAACAACGTCATTGCGTTCATGTCAGCTCTTATCGCAGCTGGCCTATACGGTAATATCGGTATCAAAGTCCTATACAATAACATATTAATGGATTTCTTTGGTGCACCGCCTCTCAACTCACATAGAGGCAAATTACTTTGGATGAGCATTGTACCTGTTTATTGGTCAATAGCTTATATTGTTTCTGCCGCTATACCAAATTTCTTTGGTCTCTCTTCCCTAGTCGCAGCCCTTTGTATTCTACAATTCACCTACACATTTCCGCCTATCCTCTACTTAGGTTACTGCATCCGAGTTGATGCTATCCTTGACACGGAAGGTTTCAATCCCGCCACCGGCCAAGTCACACTCGCAGACACTGGATTTAAGAGAATCCTGCGCGGTTTCAGAAAGAGATTTATCTTGAACACCTGGAACATCATTTACTTCTGTGGTGCATTGCTGACCGCTGCTTTGGGTGCGTACAGTGCTATTGAGGCATTGATTGCGGCGTTCAAGGAACCTAAAATTACGGCTTTTACTTGTAGGAGCCCGGTGAATGCTGGATAGGGACGATTCAAGTGAAGGGCAATTTGACTGCTTCTAGAGGATTGAAATTAAAATGCCGGATTATGCTGGGGATCATACAACACATGAAATGGTTCAAAGAATACTATAAAATCGAAAGTCTGTCTAGCTAACTAGGAGATGTATCTTGGGGTAGTTTTGGTTCGCTATTTATAGTATTATGGTTGAGACGGATTGCTAATATTATATGAGAGAAGTGTTACGTATCGATAGCCAAGGGTAGAAGAAACTTCAGAGGAATACCTGTATACTTCACTGAGTACCTTACCTGCTTTAATGTACAGCACCAAAGGGATACAATGGGGGTGGTTGATATCAATACACGTTTATCGTGATGTCTTAGCTACACAAAAAAAAGTATTTTGACATACAGGATCATCTTTAACAAGTACAATAAAATGTCTTTGAAACCCATAAGGTTAGATATGTGAATAAAAATCACAAAAAAATGACTATAGGGATATTAGGTATACTTACAATGAAGGGGATTTTTGCCTATAGTTTCTGAGTATCCATACATGTATGAGATTATGAATTTGACCACCACGAGAGAGCAGGCTCACAAATCCGAAAGAGTGGTATTAATAGGCTCAGGTTAAGAAGAAGAAGAAGAAGGCCAATTAATTGTTGAAAATGTCCAAGCTGTTTGCTACACACTCTGGTAAGCGAATTGAAAATGAAACGGTGAAGCTTTTGTCTACCACAAGTCTGACTCTATGAATCGAAGACGGAAAAAAGTGAGCTTCGCTGTCCTCATCCAAGCTATCTCTCGTCAGAGCCCCTAGACAAAATCGAATTGTCACTATATAAAAATGCCATGATTTCTCGGGTTCGAATATTCTGTTGATTCGAGATATTGTGGTGTTTTTTCTTGTGTAGAATGGAAAATGAGCGCGTGATTAAGATTAGAATTTATCAGTCATTAATTATACATGTATATGGAAAGGAATTGTATCAGTAATTGCGTTAGAGTATCACGATCACGAGTAACAGAATGATCGAACATGCGTCTTCGTCAAACATTGATCTTGAAATTTAAATAAAGATCTGGACGTAATACTGTTAAATCTTCGCTTTGACTTTCGCTTGTGCTCAGAAACATTGATCATGTCTCCTAGTTTGATCCGTTCACAATCCCGAGTGTGTGAATTGGCATGCTCAATTTTTTTTATTTTTTTTTTGGAGATCAGCTCCAAATTCATGCGTCAAGTTAACAAGGTTATGTATCTTTGAGTTTAGCAGTGCAAGTTCGGTGGTTATCTCCACTGGGATCAGGAATTTTCACAGTCTCGCCAGGCAAGAGTGAGTTGACCATAATGATGTTTGGATTGGTGGGATGTTGATACCATCATGCTTAGAAGATACAATGTGTGCGTGATTGAACTGCATTTCGCACTACCGAATACTCTGCTTCAACTTGTGTCAATAATCTGGATGATTGAATATAACCCCATATTTCTAAGAAGCAAAAGAGACGAAAGAATTGAGAACTGTCTCGAGATTCAAGGAAATAGATAATTCCATAGCATTCGCATTATGAGTCGATGAATAAATAGTGATAATGAAATCCTAGGCACTGGTATGTTTTAGACTTGATCGCACAGAAAGGAAAATTCTGATATTACTCCAAGACTGGATGATGATTTATAGTATCTGCGGTAGAATATGACAGAAAGCAAGAGAAATCCATCGATGATACCGCCTGGTCTTGTTTATTATTTCTTTTCTTAGTTCACTGGCTGTAGACTCAAAAATATTGCTCAAGTCGATATTATAAGTTTCTAGATACCAAAAAGGGGTAATCTATGTAACAATCTCAAAATGGAAAACCGTTAAGAAATTAACTTTGCTCGAGTGCCGTCGTCTACTTGGTACCCGAAAGTTTGTTTGAATTGATGGTAAAAGATTTGAAAGTAGTAGACCGCTGGTTCATCTAATCAATAGGTCCACCAGTCAGAACTAGAGTCTTGAATAAATATCCTGTTATGAAAATGTGTAAACTACTTACTGATGAGTCGCTGATATATCCACCAAACCAGGCTGTCACCAACCATCTCATCATGATCAACATCCAAAATACCTCTTTTCGATCCACCTCTCCTCGAAGTCCTGAATTATCGTGCATACCACAACTTTAACCTCTGGGAATACCTTTGTAAGTCGGTTTAATCCCATTTTCCCTGCAGTGTAAGTCACAAATACAATCTTCTCGGGTGGTACTCCATGGTCGACGAGAATTTGAACCGACATAAGTGCAGCTCCTCCACTTGACATTTGTGGATCAAGTAACAACACACTATCATGCTTGTTGATATTGTCTGGTAATTTTAAGAAATGTAATTCTGGTTCACCAGTTCGGATATTCGATTGAATCAGTAGTCTTCCAGTTTTGCAATCTGGAATGACTCGCTTCAAGCCAGTTTCGAGAGCTCCTCCCGCTCGAAGAACAACAACTGCACTAACTTCGCCCGTAGCTATTAAACCATGGTACTTGTTACCGATTGGTGTCTCAACGGTTTTTTCTGTAAAGAATATATTGTTCATAGCACTACAATTTGTTAGAAATGAGACCAAAAAAATCAACATTATGAAACAATGCAATGATAACATACTGTTCAACGAGTAAAGTAGCAATCCGGTCAAAGTAGAAAACAAACTCCTCTGCTGGAGTACCTATATCTTGGATGATGGTGTTCATTCCTTTAAATTGAGGTGTTTGCTCCATAAGAAGAACTGATTTAGATAGAGGCTCATCCTCAGCACCCAAACCCAATTTCTTCAAGGCCATAATGTGTGCTATTGACTTTTCTTTTAATGTTCGTTGGATGTATTGTACAACCATAGCTATCGGAAAATTAATACAATACAGGATTCGTTGAACGAAAAAGGAACTTACTAATAGCAACTCTATTTTCTACACCTCGTGGCACAATGATATCTGCTCTAGGAATTAGGCATCTGCAGTGAAACACAATGGGGCCACACATCAAGATCAGAGCTCATCTTGTGTCACATTATGTGAGATCTTACCGGCAATTTCTCCCTGAGGCTCTACATATCGTTGGAAGTTTGGCTTCACAAAACCAAACCATTGTTTTATAACACCTTCAATATCTCTACCTCTTTCTGCGACATCTCTAAGGACTAGCAATTCAAATTAGTTGAGTCATAGTTAAGCAATTGCTCTTATCATTTGCTGCTGGAAATGCATTTTTAATATGGAGAAATCATACTTCTCCGGGATAAACAAGTATCTCCATCTGCTTGACAGAAAACCTAAGACAAGTTAGTCCTCTAAGGTTCAATACCTTCTCTAAATTGAAGAGGAATATCACCTTCATATCTAACAAGTCAAGAACTCGAGGATCGTATAATGCAAAGATACCCTCCAATATGAGTACATGCGGTGAATAAATTGATGTGGTCTCCTTCTCTCGAGCATGCTTTGAGAATGAGTAGATAGGGATCTCTGCTCTCTTTCTAAGCAACAAAATTAATTATATGACAATGTATCCAGTAGGGAGAATACATGGAATTCGCTCCTTTCCAGATGCAGCAGCGTAGATAACACTTACCCTGCTTTCAGGTCTTTCAATATCTCGACTAGTCTATCGAAATCTATGGCATCCGGTGAATCAAAGTCATATTCATTCAAAAATGCTTTTCGTGATCCTTCCGCGTCTAAAGACTTGTAAAACGAATCCTTTTTTTCACAATCATTAATGGGTCTATTGATATAGGAATAGGGAAAAAAAATTACCATGCTGAGAATGCAAACCCATGGCAAGTTCATTTGAGAGATAATGGCATGAGACAAAGTAGATTTTCCTGATCCAGAACTTCCAGCTATACCTATGATACTAACTCCAGCCCATGGAGGGGAGTAGTGAGCTTGTTCTTTCACACATACAGCCATTGTGAAAGTCGGAAAAAATGCTGATTATGATATGTAGCTCTGGGTATCTGGAAACTTCAGCAATGCATGTTAATAAGAGGAAAAGAATATAAAACTAGGTGAGCAATTGAGTACGGCAGCACAATATATACAGAAGCAATTCTACCTATGTGTACTTAAGTTATGACATTTTCTGCGCAGGAGGGGTCAAGGTCGTCTTTTTTAAAGGTCACGTGCATATTTACCTAATGCTATCTCCAGCTAGGCCCATAAAGGCTTAGACCCTGGAGCGAGCTTCTACTTCTACTTGAAATCTCAAATCAAAGCTTTCCTTTCCCTTCCATTCTTCCAATAACTTCATTTTTTTCACCAACCATCATCTTTTCTTTATTCACATCACTAAAAACTTATAATAATTGTACAAGTGCTGGACACTTCAAGATCACTTACAATTGTTTCCTATCTCTTTATGGAGAAGAGATAATCCTTGGTGTTGTAAGAATGGTACGTAAACCAATACTCTTGATAGCTTTGTAGATATCAATCGGTAGCTGACGTGATCCAAATTATAGGCATCTTCAACAGCTACCGCAACACCCTCAAGACTTAATACATTTGAGAGACCGCTTTCACATATTGCATTCGAAAAGCGCGTCGACAATGTAAAACCAATGAAGAGGTAGGCATTACATTTTCTCTTTCATACCCGGGGCTTCGTTGAAGCTCCATCAATGGCAAACTTTATATGATGACTATCATCAACTGGGAATCTCTCCTAAAAATTACGCATGCGGAGAACAAATTAGTTGTTAACTGATATACTGCCACTCTTACCAATTTGGCTGTCGCCCAGCCCGATATGAATTGATAATATGCAGCCAAGCTAACATTTCTATCCATTCACAGTGACATCAATGCTTTGATATTAGATTATCTCACTACTGAAGGCTATCCATCAGCAGCTGCAAGGTTCTCTAAAGAAGCGAATCTTAAGCCACAACAAGCCGAAGAGTTTGTCAAAGCTCGTCAAGCTATTCAGCATTCCATCCATTTGGGAAGCATACAAGATGCCATCGATGCAGTCAATGAGCTAGATCCTCAGGTTAGCACCATCCCATCCAATTGTCTTTCATTATTTCCTTGCTATGATTAAACAAGTTCATGCACCACTCATATAGCCTTCGGGTCGTTGATGAGATACAATACCATACTTCAGTCCTCAGTATGAGCAAACTTCAACCTAATCATCATTCTTCTTCTTATGTTCATTGAATGTTCTCTAACATTGCCAAAAGGTTCTCGAAAATAATCCAGCCCTCCATTTCTCACTCTTGCGACTACAACTAGTTGAGCTCATACGGACTTCCGGCAGTGATGTTGGTCCTGTCATAACTTTTGCCAGGACCCAACTTGCACCTCGAGCTGCAACCAATCCGGACTTTTTGGAAGACCTTGAAAGGACAATGGCTCTACTAGTCTTCCAGCCGGATAATCTAGAGCCAAAGCTAGCGACTTTAATACACCCTGACCTGCGAAGGTCCGTCGCAGATAAAGTAAACAAAGCTATACTCCAATCTCAAAACAAACGTCGAGATGCAACCATTAGAGATCTTGTTCGTCTACGTGCCTGGGCTGAGAACACTGCACGAGATGCAAAAAAGGAAATACCTCCCCTCATCGAGCTGGGTCTCGATAATGATGACCGTGACCATGATAATATACATGGTGATGGATCCCATTTACAACAAACAATGAATGAAGCAATGATGATGACATGAGTGGGGTATTGGATTGGTTATATTTGGCGTCTGGGTTACCAATATTATTATACCCTTTCTGAAGTTTGTTCAGGTAGAACTTCATAAATGGCGCAGGATGGAATTGGAGTTTTACGATGGGAATAATCATTATTTATTAGTACATAAGAAATCCGGATATCGGATTCGATTAATATAAAGCTCATTTGATACCTTACAATACACATGATGCTTCTTGTAGACCTGGTGCTATTTTCAAATTGTGCGTTTGTTTCATTCACTGATAGAAGCAGTACCTACCTACATCAGACGTTTCTTGATCAAGAAGGCTTTTGAAATAAATACTACCATTTTCTATATTCCATCCTCGAAATATCCCAAGAAAAACTCAACCATCTTTACGGCATCTAGTGGAGACCATTCTCCGACATATCCGTGAGCGGGCGGGACAAATTGAGGGTGATGGTGGGGGGAGTGAAATGGGTACGTCAGAGGAAAATAGAAGAAGCCCAGAATTCCGTTCCCCTTACAACTTGGCAAAAGCTTCAAATACCTAGAAGTTCATTAATACGAGTACCTTCTTTTTACCTTCAGACCAACCTACATAGAATAATTTTTTATATCAAATTGTTAATTTGTTACTTTCTTAGTATTTACATTTGAGTTATGAGCTTCAGTTATTAATTGAGTAGAGAAACCGTCACCAGCAAGTTTAATGACATACACAAATATGCTCTCACGTCAACCTGCCTCATCTCTTGGGAGAATTGGCAGCAATTCTTTATTACTTCGCAGATCGCCATACTCGTCTCTCAGTCGATCTGCACTATCCTTCAATTCTCTGCCTGGCCAAAAGTTTTCTACGGGCTCAAGAAGACCTCTCACAGCCCTCACAAACCAAACACAATGGGGAAAGCTCCCTATAACACGAAATGTTCGATTCGTATCTGGTAAACCTTTGCCGCAACGACGGTCAAAAGCTTTGAACTTTCTATATCGATCTGCGGCTTTGCTTGGAGGTTCACTGATCGTTTTGGGAGTCGGCGTGGTTGGTTTCTTCGTGTATGATGCTACGACATATCGTGAGGATTTGTCTTACTCGGATATCTCCATCTCGGAGCTTGCTTTGTCTCCACGACTAGGAGGTCCTAAGAATTTACCCATTGCCGAAGTTCAGATTGACGACGATGATTCCGAGGAAATGCAAAAGCAAAAGGACAAGCCGAAATTGGTCATTCTTGGAGGTGGATGGGGAAGCGTGGCGTTGTTGAAGACTTTGAATCCAGACGACTATCATATTACTTTGGTCTCGCCTACGAATTATTTCCTCTTTACTCCTATGCTACCTTCGGCAACTGTAGGCACGTTGGAGTTTCGATCTTTGGTGGAACCCATTCGTCGGATTATCACAAGAGTTAAAGGGCACTTCATAAGAGCTACGGCGGAAGACATTGAGTTTTCGGAGAAGCTGGTAGAATTGGCAGGGAAAAGTCCGGATGGTAAAGAAGTTCGATTTTATCTACCGTATGATAAATTAGTTATTGGGGTTGGATCCACGACAAATCCTCACGGAGTAAAAGGATTGGAAAATTGTCATTTCTTGAAGGATATCGATGATGCTCAGACGATTCGAAATTCTATCTTGACCAATTTGGAATACGCATGCCTCCCAACAACATCTGATGAGGAACGAAAGAGATTGCTTTCTTTTGTTGTTAGTGGAGGTGGTCCTACTGGAGTAGAATTTGCTGCCGAATTATTCGATCTTCTAAATGAAGATCTCACAGCACACTTTCCTCGCATTCTCAGAAATGAGATCTCCGTCCACGTTATTCAGAGTAGAGGACACATTCTCAATACATATGATGAAGCGGTATCCAAATACGCCGAGGAAAGATTCGCTCGCGATCAGGTAGACATCCTTACCAATTCTCGAGTCCAGGAGGTCAGACCAGATAAAATTCTCTTTACTCAAAAGGGAGAGAATGGTGAATCGATTGTTAAGGAATTGCCCATGGGATTCTGTCTTTGGTCTACAGGTGTTTCTCAAACCCGATTTTGTCAAAGAATCGCTGCCGCACTTGGCTCCTCTCAAACCAACCGTCATGCTTTAGAGACCGATACACATCTCCGTCTGAAAGGTACACCACTAGGAGACGTGTATGCCATTGGCGACTGCGCAACGGTTCAAAACAACGTTGCTGATCACTTGGTGACTTTCCTCCGAACGCTCGCGTGGGAAAAGGGACAAGACCCAGAAAAGGTCCAACTCACATTCCGCGATTGGCGAGACGTCGCGCAGAAAGTCCGCAAGAGATTTCCTCAAGCGGCCGATCATCTCAAACGCGTTGATAAGCTCTTCCAAGAATTCGATAAAGATCAATCCGGCACGCTCGACTTCGGTGAATTGAGAGCACTCCTTATGCAGATCGATAGTAAACTCACGTCGCTTCCTGCCACTGCCCAGAGAGCTCATCAACAAGGTCAATATCTAGGGCACAAATTCAACAAGATTGCAAGAGCAGAACCGGGAATGAGAGTTAACGACATGCGTGATGGAGATTTGGACGAAGCTATTTACAAAGCGTTTGAATATCATCACTTGGGTAGCTTGGCTTACATTGGCAACTCGGCCGTCTTTGATCTCGGAGGGGGATGGAGTTTCGCGGGAGGCCTTTGGGCGGTATATGCCTGGAGAAGCGTGTATTTTGCGCAGAGTGTCAGCTTTAGAACCAGATGTTTGTTGGCTATGGATTGGGCCAAGAGAACCCTTTTCGGAAGAGGTATGTTTTGATCAAGGGCGTTGCGTGAACTTTGGATGGCTAATGTTGGAAATAGATTTGATGAATTGGTAAATTTCGCCTCGGCCTCCGACCTACCTATGGGTCTACATGGTGAGGGAGGAATAGAATTGGATCGCAGGTGGTGGGTGGTGGATTTGTATTATAGCATAGGATAGGATAGCATGGGTTTGAGGATGGATAAGAGATTTTCTCCGCGCAGTACGGGTCCTGGTTTAGATGGAAATATTTCAAAAGCGTTACGGATAGGAAGAATGGGAAAATGGAGGAGAAAGACTTTAGAATAATTGATGTTGAATTTTTTTTTTCTTCTCTTCTCTTCTCCTCTTTTCTTTTCTTTTCTTTTGTGGATTGAATTGAATTGAATTGAATTGAATTGAGTGGGTGGAGTTTATTCGTTTGTTTGTTTGTTTGCTTGCTTGTAGGTAAGTAGATGGGTAAGGTGCTTGGGTAGTTGGTAGGTAGGTAGGTATTCAGTTATTAGAAAGAAAAATATTAGTCGCTCCTCTTCCTCGTTATTATTCGCTTAGAGGTACTTTTTATATTCTGTTTCTGTTTGGAGGGATATATATGTATATGTATATGTATATGTATATGGATTATGGGGTAGGTGAATAGGTAGGTAGATAGGTATGCGAGTATTCATATGATTTGTAGATGATGAATGGAATAATGATTAAAATGATTAAAATGCAACGATTTATTTATTTATTTATGTATGTATGTATGTATCTAGAATACATCATCTAATCTCATCTAATCTAATATGAATGGACGTATGTAGGTAAACTATCATGGCTCGAAAACTGATATCTGTAAGTAGGTATGTATGTGTACATGGATGGATGAATCCGATGGATCTATGGATGGGTATCTATCTATACTCGTTTATTTGTTGATGTTTCGTCGCTAGTAGTTAGTATGATGTGATGTGATGCGATGTGATGCGATGTGAAATGGTGTGACGCGATGTAATATGACATCATCGATAAAAAAGAATTGAACTTCCTCTCCTCTCCATCCCTCTATTCCTCGCGAGTATTGGTTAATTAGCTGGTGTTCGAACCCCGTATGAACAACACCCAACACGCTCCTTAATCAGCAACCCCCCACCCCCTCACTCCGCACCACCCAACTGCACTCAACCACCTCAGCCTAACCTAATAAATCTCCTCCACTTCATCCCAAATCACACTCGTAACCTGGCCATTCAACCCATCCACCCCCTCGAAAACACCGACCTGCACATCCGCGACAAAATCCCCAAACAATCCCGTCTTTGGATCGCGCTTTGCAATCACAACTCGTGCGCTCCGTTGCAAAGCGATCGCTACGAGCGTCCCGGCTTTATTCAAGGACATTTGACGTGGGAAGATGCCGCCTGAGGGAAAGAGTTGCGAGAAGGAGAGACTGCCGTAGGTGGAGTTGGAGGCGGTGTTGATACTCCAGGCTTGGATGGTGTCGGAGGGGAGAGCGGTGTTGTTTAGGGGATGGGTGGGGGGTTGGGGGATGGAGAGAAGGGTGGCGTTGCGGGAGGAGGTGAGGATGTGTTTTCCGTCAGGCTGGGAATGTTAGTTTGTGTTCATTGTTTTATAGGATGTTTTCATCTTTTTATATTTAAATTGATGAAAACTTTGAAGAAACAAAAAAACTTGGAAAAACTTACAGTCAACAGACATTCCGCCGCGGCTGCTCCCTCAGGAATTTTCTCATCACCATAAATACCATGAGTATCGATATTGGTAAAAGTCATGCCCTCAGAACCCTCTCCATAAGTCACCTTGAAACTCGACACCGTATTTGCCAATTCCGAAACCAGGTAGAAGTAAGTATCACCACCATCCGTCACGTGAAAAGCACCATGACGGGGACCACTGGCCGGAGGAGCCGTGCAGGGAGTTTGTTCTGTCAGAAGAGCGGTGGCGGGATCGATGGAGAAGACGCGGACGAGATCGGCGCCGAGATCAGGGACGATGATGTATTTCTCGGTGGGGTCGAGGAGTGCTTCGTGGGGATGCGGGGTGAGTTGTCTTTGGAGGGGATCGGGTCCCGGTCCTGGCATGGTGAAGGTCAGGGTTTGAAGGGGTGAGAGGGTTCCATCTGCTTGGATGTTGTGGGTGGTGAGGGATGCACCGCTGCTATTTTGTGTGTTAGTATGATGGCTTGGTCTATGTTGTAGAAGGATGCGAATTTGAATGTGAATGTGAATATGAATATGAATGTAAATGTGAATGTAAATGTAATAAATGTGAATATGAATATGAATCTGAATCCGAATATCAACATAGACATAAATAGAAAATAGAAAAACCTACTAATGAGCCGCCGCCATATTTCTTCCCCCATTAAACAGAACCGAACTAACAGGTCCACTGATAGTCAAACCATTTCCCAACAAACTCAAGTCCCCATTACCCGCAACGGAGAAACTCGAGATACTTCCATTCTGGACACTCAGCCCCTCGTTCAAACAATACAAGATGCCATTCTTCGGATCTTTGTGCAGCCACGAGGGATTATCGGTCGTCACATTGTTGACGGACAGCGTGTTGAGCGCGTACGAACCATTCAACGATCGGGACAATTGTAACGTGCTGATGGTGCCGATGTATGAGGAGACGAAGAGATTGGCGGTGATGGTACCGTTTACAAAGACGTCTCGAGCATGGAAACGCATGGTGAAATATGGGAATGTTTGTTTCAGACAATGTGGAGAGAAGAAAAAGATGGAGGGAATGGGAGAAGAAATAGACGAAGAAAAAGTAGAGAGGAGCGAAATTTGTGGAAGGAGGAGAAGACTTAATAATACCCCCATCTTGAGGGAAAGATTATGAATGCGCACCTTATGTATGTGAATGTTTAATAAATGAAGGGCGGGGTGCCAGTCACTTGGCAATGAGGATCTCAAATTTGGTGAATGGTCACAGTTATTACAGTTACAGTTATGTGAGTGTGAGTGTAATAATAATAAGTGTGAGTGAGTGGTGGTTATTTTGGTTGATTGTTGGTTCCTATGGACATTTTACCTAAAAGTGTTAGTCAAGACATGGAAAAATGATTAAGATTTTAAGCTTATATGTGTGAATCCTTGTATTCACCATGATTTGTGATGATTTGTTTCTGGATCGAGACCCGTTTGCCTATGAAAGATGGGATGCCGAACGTTATGCGGTATGAGGATAATTATCCGGGGGCGGGGAGGGAGAGGGGAAGGAGAAGGGGAAGGGGGAGGGGAAGGGGAGGTTGAAACATGAGACATGCATGAAAAGATGGAGGGATGGATGGATGGATGGATGGATGGATGGATGGATGGTTGGATGGTTGGTTGGTTGGTTGGTTGGTTGGTTGGTTGTCAGTTACGTAGATGTTCTGCAGCCATGTTCCATCTGATAACAGATAATAGACGATCGATGGCGGTAGTGGTTGATTGATCGGTTGAAGTTGGATTAGCCCTCATAAAAAGGGCTAGCAGGAGTGTCCGTTGGTGTCCATTGGTCTCCGAGACGCGGCATTGATTGGTTTGCATTGCTTTCTAATAAAGTTTTGATCGTGCGAACGAGTCGGACCGTGAAAATGGCCAAGGAGACTTGTATGTCACGCCCCCGAGTATGAGGATGCAGTTGGTAACCGGAGTGATTGGATCATGGAGGAGGAGAGAAAGGGTAGACTTGAGTTTGCTCCCGTTACTCAGATACCGAGTAGATGCTGAGTGTTGCAGATGTTCCGCGACCACGCATTATATATTCGAGTGGTGTCGAGTCAATGTCAATATGGGAATGAATGGCTTGTATCGATTCTGCCAACCAACAGGAGTCCTAAGGTTACCCCTGAGATGAGATGTTTCACTTCTTTCTTTCTTCAAGGTCAAGCCCTTCGTTGGAGGAAATCCCAGCTCCGCCACATCCCAATTTCCCACGGCCATCTTGCCAAGGAGAGAGAGGGAGGGACAAGAGCTCTTCATTTCTGTCGTGTGCTGTCAATCTGTCAATCTGTCAATCTGTCACACAGTCAAACAAAACAGCCTTGGAGAGTACAATCTATTTATGAATCTACCACGTAACGTGATTATCAATCAAAGAGCTCATTATTACACCTTAATCCACCTGCATACCACGAGTATATCGAGTCCTTCTCCAATCCCATCTGAATTCCCAGTTCCGAGTTTTGACGCTCGAAGCTGGGGACTTTTCACACTCTAAAAGAATAAGGTTAATTCCACCCGTCCGCCATACCGGTGGCACAATAAGGATCTTATTGGAGAATCGATAAAAGATATGATGGAACCAAATATTATTGACGGATTATTATTCCTCGTCCGAAATTCCGAAGACCGTAGTGGGTGGTAGAGCATACCCGGTCCACCCATGTCCCGAACATACCGGTACATACATACATACATGCATACATATATATATATATATATAGATGTATACACATATACACACATACATACATGCATACATACATATATATATATATATAGATGTATACACATATACACACATACATACATACACACATACCAAGAAAATGCTGACAGGCACCATAAATGACGGTCTCTCTTTGATGGAAAAGTACAAATATCCCTCATGTCTGGATACTGTGAAGAGACTGGGGAAATGAGACCTAGGCCGTCAGTACCTTTACTTGTTTTGAGGATCTCGAGTTGGAATCCTATCGTATCATTATATACTATAATATACTATCATCGGTCATCTACGAGCGTAGCGTTAAATCAACATAGTAAAGAGAAGCAGGAAAAGGATACCTAAGCAGGTAGGTAGGGATGGTATGCTATGGGATGTGATAATCAAAAACAACTCAATCGTACTGCTTCGCCAGGTCTTCGTCTTTTTATTCTTCTTCTTCTTCTTCTTCTTCTTCTTCCTGCAAGAGGATTCGTGCAAAAGAGGTCAATATCTCTCTTACATATGATATGAGGCCAGTAGTAGTGCTACTAGTTTCATTTGCCACACATCCATAATTCACAATAGAAGCCGATGTCTAAATTCTAGCCAAGTGGAGAAACCTTGGAGAATATCGAAAAAAACATCGAGAAAACATCGAGAAAACATCAAGAATTCAATTACCCCTCCATCTCCCATGGTTTGTTTGCTTATCAATATGAAAAGTATCTTACGTCATTACGACCCCATCCCCATAATATTTCCACTGACGGGACCGAAGAGCTCAACGCTCAATTCAATATTTGTATTTTTTGTAACTTATCTCTTGTATATATATATATAAATCGACCTTTCAGATATCTTTCAGATTCTCCCATTCAATTTGATTTCTCACATTTCCATCGATCAATCTCAGCCCAACAAAACACACCACAACAAATCTCCACCCACTCCAAACCCACACCATGACACCCAAAATCTTCATGTAAGCTACCCATCCCCCTTCCACCACCAACAAAACTCAAACTCACTCCCCCAAAAGCACAGGAACCACAGGATACACTGGAGGCGATGCCCTCTACACACTCTACCACGCGCACCCAGACTGGGAATTCACAGCTCTGGTGCGCAACTCGGATCGAGGCGCTCCTGTCGCGGCCGCTTTCCCAAAAGTTCATCTAGTTTATGGTACTTTGGAAGATGCAAAGATTCTTGAAGAGGAAGCTGCGAAGGCGGATGTAGTTTTACGTATGTTTTTTTTTTTTTTTGTTGTTTTATTCTGGGTTATCTTTTTCTGTTCTGTCATATCTGAAATAGAATCAACCACGCATCCCATCACATCCCATCTAGAGAAAACAACCCCAACTCCTCCACTAACAATCCCCTCACATACAGACACAGCCGACTCCTCCGACCACGAAATCGCCGCAAGAGCCATCGCCACCGGACTAGCACGCGGCCACACCCCCTCAAACCCAGGCTACTGGCTCCACCTCTCCGGCACCGGCATCCTCTGTTGGAAAGACATGGAATCGCAAACCTATGGCGAAGCCCCCTCCCAACCCCCCTACGATGATCTCGACAACGTCTCACAACTCACCCATCTCCCGGACTCCGCCTTCCACAGAGACATCGACAAGCTCGTCCTCTCCGCCGGCTCCTCCTCGCTCAAAACCGCCATCGTCTGTCCCCCTACCATCTACGGTCCCGGTCGCGGCCCCGGAAACCAACGCAGCAGACAAGTCTACAACCTCGTCCGCATCACTCTCCAAAAAGGCCAAGCCCCCCAACTCGGCAAAGGTCTCACCGAATGGGACAACGTGCACGTGCACGATCTCAGCACTCTCTTTCTCCTCCTCGCCGAGCGCGCCATCGCAGGCCCCGCATCCGACGACGAGGAAATCTGGAACGAGAAAGGTTATTTCCTCGCCGAGAACGGTCACCATGTCTGGGGCGAACTCTCCCAGCAAGTCGGCGCGGTCGCGTTCGCGAAAGGTCTCATCCCCACTCAAGAAGTCGCGCGCATGGATGTCGAAGAAGCGAAGGAGTTGGCGGGCTTCGAAGCCATTTCCTGGGGGTTGAACTCTAAGGGAGTTGCGAAGCGAGCGAGGAAGTATTTGGGCTGGACTCCTACCGGCAGGAGTTTGAGAGATGAGATTCCGTATATCATTGATGAGGAAGCGAGGAGAGAGGGCTTGGTAAAGGGACACAAGGAGAAGGCTGCTGGTTCCGCGTAGGTTTTAGTAGCAATAGGTAAATAGATGAAAAAGCAGAAAAATCAATCGAGAAATAAATTCATCTAAGGAAAACTCTACTCGACGATTCATTCATTCATCATAGAGGTTCTTCACTTCACAACCTCACGACTTCACGACTTCACAACTTCACAACCTCACAACCTCACAACCTCACAACCTCACAACCTCACAACCTCACAACCTCACAACCTCACAACCTCACAACCTCACAACCTCACAACCTCACAACCTCACAACCTCACAACCTCACAACCTCACAACCTCACAACCTCACAACCTCACAACCTCACAACCCCACAACCTCACAACCTCACAACCTCACAACCTCACAATTTATCCAAATTCCTAATCACAAGAAGAAACCTCTACATCCCCCTCCCTCTTTCCCCCCCCCCTCCAAAAACAATAAAAAAAAAACATACAAAGAATTTCCACTCCCTCCTAAATTTAAACTTGTCTCGCATAAATATCTCATCTCATCTCATCATTTCAATTCACTTAGTAGAGGTAGAGCTATCAATTCTCCAAATTTAAATACTCCTATTATTACTATCTATCTATCTATCTATCTACTTATATATACATAGGTACACATATATCAATTAGAGCAAACTTCACCCTTATCACTAACTTCTCTATTCCTTACAATTCCTCAAAAAAACTCGAAAAACTCGAAGAAAAAAAAGACTAGCTCGCTAAGATTAATTAGCGAGATATATATATAGTTAGTTAATTAATTAGTTAGTTAGTTAGTTATGTGTATGTGTATGTATATATGTAATCTTATATATAGTTATACTTTTACTTATCAGGAAGGAAGGAAGGAAGCTGAGATTGGTGAAGGTGGATTTTTTATTTAATTATGGGTTTTGGAGATGGAGATGGAGATGATGAAATTGTAATTTATAGATTCTTTTATATTGATACGCGAGGAATTGGATGGGATAGGATTGGAGTGGATTGGAATGGAATGGAATGGAATGTTGTCTTGTCTTGTGTATAACTTATCTGGATCGAAATTGAATTGGGCTTTTGAACGTATCGTATATCAGTGTATGGGATTGCGATTTCTGTGGGGAGGGGAGAGTGAAAGAAAGGGGTTGGGTGTAACTTGTGGGATTGAGATTAATTTAATGATATTTTGGTTGAAAATGTGTGTGGTATGTAGGGATTAAGAGGTTTAGATGTTATAAATAGTTAACTATAGTATTTGGATATTGTTGATGTTGTAGATATAGTTGGATCTTTTTTGTGATTTATGAGGGGTTAATAAGAGTATATACATATATGTATATATGTATGTATGTATGTATGTATGTATGTATGTATATATGTATGTATATATGTATGTATGTATGTATGTATGTATGTATGTATGTATGTATGTATGTATGTATGTATGTATGTATGTATGTATGTATGTATGTATATATATGTGTATTAATAGTCATAGTTATAGTAGATTATATAAAATCAATTCCTATAGCTATCGCGTAGCTATACGAACTAGGGTGACAAAGCCCAAAACCAACGTCATCAAGTCCAAGCTCCCCACCATCCACCTACTCAACCCAGCCCAACCCAACCATCACCCCCCATTCCCCAGCTCCAAACACCACCACCACCACCACCACCACATAAAAAAAAAAAAAACCATGTCTTCCCACCTCATCCCCAAATATCTCCCACGCACTCTCGTCCGCAAAAACCCCCCCATCTCTACGCCACGCATTTTCAACACTCCCACACCACGAACGCCAGCAGCGGGGTTCTCGACCCGAGCTGCGATTGGGAAAGCTGCTGCTGCTGCTGCACAATTCCCACATACCCAGCGAAGACTATTCCCCCGCGCCTCCTTATCGAATCGCAGAACGCACACGCATGAAAGAAGAGGCTATGCAACGGCGACTCCAGCCGACGCCCTAATTGAAGATTTGACAGAACAGTACGGCGTGGCGCGCGATGAATTCGAGGTACCTATATTCCCCCCCCCCCCCTCCCCTCCCATATCATCTCATCTCATCTCATCCCCCAGACCCCCGCGCTAACACCCCCAGATCGCAAGCGAAGAAACCGACAAACGCTCCGTCTACGCCTCCGCAGACCGCGAGGCGGCCGTCGAAGAATTGCACAAGTTGAAAAATATGTATGCGGCCGCGGTAGAGGGGGAGTACGGCGAGGAAATCAAACGACGCGTGGGATCGAGGGTGAGGGAATTGGAACAGGGGGTTATGGCGCTGGAGGCGCGGGCGCTGGAGGATCATTAGACTAGATTTGGGGGGAGGATTTAAAGGAGGCGGGGAGAGTTGGAAGAAAATGGGTGCGGAGCATGATCTACGGATCTTCTCTTATGGTGGATATTTAGTTTTGGGGATTGGAGGAGGAGAGGCTGTGATGGTATTGGAATTGCGGATACTAGAATGGTTGCATAGTGGAAGTGGCAGATATCATGGGAGGGTTGAATGGGCGATGAATATACTTGCACTCCACAGGCTGTCTTTTTTTCATGATGGGAAGATATACACAAATCTGCCATATGCCTCTTTAGATATTGATGCGTGTCGGATGCAAAAATTTATCAATGTCAAGATAGGCCATGATGCTGAATGAACTTACGAGAGACAATTTATAAAATCAGTCAATTCAATATACATCATTGCATGCAATTCATGAAACTTATATTGTTTTAAATATTTCTGCTTATTATCATTATTGGCGTAAAGTAAACGGGGGTATTTCATGAAAGTAAAACATCTAATAAAGGGACAATTAAAAACTTGCAATCCATAATGATTCCTCCCTCGACCCAATCCCTTGCTTATTATTATCCTTCCCACGTATTTCCTGATCTACCAATATTGGAGAGCGTCTGACGAATGCCCCACAATGATTTCTTCGAAGCCACTTTGTTCAAGTGTATTTTCAATACGTCTTGGATGAATCAATCCTATAGTGGCGTGACTGCTGTGTGTTGATGCGCGCGAAGAGCCTTTAAAAGAAAAAGAATTGAAAGTAGTACTCTTACATCCAACAGAACGACCATACAAAAAAAAACGTGGTATGTTTGTAATTTTCAAACAAGATTATAGAGATAGCGTTGTTACAACTCATTTGAGCATGCTGATCAGAAGGTACGTCCAGTTGCGTAGCGATTACCGACGTCAACCTTTTCATTATCGTTTTCGTTTTTAACATGGCTATCATCTAGCTCATCTTCGTCTTCGGCGTACTCTTCAGCATCTTCAATATCTCCGTCGCTTGTTAATTCTTCATCCGCACTTTGCTCACCGTTTTCATCTCCATCCTCATCAACTTCAACCTCCACTTCTTCCTCTTCTTCCTCATCATATTCTGACATTGATGGTCGATCGTCCTCGAAGTCTTCTTGTTCTTCTTCTTCGCCCTCAATAATTTCCACTCTCTCATACTCCTCGATGGACTCCATGACATGATCTTCCTCTTCTTCCATCTTGATTTGGTTCATTTGCTGCTCAAGTCTCGATAGTTCTTCCTGACGTTGACGCTCTTTCTCTTGCTCCATTCTCTTCGCCTCTTTCTGCAATCTCTTTTCCCTCGCACGTGCGGATTCTAATTCATTCTCGCTACACGAATCTGGTTCCGGCGGATCATCATCCTCCAATGTATCAATAATTGACATCATGTACTTTTGTGCAATTTTGGCCACTATAGCAACAGATATAGCATGCCAAAAATGCTTGCTTGAGTCTAAGAAATCACAAACGTGGATATCTCTGATCTTTGCTTGTGGATCTGAAGAGTCAAGTGTAACGAAAAGGGCTTTCGCTTGTATGTAGAGAATTCCATAAATAAGAGGAGGACGTCGAAAGTAAATTTCTGTCTGACCAAACTCATTGACAACGGGCGAAGGACGCTGTAGCGTTCGACGCCATGATTCAGCATGAAAATTCATTTGGTCTTTGAGGCGTTTGGTCGTTTCCGCAGCGGGTGCACGCCATCGACCTTCAACGAGGCACAGAACTGGAATAAACTTTTTCCTATG
Source organism: Botrytis cinerea B05.10 (assembly GCF_000143535.2). NCBI lineage: Eukaryota > Fungi > Ascomycota > Leotiomycetes > Helotiales > Sclerotiniaceae > Botrytis > Botrytis cinerea. Next base: position 1,255,322 of record NC_037321.1, on the reverse strand, counting down.
ATAACCACCATCCCTTTCAGTCCATTCAACGTACTTGCCAATCCATTGCCGCATCTGTGCTTCAGGTGGGCCAGATCCACCGTAATATCTATCATGCACGCGACGAGGCAGGTAGTGAACGAGGAATTCTAACATCTGAATAGCTGTATAACGATTAGTATGGAGCAATTCAAGAATTTGAAAAAAACTTACATTTACTGCTCTCACCCAAGAGGGCATTATCATCAGGGCAAAACATAGCTTCAGGAACCGTTCGAAAATTCCGCTCCTTTGCCCAGTGCGGCAAAAGTCCTTCATGACCCATGTATTGAAGTCTTTCCAATAGAAAGAGTTCTTCGGGAGACCATTCGCCATCTGCTCGAGCTCTTTCTACCGTCTCTTTTGCCATAGCAAATTCCGCAGCCTGCTTTGCAAGATATTCATCTACTTTTTGCTGGGCAGAAATTTGATCCTCTTCTTCATCATCATCATCATCATCGTCTTCATCCATATAATCGGGGTTCTCCGATTCATCACCACTCTCAGTGACGTTGTGCGAAGAAGATTGCTTTGGTGAAGTTTCATCTCCTGAAAATATAGGCCCTTCAATTTCATCGTCTTCGCGAGAACGTTTAAGGGGATTCCTCGTGGGTGTCGTTCTATCTTCGTTCGAAATATAGCTTTGATTCATGCGACCATATGCGAAGTTGAGAGACCTCCTATTGTTTTGTGGTTCGGAGAGAAACTGGTGTTCGTCGTCGAATTCGATGTAACCTGGTGTTTGAGGTCCTCCCATTGTTCTTCGTCGTTTCGCAACGGGGGAAAGGTAATTGACGACAGCATCTTTGATTTTGAAAATTTGATCCATTTTGAGATCGAATAAATATGAATCTGTTTGGATTGTGGCGGAAGATTCTTTTGCTGCAGGTTTCGTTGTTAGATCGAGTCGCGTTTGTATTGAATTGAGTCCCCTATTTCAACTCAAGGCTGAGGGTCTTATTTGTTGTGAATTACTCCTGATCGGCATTGAAGTTGCAGAAGCTCGATTTGAAAGAATGTATGCGTTATTCTGCTAAGAGAATGGCTTTGTAAAAACAAATTTTGGTTATTGGAAATACTAAGTATCTTGGTAATTTGGAAGATTTCGATGTTGACTATGTTGACAATGCTTTAACAAATAAATAATTCTTTTCAGCCTTGGGAACCTTGGAAATTGTGATAGAAAGTCTGGGGTAACATAATTTCGGGATCATAATAATAAGCTAGTAAAAAAAGGTGCAGCAATATTCCCCACTTGCCTTATGCGGCTAGCGGTAGCTTTTCAGGTACGGCAACAGGGGCTTAGTCACGTGGCACATCTAATCATGGCACATTTTCTAAATCAATATTTGGATTCTGCAGCGTTGAGTAAACAACGGACCGTTCATTGGGTCCCGAAATGATATGTAGTTGACTTTTGGTTCATTTAAGAAAGGATCGAATGTCCAGTTTGGTATGCCACGACTAGGCTGAGTGGGGGGCACCCATCAAATCATCCTCTAATCTTCAAATCTTGATAACAGCGTACCCAACTCCATCTAACGTACAAAAGATTTCAGTCCGAGTTTGCATTGTCCTTCCATCATACGGCCGTCCACCTTCATGACAGGAAGACGCCGGGCAGTACACCAATGATCTAGTTGTCGCGGTTTTGAATGGAGTCCACGAATAGCTAGAAACACAGTACGTTCATGGACCGGTATCATTCCATCCGCTGCACTAATAAAGCATATGATATATTGATTCTTTCCAAATACAAAAATTGAGATTGTTTCTACTTATGGATCTCTTCATATCCAGATCCAATTCCATCTACTCTTCTCCCGTCCATTTATGGCTTGTGTGGTGAAAGAGGCTTAGATGGTTGAACGTGATCAGTTATACCAGCTGATGCCATCAACCACACATCACCTGGACTCTTCACTCCGTTTGGACCTCCTAAGAAGTTAAGAGGGAAACCGATATCAAACGCGTTTGACTCCTCAATTTGTTTGACATCATCATCACTCAACTCCAACGATAGAGCTTCGATGTTTCCCTTCAGATGCTCAATCTTCCTTCCACCTACGATAGGGAATACATACTTCGCCTTCTTCATCACATATGCCAATGCTACACTAGTAATGATGGTCTTTTTCTCGTTGGCAATCTTCTCAAGAACCTTAGATATCTTGATGGCAGCCTCGGTTGGTTCCCACAACTTTCGTCCTTCATCAGATTTACGTTGCTCGTCACTTTTGAAGTGACCACCTCCCAATGCACCCCAAGGAGCTAGTCCCATCCCTTCATCAGCAGCCATATCGATAATGTCACGCTCGAAATCACGGTTCTCGGCAGACCAGCGTCCTTGATACACTGAGAATTGACGGAATCCATGATCACGAGCATATTGATTGCATTTTGATACAATCCAAGCTGGCGTGTCTGAAATTCCAAGGTATAGAACCTTTCCGGACAAGACCAATGCGTTTAATGATTGCATGAGTTCTGGAATCGAACAAGTAAAATCCCACCAATGAACATACAGAAGGTCGATATAGGATGTTCTTAATTTCTTTAAGCTTGCTTCGAGAGATAAATGGAGAGATTTTGTTCCATTTCCGGTAGTGTTGATCAAAATTTCTTTGTCGCCATGTCCAGCTCGGAAACAAGTTGTGAACTTTGTGGCAATGACAAGTTGGTCTCGAATTCCCCGTTTCTCAGCCCATTCACCAATCCATTTCTCGGATTCTTCGGCTTGATAATTGTTGGCGGTATCAATGAAGTTTCCACCAGACTCGTAGAAGAAGTCCAATATCTCCTCGCTTTGTTTTTGATCGCAAGCTCCCATGAAGCTCTCCCCTTTACAGTGTTAGTGGATATCAAACCGAGTCGTTTTTTAAGTATACTTACAGGCATTTCCAAAGTTCATTGCTCCCAAGCATAGAGGGCTCACTCTAACTGATGCTGTGGGCGAAAGCATTCTGTAGTGACCAAGAGCGGTCTTTGGAGCGGGGGCTGCAGCGAAAGCCATTTTGTTGATTTAGCAAATGTATGTATATTTACAAGAGAAGACGGTTTCAATTAAGATTTTGAAAAGATGTAAATATCTATCTTGGTGGTTGTGGAATCAATTCAGAGGATGGATGAAGACATTATATATCTGGCTTTGATGGTACATTATCTCATTCGTGAAAGAAAGCATTTCTAATCCTTCTCCGCATTCATGCTCGTTGCCAGAACTTTAATTCCTAAACCCGACCATTGCATACGAATGAACTCCACAGTTTGACCTGGAGTTAAGTTATCTGCGTGAGTAAACGGCAGTTATTAGACTTTTTGTTGAAGGCGGACGTTCGTCAATATGCTTTTCGGCCGAAGTCCAAATTATGCACTGCGGTCATTGCTTTGGCCCTGCATCACTTTCCTCCGCCGTTAATCCCGAAAGCTGCAGATCTCCCCCTTGAACTAACTGTGATAGAGATATCTACATTTCTCGATCCAGATTATGTACCTGAGCCTACATGTTTGATACACCATACTCAGATGCCACTGCGGCTATAAAAGGCCATCTCGTCCTTTCGCCGTTGGTGATGCATAGGACACAGAACTCCTGCCTGCTACAAGGCAAGTAAACACTTGTGTTCTTGTACGTATGGAGCGTTTGACTTTACGCACCTCTTCACCATACAACGCAGCCGTACCAGAATCATGATTCATCGACAGAACTACAGCTCGCTCACTCTGTACTCTGAATCTGAACAGCCTTCAGTTGCATCACGTGGGTGGTTAACACGTGATATAACTCGAAGCCATCCATTTCCCGATCTCCCAACCATTGGCCTTCCCCATTATCTGGCGATTGCCCATAAGATGAAGGAAAATTCATTCTTCTTGGCGCGAAAAGGGTGTTGAATTAGCAATGCTACGAGTTTAAGCTGTAGAGTGCTCGGCTAGTCGTCTCGTTCATGTCAATGACGTGAATGACTAACGACGCGAGCAATGGTCTCAATTAAAGATCTAAGTATGCTATTACGTTTGGACTTAGTGCAGTTTACAATAAGTATGATGGAATTATCGAGGAGTGTCTCAATTATGATCTCCCGTCTTTGCTTTTCCCTCCGATCATCACGAGCGTACTTTTACTTATTACGGCCTCTTTCCTTCCTACGGTTGCTACGGTCCCATTCAAAGCGAACATCATGTCTTCTTATGTGTTTTCCAACACATTGATCTTCTCAATACTTCTTCCGTATCACGTGGAATTTTGCTACCTATTTCGGAGGCTAAGTTATCCCCTTGGCATCGGAACTGACCGACTCTCGAATAGGAAAGCTTGAAAAGTCTAAACATTTCTCCACTTTCCCACACCTTTTTCCACGGTGCACCGCTCTTCTCGAGTTGACAATTACATACATCTTTATATCAATCAAATCGCTTCTGGTATCCTTACTATTATAAGATTTCACCAGAAGGTGCAGCATATGACACCGGGAGGGACACACGATGCAGAGGACAGCTGCCTAAAAAACCCAGACGTCTTTACATCTAGTGTAAACGATTGTTCTCAAAATAAAATTTTCGAAAAATCTGGGGTAAACTCGATTTTACCTAAATCGGAGGGTTTAGACAACAACAACAACAACGCAGAAAGTGCTATCACTTTCAATGCGAATCTTGAAAAGGGTGTTATTCAGAATGGGTCCGAACAACCATCTGATGGAAATTCAATTTCTGATGATGAAAAGGATAACTTTCCTGACGGCGGTTTGAAAGCTTGGTCTGTGGTTGTGGGATCGTTCTGTGGCTCATTTGCGGTCTTTGGAATTCTCAATTGCAGTGGTATCTTGCTCGACTACTTCTCCACTCATCAATTGCAGGGCTATGCCACTGGCGATGTTGGATGGATCTTTGGAGTATCACTCTTCTTGACCTTCTTGGGTGGTACACCAGTCGGTCCAATATTCGATGCATATGGCCCCAGAGTCTTGATCTTCTGTGGAAGTATCTTGTTGATCTTGTCCATGATGCTACTTGGATTATGCAGTGGTAAGTCATACAAATCTCTCCAAAACTTTATGTCTACTTAACCTTACTTATTGTTCCAGAATATTGGCAGATTTTCATAGTATATAGTGTTCTCAATGGCATTGGTGGAGCCATGGTGAACACTCCATGTATCTCTTCAATCGCTCAATACTTTCAAGCAAAGAGAGCTTTTGCTACCGGTATTGCAATGACGGCTGGAAGTGTTGGTGGAGTTGTAATTCCTCTCATGCTACAGCGCCTCTTCCCCACAATCGGATTTGCATGGGCAACACGGATATTGGGATTCATCCTTCTTGTGCTCCTCATATTAACAAACCTCCTCGTTACTAGTCGTCTTCCCAAAAAGCCGCTTCCTAGCATGAAGAGCATCCTTCCGTATTGGCCTGCGTTTAAGGAGCCGTCTTTCGTCTTCCTTACCATAGCGATCTTCCTCCTCGAATGGGGCATTTTTGTCCCTCTGACATATATCACACCCTATGTTATCGCAAATGGCCAATCAACGTCATTTGGGTTCTACATCGTTTCCATTCTTAACGCCGGTTCATTCGTCGGCCGATTGGGAGCAGGCTATGTGGCCGATCGTCTTGGTTATGTGAATACGCTCATTATCTCCGTCGCTTTCTGCGTAGTAACATGTCTAGCGCTGTGGCTACCAGCTGGTGACTCCCAAGCTGTAGCCCTTGTTTTCTCTGTACTATTTGGACTTGTGAGCGGTAGCAATCTTAGTCTGAGTCCAGTATGCGTTGGTCAGCTGTGTGGGGTTGAAAAATTCGGCACTTACTATTCTACATGTTGGATGATAGTTTCATTTGGCACCTTGACTGGGTTGCCTATCGCTGGGCAGATCCTGACGGCTAGTGGAGGTGACTATACATGGTTGATTGTTTTTGCCGGACTCTCCTATGCACTAGCTGGCACCTTCCTCGTTGCTGCGAAAGTTGCAAAGCTCGGATGGTCAATTACTACGAAATACTGATGAGAGACTGAATGATTTATGATGCAGATGACTGCCCACCTCGCATTTTCCTCTCTAGGAGTTCACAGCTACCTAGTAAATATCTTCTATCTCAGTGGAAAATTGTACCGGACAAACGACCTCGTTTAGCTCCTAGTGCGATAATGTCGACAATTCTATTTCTTGACGCTCATTCCATACAAATTTGCACACGTTTGTTTTTCTTACAAAACTGAAAAGGAGGTCGGATGAAACAATAGGGGGAGCCCAGAATGTCAGGGTAGAAATACTAAATAGGGAGGAGTATTTAGCGAGTCTTTTGTGGTACCTAGATACCAGTTATCCAATGGATCTACTTTACTTTCTCTTCACACATATCTTAATAAATATGCGGATACATACATACATAGCAATATTACACACTCATTTATATCCCCATCTCTGTTTTAATCGTGCAGCAATAAGCTTCGCTTCTCATATTACAATTTTCATTCATTCCTCATATTATTTGATAGAGAAACTAAATAAATGAACGTCCTTTTTGCCTGTAGAATATTCAATTCCTCGTTACTTCAACAGGAACGGTCTAGGTATTCATTCTCCAAATATTATTCCGCCCCCTACGGATCAAATGGAATCGAATCAAATCACATCACATCACATCACCTTCATCTTCACTTTCATTATACAATATGCATATCTATCTATCTATTTATCTATTTATCCATTCATCCATCTATCCCATACATACATACACATACACACATACGACATTTTACACATCAACGAGCCAGCACAAGCACAAGCACAAGCAAGTATTTAACATATTCTTAAATTCAAGTTTACACATATGATTCCAATCCAAAGATTCAAAGCTTTGCGGTTCTGCGTATATCTTGTTATCTAGGTGGGTAGTTATTTAGGGATGTATATAACTATACGTATATATATATACCTAATAACTCTACACGATTAGTGACTATACAATCTAATTCCATAATTCCATAATTCATTCATTCATTCATATGTATCTGCTCTACTCTACCTACTCTACCTACCCTCCTTTCTTAGGTATCCTTATTACAACTCATCATATTCCCTCCTCTTATTTCATATAATGAACTATATACGAGAAACGAGAAACGAGATGCGATATGCGATACAGAATATACGATAAAGATCTCGCCGAAAGAGATATAGATATTTATTAGTCACTTATTATTACTTGGGGGGTGTGTGTGTATATCTGTGATATTACAGGTTTTGGATTCTAATTTCTAATTTCCATTTTCCATTTTCCATTTTCCATTTTCCATTTTCTAATTTCTAATTTCTAATTTCTAATTTCTAATTTCTAATTTCTAATTTCCTACACAAACCCCCGGAAAGTAGCACAAATAAATAAATAAATAATATACAACAATCTAGATACGAATCTATAATACACAAACCAACCTATATATATATATATATATATATATATATGCACCACCCAAAAAACTTGAAACCAAACACAATAAATAACTCCACCCACCCTCCTCCCTCCTCCCTCCTTCCTATAAAACAAATCCGACCGCAGATCTTACGTGTAAATCTTTCAACAAGCAAACCTAGATATTTTTACAATCTAACCAAATACTCCGAGTCCATATTTTCTCCCCATTAAAAAGGGCCTTTGCCGAGACAGATTGGCTTGATGGCTTCTCTAGTCGGTACATCACATAAGAGTTAGCCCCTCAGGCCATGTTATTTTGGAATTCACAATTTCGATAATCCAAACACCACTTTAATTCATTGCACATAACTTGCAAAGACCATGAAATCAAATTTAAAGTCTACTTTTATGTTATTCAGTAGTTTATTTTCAAAGCCAGAAGTGACTTTGCCAGATTGCTGACCCATTTATTTCCCTTCCTAATGTGCATCGTTTTTTCATCCCTGACTCCAAATATCTTCCTATTTTGAATCTTCCTCCAAATTAACTCCTCCATTCTATGGAACCCGACCTTGCCATCATATTTCTGGTCGTACCTCATCAAATTGCATATCCACGCAGAATACCATTCGCCCTATCAATGCTGATATGAAGACCATTTGAAATATAACAGACTTTGCCAGCCGTAAGAGAAGTAAATCAGACTTCCCCCAGAAAACGAACCATGAAACTAAATGAAGCTCACAGAAAGCATCATCACGTGTGCTTGAATCGTCAACGCAATGAATATCAACGCTAAAGTTCTAGATACGTTCTATCTCATTGGCAGCATCATTTGCAATGGCATTCATGACTTTCTCCTCCGCATCGGGGTCGTCCTCGGTTGGTGGCGGTCTCTCATTAGGAACTAGCAATGATTAGCACAGTATTTAGGAATATGTATTGATTCAAATACTCACCAGGTTCTTTCCATCCCATCATCTTCTCATTCGGAAGGTAAAGATGGAAAGAAGGAAAGAATTCCACGACTTGATCAAAATATTTGACTCCGATGTTAAGCTCATGAACAACCACTTCAAGTTTAAGACCCGGGTAGCATTGTTGTAAAATTTCGTCCTCAATCCAGAACTCTTCGATGGAATCGTCAAGTTCATCGATTCCATCGTCCGTCTTGTCTTCATAGGCAAAGCCGGGACCTTCCCAAGATTTGCATAAAAGCTTTCCGATTGGTTTTAGAGCACCCAATCCTCGAGGATCTTTAACATGCGAGAACTCTTTAACCACGTTTGCCGAAGCACGATGAACATCTGCCACCTCTATGAATCTGGTTTCAATTGTCACGACATGAATATCACCATTCTTGGCTTTATCAAAGTGGCTCTTGTCGCCAATGAAGGCAACAATCCCTCCAAAGACAAATTGACAAACAGGCAGACTAAGTACCGGTATGTTGGTATTCCATTGACTCAAGTCGTCCTCGGGATTAGCCCATGCCGAATTGATCTCAAAGTGACGCTTGTAGTTTTCACCAAACAGTGTTGAAGCGGCTACAGTGAAGTCGCCGGGAAACATTTGACGGAGACATCGGATTGCATCGAATTCCCTTTCAGCTACGTCACATAATCGCCGAGCGGCCATGACTTCTTTAGTGTATTCTTTACATACCTCATGAGCCAAGACGTAGTTCAGGAAGTTTTTAACCACTCCGCAAAACATAGTAACTTCCTCTGCTCCATCACCAAGTATTCTAGGGGCTCTGTAAGATCTATGGAATTGTTAGTGCATTCGACAAGGTATGCTCATACTGTGTAAACTCACAGGAAGCCCTTGGCAACTCCCTCCCAATCCACAACCCAATTCTCGGTATCTGAGGGATCATAGTATTTAGCGTTGCTAGCTCGAACAAAGTCTGTAGCTTGAATAGCGGCGATTTCAGCTGCAGTGGAGTTGTCTAAAGTTTCTTGATCGAGACCACCATTGAAAGTTTTGGCGCCAGATTCGATTCCACCCAAAGCAAAATACTTTGTAAGAATATTCGCACGAGTGCTATCAAACTTGCGTCTAATAATAGTCAGATTATCAGCTAACAGATTCTGCATATTGACAAGGTGTATATGAATAACTACCGTGCTCTGTATCGCTGAATGCATGTCTCAATACGCCTTCAAATTTTGTCAGTCTATGAAACCCACTTCAGGAATGATTGCATACGCAGCGAATGTTCGGCCTCTGCAAAGTTATTAGCGAAGTTGACTGAGAAAGTATGAGGTACTTACTTGTGGTAAATATCACATTCTTCTTCATATTCATCTGGAGTAAGAGGTGGGTCGGCATAGAATTCTACCGTGTCACGTTAGAGGTATATTCGAACTTTCCATGTGTGACTGGTCTTGCATACCCTCAAATCCCGTTGGGCCTGCTGCCTTTTTCTTTCCACCGCTCTTCTTCTTCTTTTTCTTGGGTTCACCCTCTCCACCTTCAGTGACTTTTGCGTCACCCTCTGCGCCTCCATTAACTGCGCCTTCCTCCTTCTTGTCGGACTCTTCAGGAGTGACGGGGAGTCTAGCAACTGGCGTGTTTGTACCAGAAGCGGGGGTAACTGATAAATGGTCTGGGGTTGGGGGTGGGACTCTTGGGGGGGCTGGTGGTGTTTTTACACCGGTCGCAATCTCGGGGATGTTGATATGAATTCTCTCATCGTCGCTGGAGCTCGACTTTGAACGAATACTCAACAGCTGATCTCTTGTATAGCGCTTGCCCATTTTGATGTCGGATTCATCCGTAGCTCCATCGACCCCGCGTAAGACGGTCAAATCGAGCTCGCTGATGGCACGAGATAACTCTTCAGGTTCAGGACCTACAGAGTGAGGCGCCATGATGTTGAGCTACCTGGTCCAAATGGATGGATTAGTGTCGTAAACAATAATGTAGGACCACTTGGTGGAGAAAAACTGTCGGTACTTACGACGGCGAATTTTGGTTGGCCGGGGTTTATCACGAGAGGAAGAGATATAGAAGGCTGTGCAAAAATTAAGAGTTGGGTTACACTACCTTGATGTTGTTGGTTTGTCGTGGTTGTGGGGGAAGTTGCAAGTTCTTTCTTTGCGAAGGCTTTCTAAGAAAAGGGATTAACGCCCAATATGATGAGTCAAGTGAAATCAAGTGAAGCCAAGCCAAGAATCAAGTGAATCCAAGTCAAGGCGAATCTTATATTCTGGGCTGGATAATGGCAAAGTGAATTGAAATAATTTGATACAAGTGCCATGAAGAAATAGCAAGACAAACGAAAAGGTCAGCGACGGCGGAAAATGCGGAGTGAACAAGGGTCAGTTGAATGTGCAATGAAGAAGACCTGGTGTAATAACGGTAGAGAGATAGATTGATTGATTGTACAGATGAGATTGTTTCAAGCTTTTGGTTTGCAACTCTCCATTCAGATGGTGTCCAACAATGACACAGAGTCCAGTAGTAGATTGGCGAGCTGTTGAATTGAGTGTGAGTGTCGGTATGGGTTGCGTGTATGTATGTGTGTGGTTGGATACAACAGCTGATGTGGTTCGAGTGAAAACAAGAGTTCGTGTGTGTGTGTGTGTGTATGCGATGGTGTGGTGACTGGGAAATCCCAAAATGCCAAGGTAGTTGTGGAAAGAGTAAAGTCGTCGGCAAGGTCAAGCAAGAAGGTGCACGCCAGCGAGAGGAAATGAAGATAAAGATGAGAATACAATAGACCTCCCCAATACAATTAATTACCTACCTACCTCTGCTCCATGTGCGAACAGCGGTATCAAAGTCACGTTGGTTTTTGATATTACCTCTTGATACATCTTTGCCTCTTGATACATCTTTGCCTCTTGATACATCTTTACCTCTTGATCCATCTTTCCCTCTTGATACATCTTTACCTCTTGATCCATCTTTGCCTCTTGATCCATCTTTACCTCTTGATCCATCTTTACCTCTTTCCATCTTTGCATCTCTCCACTGCACACTAGACCCGCCTTCTGTCGCCAGCACCGCCGAGTACCTTTTTCATAAGGTTTACCGTTGAAAGTCAAGATCCTGGTTGCGGGGAACTGCAGATGGAGATGGAGATGGACAGAAAAATGCCAAAAAAAATACCTAGATCGTGAAGTAACCTTATTAACATTTCATTCCTGTTTCCAGCGTTTCCTGCTGCAGCTGGATCAGGACCATTTCGTCGATAGTGAGCCGTGAAGAATGCCTTGTTTCCTCCATCGCACCCCCTTTGCCCTCGCATTGGCTGGTGGCCCTGCTTCTGATCCCGACAGTGCCCTTTCCACACTACTGCAAGGTGGCGCATCGTCGCATCGTCGCATGAGAGCTGTTGACGCTTACTCGTTCGTCGACCCTTCCCTCGCTCCGTGTTGTCTTCGCAAATAAGGTACTTGGTGACATTGACGAGGGTACATTGCAGGGAGCAGTGGCAGTGTCGGGTGAATTGTGCGTGTTGATGAGCGGAGGGGCGTGGAGGCGCTACACTTCTACACTTCTACACTTCTACACTTCCTCGATGCGGAAAGGTTCCAGCGTTTTTCCATCTCGCGGCAAGGGATTTATTTACTTCCCGCAGGTAAAATTGTCTCTTGGCTCGTCTGGGTTCGTCGTGCGCGCCCAATGTGAAATCGGATATCTGGTTAATGTTATTAATCTCGATAACCACCGCTCCAGCTCCTCATGATCCCCAAACGCTCTCTGAGTAATTAATTATTGTTGCAGCCACGGCAGACAGCCGTCTCACTCCAACGCCCCTTTACCACGCACACACACTCGCACACACACTCACACACACACACCCTTACAATACTCAGCCTACTCTTACTCTTACTCTTATTATTACTTTAAGCTTTCTTCTCTCTCTAGCGCCAGAAGACAAATAGAAGGAAAGCCGGTTCCTGGTTCTTCCTTCACTCGATACTTATACCCCAATACATTCCTTTCAACAATGATATTCTCTTGAGACTTTGCGACCACCAACAAAATAATACAATGGCCAAACCTCTCCCAATCCATGCCGACTTGATCGACTGCAACTACGCCGTCGCAGGGCAGTAAGTGTCCAGGCCACCTTCGCTCTTGTGAGATTGAAAACATTAACCCGCAAGCAGTGACGGCACGCTTTCCGACATTGATGGCGAATTGTTTATCAAGCCCTGCACCGATACTGAGATCGCATTTTACAACGACACGATAGCAGGGCACCAAGATTTTTACGATTTTATGCCCGAATTTCTTGGAACTTTGCAGCTAGATCAGAACCAGAATAAATCTTTTGACGAAAAGGCGACCGAGTTGATTGCGCAGCATGCCAAACCTGAAGTCTCATACCCTGGCAGGACTAATGGCAAGAGAATCACCACCAATCAAGCCGTGGTTCTTATGAATGCATCGCACGGTTTCGTGAAGCCCAATATCCTCGACGTCAAGCTAGGTGTACGCTTATGGGCAGATGACGCGCATCAAGAGAAGAAAAAAAGGTTTGACAAAGTCACGCAACAAACTACACACAAAGACCTTGGCTTTCGCATCGCAGGTATGAGAGTATGGCAGGGTCCCGATGCAAAGGGCGATGATATAGACGAGGATGGCTATAGAATATATAATAAAGATTACGGCAGGTACGAATTAAATAATAGCAATGTTCACGAAGCATTCGAGAATTTTATCTTCACACAATCAGCTGGTATCGACACTGAGTTGGGAAGATTAATATCCCAGGCGTTTCTCACGGATTTGAGAAGAATACAGGATGCCTTGGAAAGTCAAGAGAGCAGAATGTACTCTGCTAGTCTTCTCTTCGTTTTCGAGGGCGATGGAAAAGCGTTACGCGCTGCAATGGAAGAAGCTAGCAGGACCCCACCTCCAACCACTATGGAACATGGATCATCATCATCCGGAGAAACTTACTCATCCTTTGAAGACGACGACGAAGACGAAGATTTGGAAGAAGAATCTTTTCCAAAAATATATTCTCTAAAGGTCATAGACTTTGCTCATGCTACATGGACTCCTGGCTTAGGGCCGGATGAAAACTCTCTTGTGGGAGTCCGTAGCGTGGGCGAAATTCTGGAGAAACTGGCGGAGTCATAATGGACAGAGTTATAATAATGCCCAACGGCATATTGAGTATACTATGCTCTAGGAGAGCTGCTGGTGTGCGGGAGTTGTAGGAGTCATGGGCTTGTCAAATGCAAGGTATCTTCACGGAGTTGCTTGGACAGGGCACACACCTCCCTACACATGAGCATGGCTGTTTATTAAAATCTTAAGATACCCCACTGCGATTGGACATCTAGAAGTCTGCATATGCAAGCATATGCGTTCATTTTGCTTTTACTTCTCATCTATCCGGTTTAGACACGGTTAATAACACATACTCAATTTCATGCTCCTTGCTCTTCTCGTGTCTATATTTGGATGTAGATGCTATAGCATGATTAATGGCGAAGAACGCGGATCTCGGCTTCATGACGTGAGGTGTCTGTGGCTTTGAGAGTGTGCTGTCCCTATCGGCCAAGCCCGATCTCTGACATGCTGTCGTAAAGTACTCATGAGCTGCGGTATGCTTATTTTATCGACTAATCAAGCACGGGGCTAGATTGGGAGTTGTTGGGCTGTAGGCTTAGAAAGTATTACATAGCAAAGCTGTGATTGTATGTCAAATTTGTAGATGTTTAAAGATCGCTGACGACATTTCTTTGACAGTGATAGGCGCCCGTCTAATCGTTTTTATTTTATCGAGTGCCTACCAAGGTACTTGTGTATTCAGAATCCACTAAAAATATACATCTACCTATCCACAGCTGATTTTTACATTCCTGTGCTTCAAAAATATAACATCAATAAAGTAACTCTAACTAGCTAACGGGTTTCACATGACAAACGCGTCGCGTGAACGAAACCACTATACCTACCGTAAGGCTGAGAAACCCCTGCCACGGAAACCTTGAAACCCCATATCTTTGAACTGGGAGCTCGACACACTACACTCCCGCTCCCTAGCTAAAAACTTTACCCCATGCTCCACATCTTATCAACGTAACCATACCTAGATAGAATCATGTCGATACCAGGGCTTGGTCAAGCCGTTCACGCTGCTGTGAGTACTTCATGCACTGAAACTCCAAATTTACTCTATTTATTGACTCGTGTGTAGAGGACTGCTGCACCAGCAGCCGTTGCGCATACGAATATTCACGAGCTCCAAGCTAACTCGGAATGGCGCTTCGAAGTCGCAATTGGTTCGAGCATCGAAGTTAAGGTATGGATTTTATTTCGTTTCATTCTATTCGATTCTCTTCCATTGCAGTTATATCCATCCATATTCTCAACGAGAGAATCTCGATCTAATCCCTCCCTTCCTCCCAGGTCCTCTCTGGTACCGCAGAAATCTTCGGCACAGAGCTCGCGGTCAATCACACATATACATTTCACGGCACCAAATCTTCCATCTATACCTGGCACGGTTGTCGCCTCGAGGTAAACGGGCCATGCGAGGAATACACCGCCGAGGAAACCCCCATGATCTCCTACATCAACACGCATTTCGCGCTGGAGAACCTACGATCCGACGCGAAGAAAGCAGGGCAGGACGGTCCGCGCGTGCTCATCGTCGGACCTAACAATACGGGCAAGACCAGCTTGGCCAAACTGCTCACCGCGTACGCGGTTCGCATGGGCCGCCAACCAATTGTTGTGAATACGGATTCGCGCGAGGGAATGCTGAGTATACCGGGGAGTTTGACGGCGGCGGCGTTTAAGAGTATTGTGGATGTGGAGGAGGGGTGGGGGAGTAGTTCGACCAGTGGACCGAGTCCCGTGCCGGTGAAGCTGCCGTTGTGTTATTATTATGGGCTTCCGAGTCCGGAGGATAATGTGAAGTTGTTTAAACCGGTGGTCACGAGGCTGGCGTTGGCGGCGACGAGTCGTTTGCAGGACGATGCCGTGTGTAGGGAGACGGGCATGATTATTGATACGCCGGGGGTGATTAGTCAGGGGAAAGGAGGGTATGACTTGATTTCTCACATTGTGTCGGAGTTTGCAGGTGAGTTTGTTATTTGGGAAAGGGGCCTGTTTGAGAGGAGAGTGTGGACTAATGGAATTGGCAGTTAATATTATCCTGGTCTTGGGCTCGGAACGTTTACACAGTGAAATGTTACGGCGATTCTCAACCCACAAGACTGATAACGGAGAGGCCATTACTCTCGTCCGGTTAGACAAATCAGGAGGTTGTGTTGACAGAGACGATGCATTCATGCAACAAATGCGGGAAGCAACCATCAAGGAATACTTTTTCGGAGATGCAAAAAGAACCTTGAGTCCGCACACACAAGTGGTTAATTTCGATGAGCTTTCAATTTACAAAGTCAAAGAAGGTATACAATATATTTCCCTTTTCTCTTGTCTCTGGGTATTTTCAGAACACTAACACTCTACAAGCACACTCGATGCAAAGTGCATTTTTACCTGGAGGAGAAGAAGAAGTCGAACCCACACAATATGAGAAGGTAGAGCCTACACCCTCGATGTTGCATTGCATATTTGCTGTCATGCATGCGTCGACTCGGGATTCTCAGGACACTATTCGAGATGCGAGTGTCATGGGCTTTGTATATGTAGCAGAAGTCGATGAGAAGAAAAAGAGAATGAAGATTCTAGCACCGCTTAATACGAGAGTTACGGATAGACCATTGATTTGGGGTAGCTGGCCTGAAGCCCCAGTAAACTTGATGGGATAATCAAATAATACAAAATATCAGCGAGAAGAAAATTTCTAATACATGTTTTTGTGCTGGGTGTTGTGCCATGTGAAAGCAAATACAATAGTAAGAAAACTCCTGCGAACAAACTGAAAACATCCTGCCCGCATTACCCAAATTACGCCGTTTCGCATTGGTCTGCGCATACTCAAACCAACCTGGATATCCCTCATTCATCCTTCATTCTTAGTTCGTATCACCATATCCCATTCCTCATTTCGCCTCTCATCTACCTTTCTCTAATCCCTCGACTGCACCTTATGATCCCCCCTAACAGCCTCCGCATACGTGGGTGGCACAGCCCCTCCACTGCTCCCCTCTCCACCTTGACCCTGACCCTCTCCCGCATTCGTCCACGTCCCATTCTGCTGTTGCTGCACCGTGGGGGCTTCCATCGGAGCATTCGTGCCATATCCTTGGTGTTGTCTTTGCGGACCTCTCGAATCCTTGGGCACGCTCTGCGCTCGTCCGTTGGGGCCCTGTACCACGACATATGTTACACGAGCGTTCTCGGAGTCGGGGATGGCGTCGTACTGCGCGTCTTGGTCGGGGAATTTGGCGATGATGTACCAGGCGTGGAGGAGACCGGGGAGGAAGCCGAGCATGCAGAGGAGAATGTTGATCAGGGAGTCGGCGGAGCAGAGGCCGCGTTTGACCCAGACTGGAGGGGGTTAGTGGATGAGATGATGGGTGTAAGGGGGAGTGGACTGTTATGTGTGGTTGTTGGGATTTTGGGGAAGGAGTGGGGAGTTGGGAATAGATATGCTTACCTGCGAGAGGGGGGAATAGGATGGCGATTAAGCCGAGGAAGATATCGGATGAGCACATTTTTGATTTGTTGGATGTCTGTATATGAAGATGCGTGTTTTGTAGGTCTGAAGGGTTCTTTGATCTTGCAAAGAATGGTAGGTGGTTGGAGGAGCGGTTTTGGTTTATGCGAAATCAAATGTCTCTGTTCGCGGGCGAAGCAGATTCTTGGTTGTGCAGGTGGTTCGTCATCGGAGATCGGGCCTTGCGAGTCAAAGGAGGCACAAGGAAATCCTCTTTACCTCTTTTAAATTAGCGTCAATGCAATGATGCAGCCTTGGCAGGCTTATCGATAAGGTCGTCGGAAAGTCGGACTCAAATATTGCAGCTAGATAATCCATGTCGCTCTTTAGGTCCAGACATTTGATGATTAAAAAAGTTCAAGATTTGATCTGTTGTGCATTGCAAGTGTACATATAATTCTCGAACAACCAATATGCCGGAAAATAATATGGATATCGATATGGAGGAAGAGGATGATCCAATAGTCAGCTCTTATGATATTTTCATTAAACCTCGCATCTCTGAAGGCCGAGAAATTTATGTATTACAATTTCCCAATCGCGATATTGAGCAACGATACGCCGGTTCGAATGATGCTCAACCTCTCAAATTTCGAACGAAACCCAAAGCCGGAATGGTCGAAATGGATGTTCCAATCGATGCGCGCAGGAACTATGACAAGGATAAGGGTGTAAAATGGGGAGATGCTATCAAGAAGAGTCAAATGGTTAAGGGCGGAGGAAGTCATGGTTTGCCGGGTGGTTTTGGAATTGGAGGAGCACAGCCAACTGGCAGAGGAAGAGGACGGGCACAAGAGGTTGATCCTGAGAAAGTAATGGCGGATTTTGAAGGTGCTATCCGGACGGAGCAGGTTTTGGTGAAGCAAACTCTTGGTGGTCAAATCATTCCGGTTGACCAAAATAGTCCTCAATACTTTTTAGGCGCTTTTCAAAGTGGTAATTGGAGATGTTTTTTTTCCATGCTCGGGCAAGATGCTAATTTAATCTAGACAAACTTCATCTCACTCCAATTGACCATATGGTACAAATGAGGCCTCAATTTCATCATATCGACGCACATGTAGAACAGGAAAAGCAAAACCGACCTCGCGAAGGACCTGCACCAAAGGCTACCGAAGCTCGAGCTATTCATATGACGGTTAAGTCAAACATCGATGGAGAGGAAGATGGAAGTGATAATATTGGCGTACGAATCTCTGCTGCGCAACAGGAGCAATGGATAAAGCACCGATACGTTGATGAGGATCATCAATCTGCTTGGGAGTGCTATCATGAGAATATGTTTATTTATCCTGAGCAAGATGAGAAAGGAGAAGAGCAAGAACTTTCGCCTGATGTGGTTCCCAAGTTAACCACTGGGATAGATGATATGACATATATGGATACCATCAGCGCGCCAAACAATGCTGCGAAAATGTCAAGGGCTAAGGTGGATGCGCAAACGATTGATCTTGATGCGGATGATGAAGAATAGAATTGTATGATATGGGCTCATTCTCTGGCGTATAAAATCAAAAAGATACCCCGCACATGTCCTTGGTAGACGAGATACTAGGTAGACAATTGAACATACTTCAGCAGAACAATTTTACACTTGTATACTTCATTTGAGATGGGATGAACATCTTTTGATTGTATATACTCGAGTAGCTTTTCTTTCTTTTCTACTTCGTCTATGGATTTACTCTAGCTGGCTATCAATCAAAGCACTGTGCGTGAGGCTTGACATATCTTAAATCCGAATACAGGCAGGCGATAACGATAAAAAAGTTCCGGCGTCATTCATTATCAGCCAGAGCTCGGCCGACAGGTAGCTTTACTTACTTGCTATCCTAAGCTCGCCATCCCACCAAAATAAACCATCTTCACCACACCTTTTCCACGCAATCTACAGATTCAATATGGCTTACTTGGCACCGATACATAGACCAAGTAGTGTACGACTTACACTGCGATTGAATCTTTTAGATCATAGAGAGGAATGTCTGGTACTTGCGTAAGTAGTCATCTACACAAGATTCCATGATTTAGATTCACAACACAATGGAATGCTGACCTCTTCACAGGAAAGCAAACCGATTGGAAATATGGAGGGCCACAGAAGACGGTCTCACGATGGCATATTCGAAATCTATATATGGCCGCATATCCATGCTGCAAAAGATCCAACCTGCGGGATCTAAAACTGACCATCTCTTCGTCGGGACCGTTCGAGCACAATACTTTACCGTGATGTGGAATCCTCAGACGCACAAACTGGATACCATGCAGTCTTTTGTCGATGTCTCTCAAGAACACATGCGGGATTCGGAAAGTAGGGATAGGTGTCTTGTGGATCCGACGGGGCGACTATTGGTTATGGAATTGTACGAAGGAGTGCTGAATTTGGTGAAGATTGTGAAGCCTAGGGGAGGCAAGACGGATTACTTGGAGAACCCAGAGCAAGTTAGGATTTCGGAGATGAAGGTTCGGGCGAGTGCGTTTTTGTATACGGATACTAAACAGCCGAAGTTGGCTTTGCTGTATCAGGATGCGAGGGAGAATGTGAAGTTGGCGACATATAGAATGCTGGATGACAAGGGACAGCTAATTTTGCAGTTTGATCCAAAGAAGAACAGGGAGAATGACGTGGATGATTTGTGTGTTGGAGCTATGCATATCATACCGGTTCCGAAGGCGAGGGATGAGGCGAGCAAGAGATATATTGTCAGGAACGCAACGACTGCCAAGGCTAATTTAGGAGGTCTGGTTGTCTTGGGAGAAACAAAGTTTACATATCTGGATGATGAAAGTAAAGCTATTGTCGAATATGCGCTGGATGAGGCTGTATTATGGGCTGCTTGGGAACCGATAGATGAGAGAACTTATCTACTAGGAGATGATTATGGCTTTTTGTACATTTTGACAATACTGGTCGATGGTGCTACAGTTACTGGATTGCAAGTTGTAAAACTGGGACAGGTATCTAAACCTACATCTTTGGAGAACTTGGGGAATGGAGTGTTCTACATTGCTTCCCATGAAGCGGACAATCAGGTTGTTCAAATAGATTTGGAGAGTCCAGAACATGGTGTTACGTTGTTACAGACACTACCGAATATTGCTCCAATACTTGATTTTACAGTCATGGACATGGGCGGGCGAGAGGGAGAGACCCAATTGAATGAGTATTCTTCAGGTCAGGCTCGATTAGTCACGGGCAGTGGAGGATTCGAGGGAGGAAGTTTAAGAAGTGTTCGGAGTGGAGTTGGACTTGATGATACTGCAATACTTGCCGAAATGGAGGGTATCCGTAAAGTCTTCGCGTTACATTCTGGCCCAACTCTACCAAATGATACTCTTGTAGTGTCGTTTTCTACAGAGACTCGATTCTTTAAGTTTGATACACAAGGAGATATTGAAGAAGTGGAGACTGTTAAGAATTTGTCTTCTACATCGGAAACATTACTAACTTATAACCTTGATGAAGGCTGTATATTACAAGTCACACAACATGAGGTATCAATATATGGCAAATCTCCCGGTCATCGATGGCAACCTCCCAACGGACAAATAATCACGGCAGCCTCAGGAAACCAGAACTACATTCTACTTTCATCGAATGGACGTACCTTGTTTACTTTATCAATTCAACAAAATTTGGCAGAGGTCGCATTTCAGGAGCTTGGAGATGATCAAGTAGCTTGCATACATGTACCCCAAGTAATGGGTGATATTGGTGTCGTTGGATTATGGAAGTCGGGATCGGTATCTCTGCTTGATCTCGCAACTCTCAATACTATCGTATCTGAGGATTTACGACGAGCTGATGGTGCTTCTATACCGAGAGATATTGCCCTTACTCAAATTTTACCCCCAGAACTTTCAGGTCCGACATTGTTTGTTAGTATGGAAGATGGCATTGTGTTGAGCTTCAATGTTGACAAGTCCGATTGTTCACTGTCGGGACGCAAAAGCATTGTCCTTGGAACACAACAGGCGCAACTTCAGATTTTACCACGGGATAATACAACCTTTAATGTTTTTGCAACATGTGAGCATCCTAGCTTGATATATGGTTCTGAAGGTAGAACTGTGTATTCGGCCGTCACAGCTGAGGACGCAATCGCAGTATGTTCACTGAATAGTGTAGCGTACCCAGGTTCAGTAGTTGTGGCTACAATAAATGAACTCAAACTCGCAGTCATCGACAACGAAAGAAGAACACATGTCAGAACCTTACCGATTGGTGAAACTGTAAGGAGGGTAGCATACTCAGCTAAAGAGAAATCCTTTGCGATTGGAGCTATTAAACGTGAATTGACAAAGGGACAAGAAGTTGTCACGACTTCTTTCAGGCTTGTCGACGAGGTTGTTTTCGGTGAGCTAGGAGAACCATACTATTTACCACCAAATAACGAAATTATCGAGACTGTCGTACGAGCGGAGCTTCCAACAAGACATGGCGATGGCGAATTAGTCGAACGCTTCCTTGTCGGTACAAGTTTCCTCCACGAGGAAGAAGCGAATGTTCGCGGTCGTCTTCTTATTTTCGGTGTCAATGCAGATAGAGCTCCATATATGATCGCTTCTCACAATCTCAAAGGTTCTTGTCGATGCATTGGTGTACTCGATGGTAAAATCGTAGCGGCACTAAATAAAACAGTCGTAATGTACGACTACGAGGAAACTTCGAGTACAAGCGCCACGCTTAAAAAACTAGCAACATATCGATGTTCAACATGTCCGATCGATATTGATATTACAGATAATATAATAGCAGTAGCGGATATTATGAAATCGATTGCGCTGGTCGAATATACACCTGGAGCCGATGGTCTTCCAGATAAACTTGAGGAGGTCGCAAGGCATGCACAACAAGTCTTCTCAACCAGTGTCGCAGAGGTAGATACAGATACCTATCTGGAAACAGATCATGATGGCAATTTAATATTATTGAAGAGGAATAGAGAGGGTGTCACGAGAGAAGATAAAACTAGAATGGAAGTTACTTGTGAGATGAACCTTGGAGAGATGGTCAATAGGGTTAAGAGGATCAATGTGGAAACATCGAAAGATGCTCTATTGATCCCGAGAGCCTTTCTCGGCACAGTATGTTCCCCCTCCTCCTCTCCTTCAACATGTTGATTCGTGATACTAACGACTTCTCAGACCGAAGGATCAATCTACCTCTTCTCTCTCATCCCCCCACAAAACCAAGATCTATTAATGCGTCTCCAATCCCGTCTAGCATCTCTTCCTTCCGCCTCCTCCATCAGAGGATCCTCGGACTCTACATCTCCTCACCAAATCGAACTCTCGCCCGGTAATCTCGATTTCAATAAATACCGATCCTACATATCCGCCACGAGGGAAACAAGCGAACCCTTCAGATTTGTAGACGGGGAATTAATAGAAAGATTTTTGGATTTGGAGGTTGAGGTGCAGGAACATGTGGCCGAGGGGTTGGGTGTCAAAGCCGAGGATTTAAGAGGTATGGTGGAGGGATTGAGGAGGTTGCACTAGAAGAAGGAAGGGTGGGAGAGAGATTGGATTTCAGTGGATTTATAGAATGGGCATGTGAATATCGATATTGGTGGAATGAGATGGGTAGACAGAGTAAAGCTACCCAAGGTTGAGAAAAAAAAGAGAGAGAACGACCTTTTTATATGCATCGAAAATGAATGAAGTTACCAATCACGCAAAGCTGGTCACTATTGCCATATGGTATGCGACGAGGTATAGATGATAGATATACTTCTATAAATTATTTAGATAGCAGAATTAAAAATACAAATTGTGCTATGTAACATCAAAGGATTACCTAGCTAAAGGGAAGGTATTCTACGTGACACATTTACCTTGAACTACAGCTCTGGGGGTCTATACACCGAATGATTGTCTAGCAATACGATCCGTGACTGTAATTTTCACTGGCTCACCCGCTGAGTTCACACATAGTACGTCCAAACACTTCTTGTAGGGTATATTCATTTATATTACTTCTACTCCATAGTATGACTACTCCGAGCCACTAAGATATCTATAAACAACAGAGAAGTCCTTGCCCTTACAATTCTCCTGCTGTTCCACAGTTTCATAAACCTCTCGAGCTCTATTACCAAGCTCGAGTTTGGCCTGAACTTCTTCAGCTGCTTTCAATGCAAGTCCTAGATCTTTCTTCATAAGACTTATACCGAATCCTCCACTGTAATCTCGTTCGACTGGTGCACCAGCTACAACGCCCTTAACTGGATTGTTAAGCTCACTTGGCCAGCATTTGCCAGTACTGCTGTTGATCAAATTACCTAGGACTTTTGGATCAAGACCCCACATTATTCCCAAGTTCATGGCTTCAGCTGTTGCAATGTTATTGATCGCCAGAAGGTAGTTGTTGGCAAGCTTTCCCGAAAGACCTGCACCTTGAGCTCCGCAATGTAACACCCTCTTTCCCATCATCGTGAGTATTGGGGTCACACGATCAACTAGATCATCCGAAGCCCCAAGCATAAAGGTCAGAGTTCCGGCTGTTGCGCCAACAACGCCTCCTGACATCGGTGCATCGACGAATCGACCTTGTTGAGTAGTATGAACTGCCCTAGCAACATCTCTAGAAGATGTTGGATCAATTGTGGAACAATCAATAAAGAGACGATCCGGGTTGGCGACTACGGATGTAGAAAGTGGAGGCTTGAGTATTTGACCAAAGACATTCTTTACATGTGCTGGCTCTGGTAAAACGGTGATGGTAGTTTCCTGCAAACAGTATCTATTAGCAATTGAAACAGATGTTTTCAGACAAAATAGACAATTGATTGAAATAAAATCAGAGGATTGGCTTTGTTGTATAATATAAAAATCATTAGAAGATCAACCAAGACGGTTGACCCCAACTTAGATCATTCATGGAACAAACTCATCACATAAAACGGAAGAATGAATATGATTGCGAAAGATAAAAATATCGTGGGATAACTCACAGAATTCTCAGCAGCTTCTCTAATACTACCTGCAGCTTCGACAGCAGCGCCAGTCCCAAGAGCTTTGGTGTCTTTTGTGAATCTCTCCACTGCTTCAGTATTGATATCATAGACTCGAATCGTATCGGCAGGGGGTAATTTGGCTTGAAGGTTTCTCGCCATATTGTATCCTGCGTAATGTTAGCAATTGACTCTCTTTTTTGGCAGACTCAAAGTACACATACCCATTTGACCGAGACCAATGAACCCCCATTGCGTCTGCCTTCCCACTGATGATGAGAAGTTTCTATGTTGAACCGGTCGAAATAATGACCGCACAATTGGCGCCGTTGTCCTCACATTTACCCTCATCTTCACAATCCAATTCACGCTCTGGGAAAGTCAATTGAAAAGAAGAAGAGGGAGTTTTAAGTATAACCAGCCGCTTGAAGCGGATAGGTACAAGCAACCGTAAAAGCTGACGAATGAACGAATGCGGGTGTTCCCTCGGGTGATATTTGGTTAAATGGGGAAGGCAGCATGGAGAATGTGGGGAAGTCAGTTTGGTTGCGCTGCCCGAGGCTGCTTTGCTTCCTGAATCCTTGGACCGTTACCCCGATATCCGACGTAAGCCGGCAAGATCAGCAGTTTTGCTATCAATCCATGATAGGAAATACCTCACATGAGGGTGAACCTTGAAAGGCACATGCTAGCTAACCAATGCCAATCGTGGGATTAGTTCAGGGAGTGAATGCATAGCAAAAGAATTGGTGATTGACAGTTGATTCCTCCATACTTCGTGCTTTGCAGAGAATCCAACAGATAAAAATGGGAGACATATGGAAAAAGATGGGAATAAAAATAAAAAGAATTGGAGAAAAGTTTGGAGAAAAAATGGGAAAGAAATGCTTAGTCATTCAGTAAGCGAAGTAGCTTGCCCCTGCCCCTGTCAGATGAAAAGCACTGATAAGAAGTGTTGAGAGAGAGTCCCCATCAAAATCCAGTCCATGATCCATCTCCATTCTATCTACCTGCACCATTCAGTGATGGCGATTCTTGATCCATATAAATCAAAGTCAGCGCGTCGTCATTACTACTACACTAGAACTTCCTCGAATTCGGCTCAGATAATGCGGGGTAGGAGATTCTGAACTCAATATCAAGGCACATGTTGAATGAAACAATTCGCATACCATGTTTATATACTTGCGCATAAGTTTCGCGTTATTCTTCCATTTCCAAATGTGATCGACGATCAAGTCGTTTTTCGTGCTTGTGTATATGCTGTAAATGTTGTAAATATTGAGGGCGAAATCTCATTGTTATACAATCAATCTCGTCCACTGTGGGAGGGCCCCTGAACGTATAAAGCTCAGTCAAACATGTAGTTCAATGAAGTGATTATAGTAATATATCTAACCTGTGCCCATCCCTGACCAAAAGACTGACTCGCTATGCTATAAACGATTGTCAAGAGCACCGAGAGGTAGCTCATTCTTGCTGCCATGCTATTCTATGACCAAATCCTGTATGATATCCAAAATCCTGACCCAAGCCCGAACCCATACCCGAACTACCACCCGGAGGAAATTACAAAGGCCTCAAATCTATCCCATCTATACCCATTCATCTACCTCTTCTTCCCTCTTCCACCCTCGACCACCGCTTCCAATGCTCCTGCTGCCCGTCTCTCCCTCCTCCTGAACTCCCCATTGAACATTTCCGGCAATATCATCTTCGCATTTGCATGTTCTTTAGCAAAACCCACCTCTGCGGAATTTCCAAATTTCCCTCTCGTTATTCTGACAGCCTCTTCTAACATCTCTGTTCCTACACCTGTGCCTCTATACCTCACTTTTGTAGTCCATGCCCTGATTACACCTTTCCCTCCCTTCTTCCCACTTTTCCCCTTCCTTGGTGATCCAGTTACATGAGGAGCTCGTTCAATGCGCAATATGAGTGCTCCGATGAGTTCTTCCCCATATCGAGATCCAATAATAACATCTTCCTCTCCTTCATCATTTTTAGCAAAATTCCAATTGAACTCTTCGGCCGTGTGTAAATATCCTGCAGTGGCAGCTCGAACTGCTACCAAACATGCCATTGTTACTCCTGCGAGTGTGGTTCCAAGCAACCCCAAATCGCTGGTGTCTGTGTATTGCCATTTTGTAACAATCGCGATTAATAATGCGTAAAAAGTAAGAGTAAGGGGATGGAAAATTAATGCTTGGGCAGCGATCTGTCGTTGTTGGGCAATAGAATCTGCGACTAGTTTTAGGGCTTTCGTTTTATCCTCTTCGGTGTCTAACGTGGTGGTGGTGAGAGAGGGAACGCCGTCAAGGGGATCGGGAACAACGGTATTATCGTCGTCGATATTGGAAGACATAGTTGCGAGAGACGACGGGCGAAGTAGTGGGAGATTGTGAGAAAATGATGCGCTCAGAATTGGAGTTGAGGTTGCAGAGTTGAGTGTTGATGGTGGCAGGACCAGATTGGCTCGAAGGAAAGTAAAGAAAGCTGGTGGGGGTTTATTGTTAGCAAAACTTGACTGGACCTTGTGTTAATTGGTGTTGGAAGATAGATGATCGAGGATTGCAAAAATAAAGCATTTTAACATGTGAACAGTCTCTTCGCACTCACAATTGAGGGATGAAATCCAAAAATAGCAAAGGTTAATATAAATTGGCTCGAAATCGCTTCCCACCTGCTCAAAATGAAAGTTCCACCGAAAACCTTTTCCAAACTTTTTGTCTTCCAACGACCACAAACGCTTTTCGTACAATGAGAACGGAGACCTCAACTGAAAAGAGAATACAAAAGGAAAACTGCTGGAAGGAAGATGTATAAATGGAGAAACTCACCAGCACTAGCCAGAAATCCAGGGACAGCGTTCATTTTATCCACCACCATATTGGCAGTAGTAGCAGTAGTACCATTCAATGTCGCACCGCCACCATACTGCGACCTTCTCAACTCCAATCCTCTGGGAATAGACATAGGCACGTGTCTAGGCATTTCCCCCAAACAGGTAACTGTTACCAAATAAGTCAACCTCTTTCGGCTCTTTTGCCAATTTCCGATACCATTCGCGTGAGGATGGATACTTGATGGAATGCGATCAAAACTCAAGGATCTGAACTTTTTATATGGCATTTTGGGATACTTACTGACGTATGAAATCTGCACGTGGGGGGTCCCAGTTTAATTGGTGAGGAGCTTGTTTATCTTCTTATCGATGTGCCAAGAGTTCAAAGTTTGATGGGCACCAAGGGTTGATTTGGAACCAAGACATGGGACAGAGAGCCACAACCCATGTGGGATCCTTTTGAATGGATGAAGATAGGGCTTAGTAGGCGAGGGGACGACGGGGGAGGGGTTGGTGTGGGAGGGCATCCAGACTGGTCAACTGGTGCATATTGTTGATAACTGTTGGCTGCTGTTGGCTGCTATTGGCTGTTGGCTGTCGACTTCCGACTTTGACTTTGACTTTTGGCTTATCGTCAATGATAGGAATGGAATGGAGGGGCTTGATTGTGATATTGATGCCCAGTGGGTGGACAGTGGGCGGGCAGATGTTGTGTAAGTATCAGCATCCAATCGGCCTCGCTACCAGTCTCGGGATGTTTTTATGGATAGGAAAGATAACTCGTCCGTGTGACCACATCTATCAGACAATCGTTGCCCATACTGGCGTGCTTGACCAGCTCTGTTTCCAAGATCCTTTTTACTTATATCTGAACTAATGCGCGGCAGTAGGAACTTGTTGTGTAAAGTAAATCACTCGAATATGCAAGCGTCAGCTCACTGCCAATGATAGATGGCTCTGGCGAATATCCCAGATATCAGTCACCATATCCTTGACGCCTCGATGCCGATGAGTTAAACTCTTTGTCAGGATTTTGTGTCCGTATATTACGTATCATTGATGAAGTTTCATACTTCATTCAAAGGATCTTCTTGCCTCGTGAGCAACAACCCACCTTTCGATCAGGCTTTGAAACGGTTGAGAATCTGACTTGGGCTGCCCAGCGCTATATCGGCTACGGCGCCAAAATGTCCAGAAGATGAGAGAACATCACCAGAACACCACAGGGCCAAAATAAAGTCCATCATGACAGCCACCAGTACGGACCTCCGGTATGGGAGCGCTGCAATTGTAAGCCCAAGGTATTCAATAGTCCGGAATGCGATCCAACATTCAAAAACTCATGTACAATATCAAGTGCAACAGGAGTTGAGATGAGGCTTACAATAGTATGCAATCCGTGTGGTTTGTGAAGCTGGAGGAAATCTGAACAAGTACCGAGAGGTCCGTGCACCACTCGAATTCATCAAAGACGCTCCAGCTCCAGCTTCAGATACTCATCATGCTATTTCTTTCCATCATGTCCTTATTCAAGCCTGCGTGGATCTAGTCTCTCGGTACCAAAACCTCATACTTAGTAGTATTTTGAGTGGCACGTCAAGAACTTGGTGAGAAAACAGAAGGCAAGCTGCCAGATCATGATTATTGAGGACGTTCTCAGTCGAAACATTTGAGCGTGTTCAAGGAAGTCTTCGATTACAGTGGGAATGGAGATTAGGAGGGATTTGTCTATTCTTAGAAAATCTCATGCCTATATTTAGTAAAGGAGTTAGAATCTTGGTAAGAAGCCGCACGTCGCTCACTTCACAATCTTCTTTTGGGCTTCCAACATTCCTAACATTCTTCATCATCCCGTCTCAAGAACGTGAAGTAATAACTATCTCCCAGCCAACTCTGATGTTTTGATTCTTCCTGTTATTACAATTTCAAAACATGCACCGTCATGACCACTCAACTGGTCTCCAAAATGGAACAACTTCATGAATTCTACCCACTACTCTAGGACTGCGAGGAACTTAAAATTCCGGATACTAACGTCCTAAGTATGCGTATCATAGTAAACAATTAGATCTGCAAGCCACATAATCCATGATGATGGATATAAAGTGAAGCAAGAGTCCTTCAAGAAACCAACATCAACAGCATCAACTCTCGACAAGAACTTTCGACATCTCGACAAACATCACATCACATCACTACACCAAACCACCTTCCAACACTAACTACCACCCGCCTGAATTCAAACACATAATCCCCTCAAATTAATCCACTCAAAATGCAATTCCGCAATCCCCTCTCCCTCCTCACCCTTCTTCTCACCTCCACCCAAGCCATCCAAGTAACCTACGACTCCGGATACGACAACGCCGCTCGATCCCTCTCCGTCGTCTCCTGCTCCAACGGTCCCAACGGTCTCGAAACCCGATTCCCCCAATACAAAGTCCAAGGTGATCTCCCCACCTTCGCCCGCATCGGCGGCGCATCCACAATTGCCGGTTGGAACTCGCCCAACTGCGGTACTTGCTATACTTTAACGTACCAAGGCGTCTCAATCAATATCTTGGCCATCGATACCGCGGCTACCGGGTTTAATATCGCCGAGAGCGCGATGAATACTTTGACTAATGGAAGAGCCGTTCAGTTGGGGAATATTGATGCGGATTGGACTTTGGTGACCCCTGAGGAGTGTGGGTTGCCGGCTGAGGGCGGTGGATCACCGTGTAAGGCTTAGATTTGGGGATGCTGGGGATGGAAGGGTATTTTGGGAGAATGGATTATGGGAGGGTAAACTTTGATGGAGCGAGGATGGTTTTTTTGGTGTAGTGGTGTGATGCCTGATTTGTTTAGATGATCGATACACCTTTGATTGTTTCACTGTTCAATCTTTAAAGTTTTCTTTTAATATTTGAAAATAATTCTAATATTAATCTTCATCAGTACATTCAATGTGGTTTGTGTGTGTGTTTTTCAATTCTCTAAATCCCTTATCAACTCATATCGCAATGTCATGAGTTTATAGCCTCATACAACTTATACGCTCGAAAGCGAATGACTGCTTTCCAAATCACTCAATAAACATCCCATAAACTAACTTTCCCATCCTTCCCTCCCACAGCAACCCAATGTGTTTCTCTCGCCTTTCTCAGTCTCTCCCTTTTAACATCCAACTGTCCCAGTCTCCCTACCAATTCGTTTCCCTTCTCATCTCCTCCGCTCCCCACTCCTTCCCCTTGCAAAACATCCGCAACAGCAATAGCAAAACACCCATCCTTATGCCACTTCAGCACCGCCAATTCTCTCATCTTCGCCACTCCGTACACTCTTGCTCTCCCGTCCCATCCAGCGGTCACGGCAATCTTTCCATCATTTCGCATCTCTATGCTTTGTTGTCCCGCATGTGCTGTTTTCAGCATTTTGGGCTCGTCTTTGGCAGAGCTTATTATCGATTTTGAATTTGATGTTGAGGGAGAAAAGGGGGTCGTGGTGGCAGGGATTAAGTATTTGATGATCCGATCATCAGCACCGCTGGTAAGAAAGAATTTGCGATCTGGGCTTGGATCTAGAGAAAGGGAGAGAATTGGTTGGATGTGCGATTTAGAGTGATATACGATGTTCCATTGTGGTGCCCGAGATGAAGGTGCAGATGAAGGAAAAGAAGAGGATGCAGATATAGAAGAAGTGAAGGAGAAGACGGAAACTGATCCGTCTTCATAACCGGAGAGAACGGTTAAGCATTTAGTGATAGGATGGAAAAAGAGTGATAAACACATTATCATGCCTGGCTTCTCTGGTCCTGGCGAAGGGATATTGTGAAGACGGTGGAGAGTGGGAACATGGAAGATATCGATCTGGAACCATTAGTTTACGTTGCTCATTCCGTATAGAAGAATACTTACCGATTCCGACGTCAACGTATTCGGGACTGCGAGTAACAATTGATCTCCACTTTTCTCTCCCTTTTCAACGTCTACTTCCACTTTCTCGTCTTTCCCGCTGTCCCCATCTTCCTCCACTTTGATATCTGGATGCAAAGGACACATAGCGAAGGCGCAGAAATTCATGGTGTTGACATCTAACATATGTAGAATCCATGGTTTTCTCCTCTCTTCCGGGACGGTATCAACCGGAAGAACTTTACTCATGAACTCCTCCTCTGATGGGGGAAGCTTCCATATTATTAGTTTGTTGTCTTTCCCATGCCTACAACATGTCAGTCTGACGTTTCTCTTCTTTCTTTCTTTCTCTCTTCCTTCCTTTTCCATATATGGTGACAGCTAGTCAATCTCTCCCCCGCCCCCCTTCTTTTCCCTACAATCACAAATCCCTAAACCCCAAGAAAAGAAAAAACAAAGAACAATCAATACTCACGTAATAACCCCCTCCCCCCACTCCCCCACCCCAAGCAAAACCCCCTCATGCGCCCTCCAAACCGCAGTCCCCCTCCTACTCTCCAAACTCCACATGACAACCCATCCCTCCGCATCCCCAGTAACCAACCTCGTATTTCCTCGTATAAACTTCGCTACATGTATTGGAGTCGCATGTCCGCGTAAGATATATGATGGTTGAGGTGCGCCTGGAGGTATGGACATTGCGTCCGTGTCAAGCTACTCAAGAGTGCCCGAGATCGAGTGATAAAATGTTGATGAGATTTGAAAGTCAAGTTTCGCATAGAGTCATGGATAGGAGTTTTGGATGAAACCGTTGTACTCCAGAAGCCCGATCTGTTGAAATAGATAGATTCGTTACATAAGCATCACTGGAGCCACAACAACGATTTCTCCCCCTCCGTGAT
This sequence comes from Botrytis cinerea B05.10, assembly GCF_000143535.2. Taxonomy (NCBI): domain Eukaryota; kingdom Fungi; phylum Ascomycota; class Leotiomycetes; order Helotiales; family Sclerotiniaceae; genus Botrytis; species Botrytis cinerea. Next base: position 1,223,680 of record NC_037321.1, on the reverse strand, counting down.
TCAATAATGAGGATCATTGTTATTGGAAATCGTACTCTAAGGTTACTTTTAATATTGCCCAAATAGATTGCTACTCAAAATAGGTATATATGGACGAAGCCTAACAGCTCAGTGCAACCTGAGAATTTCACCTAGAAAGTACCAACAGCAACTACCGTCTAATGAATTTCTTCTCCACTACTCCTCCTCCAAAAGGATTTATTTACCTAAACACTTTGAAAACGTTTTTGAAACGTTTGTAAACGACCGACACATTATAGATATGCAACAAAACCTTTCAAGATTTCATGAAAATCACGTGTCGCTTATATCATTGGTTTATTTCCGTTAACGTGTCGGTAATGTTGATGACTAATCCAGGTAGGTCTGAAAGCAATTTTCCTATTGAACTGACAATTGAAACGCAGGAGATTGTATGATATTGACTTGTTGACCTATCAATGTTACTAAGTTCGCCTACCTGTACATCAAGTTGGACATCATAGAGTAGTGGCATTAATTATCTGTTTATCATGAATTTACCTACTCACCAGCTTCAAACCATTCAAACGATATGGGCGTGCATTGAACAAAATAGGTGCATTCTCTAAAATTTAGAGATAATATCAATTCATAAATAATGTATTTACACTGTCGACCAATGTCAATCGCTCTATAGTATTACACTATCCAGGAACAACGCTGAAAGAAAGCCCTCCATTCCCTCAAACTCCAAGGTTCTATGTTCAAGAATACCGAGGGATGCCTACCAACCCGGGACCGATTATTTATTCCCCAAACGCCAATTTGACTCCAATTCCCCATTTCATACCGCTAAATTGAAATTTTTGTGCCGTTGATTCCGTATGCAAAATGGCGCCCATCCCCGAATTTGTCCTCTCAGGTGTCATTTTAATTTGCGTCTCCCGTAGCGTCGTCGAAGTAATGAACAATGAAGATCTCGATGGTCGTTTGTAACATGATATATCACTTATAGATATGTATGAGTAAATTGATTTGTTGTGTTTGGTGGTTGATAATGTTGTTGGTATGGATGATTCGGTAGAGAGAAATCCGCAGTTTTCAGAAGAGGATTTAAAATGCCGCTTGGAATGGACGGTCTTGCCGGTGCAGGTGGTGCTGGCGTATTAGAAGGGAAGAATTGAGACAAGGAACTCGCTTGAGGCATCATCTGTTGCTGCTGCGCCGTTTCATCTGGCCAACCCCACTTCGTTTTGAGTTCTTTGTGTAAAAATCCAACTCTCCAACCCGTTTCTTTTCGAATTTTTTCGAATATGGTGAGTACTTCTTCTTGTTCGCGACGAACAACTAAACATTCGGCAGCGATAGCTAAAGAGCGAAGCGCGACACTAGCCACTCCCCTGTCCTTGACATGTGCTACAATTCCACATATGGAACGAGAGTGGCTTTGCTGCATTTCGTGCATTTCTACATTTTCTGGACTCAACAACGGATTAATTTGAGGGAGAAGGCACATTGCTGTGTGGTAGAACAATCTACCAACGATTGTGGCACGTTTGAGAAGCCTATGAGATTGTAATTAGTAGGTTACTTTGTACACCCCGCTTAGTGGATAGACACTCACCAAACTTCTGGGAAGGCGGAACTTGAAGTGGTCTGTGACGGATACAAATAAGCCATCGGGTGCATGGTCCGAGGTATGCTACTGTTCCAGCTATCACAAAGATTCTTCAATTTTTGCCACTCTGCATACCTAGATTGCATTCGAATTTGCTCGTCGTGCGGTGAAGCCTCCTGAAACCGTGGAATCGATGCCCTAAAATTTGCGATTTTTCCAACGATGTATAGCATTCGATGAACCCAAACTTCCTCTCGTCCAACTTCCAATTCTCGTGAAAAGTCCATATCAACTCCCCATTGATCCGGTTCCCAGGCTACCTGCCAATTGAAGTGCAAACAACTGAGCAATTCCATGCCAATGTTAAGCCAAAAGCATGCGGCCCCTACACCAGTACTTCGTGCATTCCATCCACATTCTTTAATCAAAGCTCGTGCTCCGGCAATATGGTTCATACGTTGCATCGCTCTTTCGGACATGATCTCGTAAACGTTAAGAATGACAGCTGTAGTTGCACAGATGACAGTATCTCGATCGGGGTTTTGTAACGATCGTAACAATTGAGTAGTGGCTGTATCATAATAGTACAATGCTTTGTCCTCCTGGTAAGCAGGATTGACCAGAGTCAAATGTCGAGCTCCACATGCCAGGAAAGCATTGAGAAGCATTGGTTCTCCTAGAGAATGGAACGGTAATATCCTGGAGAAGTGTTTCGTCGGGTCCATACTATCCATCCATAATCCAACTTCCTCGACGAAAACTTGCATGTATAGAACTTCTTCAGGAGTAGTAAGATAATCCCGAGTTTCGTTGGGTGGCGTGATAATTTGTTCCGAAGCAGTGTATGCAGTCGGCGCAGTCAAATAACTAGAACTCTCACTACCGGCGTGAGATAAATGTCTGCTTGTATGCCTAGAATGCGAAGAATGTGCCATCTCTTGCTTGACCCCAAGATTGTTTTCTATGAAAGTACCAGCAGTCTGTATTGGTGGAAGGGCATTCCCTTGCATCATGGGATCAACAACCACAGGTCGCATAGGGTATTCGGTGGGCGGATCTCGAGGAGGAGTAATCGTTTGTTCGATGTGCGCATATCGACTCAAACCGCCCTTGTATTCCGAAGCAATTTCGCGGGATTCATCTTGGAATTGAACTGAAAATGCGTGAGTAAATGTATGTTGAAAATATCCTTCAATCTACTAACCTGACCAATCTGCCGTAGGAGGGATCATTGGTGGTGATTTGATCTGGGTATCGATAAAATTTAATCGCACCCCTCTTTTGCATTCCCTACTGGATTTCCGGCAATTCAGACAATTTGGTAGACCCTCATCGCATTTCAAATGTCTTTCTCTGCACGTCAAACATCCCGTTCGCACTCGTTTCGGTTTACTTGCAGCGGCCGTTGGAGCCTCCGCAGCAGTTGCGGAAGACCCATCATTTCCTGGCATCTGATTATCTATAGTCGCTCGAACTTTAATCTGCTTAGGCTTTCCATTAATCTGTTGACGTTTCGTAGATCTAGGACTGTTGTTGCAGACGGGATAAGTTGGGGAAGCGTATCGTTGATCGCCAATGATAGTCAAGTCCGATGTGGTACTGGCCGATCCCGAATATATTGAAGAGGGGTTCGATTGAAGATATTGATATTCCAGATCAAATCCTGGCGCAAGATAAGGCGGGTTGTATGCCGCCACGATTGGGTATGCTGCGAATCTTCGCAGAAGATTTTCTTGTGGTATCTCCGTCTTCCCAATAACATTGGCCAGCGAGAAGGTATTTGGAGCTGGGATACAACGGCAGATATTACACAGGGAAAAATCAAAGGAATGTCACGGTAGAAACCCACAATGATGTTAAATTTGGATTAATATTGTAGTGCGATATCGATTTTATCGACTAAGTAGAACTTGGAATGGAGTTGAGGTGAGTTTTGCATAAGAAGCACGGAAAGCTGTGGATCCGATGTCAAAAAAAAGATGGTCTTGATACTACTCAGGTATCCTTGTGAAGGCCGAGAACAAAGATGATGTAGATTGGTATGGTCGAAAAGAAAAGGAATTCTGAAGCAGTGAATCAATTGTCGACTTCCATATCTTCGTATAAGAGTGCAGAAACGATATCTACGACTTTGCTGCTTTTTTTGGTCAATTTAAATGTTGGAGCCCTTTCGTTAGATCTGTTGCCATGCGTACGGCGCACATCCGCGTCCTCTTTATTAATTGGTGGCGGCTTAGAATTATGAGCGAGTGAAGCATGAAGCAAGAAGCCTGTTTGAAGTGAAGGCACGAAATATACCGTATAGGGAAAAATTCCCGAACTGATGTATGTAGGTACTTCGCTACTTAGTATCGCGGTGATCATCGCCCCCCTTGATGCTTTGATTCGGCACGACTTTCGATAATTGGTAAATCAGGATTGCCTTCTAGACTCACGATTCCCCTGTGGATGGGTGTGAATGTTGTGATAGGGTGGGATTAAGAGATTCACAGATTAGTGAGATGAGAAGAAGATGAAGCTATACTCAGATAAGTTTACTGTCTCCGTTTTTCTCTTCAAGGATTCAACGCCGCCATTCTACTTTGGAGCCGGTCTAAGAGTTTGAGTGGAAGGAAGAACTCATTAGCCTGTGTACGAGAGCGAGCAAATGTACAAACACAGCACATAATAACTTAATAGGCGTGGAGCTAACTACGAGTGAAGACAGAGAGCTCAGAGAAGTACTCCTGAGTTTGATCGATGTCGTGCAATGCGCATTCTTATCAATGTTGAAGTCCTGGAAGTCCTGGAAGTCCTGGAAGTCCTGAAACATATCATACTGTACCTACCTCGCCTACCCAAGGAGGCATAGTAGTACGCAGATCTTTTTCTGGGTCACATTTTGGAAGATCTGTTGATTCCATTCAGAGCATAACATGATATCTTTTCAACAGTATCTATCTTGGTAGTCAGCGCCAATGAGAAAGCATCCATGTGTCTCGATTTAGGGAAAGACCCTGCCTACAATGCTTGTATTATGGCGTTTTTCATTATCCATGATACTCGAGATGGCATTTCTTTTTTGCGCTCAATGGTCATAGTTTACAGCTGGCAATTGTCCTTGAATTCATACAGAGGCGTTTCTTATATGGTTAGTAAGTGGTTTTGATATGTTACCTTCCTCATGTAGTAAGCTGAAGACCCCAAAGTAGGATAAGTGTGTATATCTATCTAGTACCTTATTTGAGCATTTTCTAGAACTCCACGAGCATGATAAATGTTTGCCATCTAGTGCGGACAAGAGATACAGACTCCTCGTCATGTGTGTTGTACGCCATGTGTACCAAGTACACAAGAATCGTAATGTTTTCACCGCCGATCCATGTTCATATCACAAACCTCGGGTTGTACGTGTTCGCTTTCCCTCCTCCTCGGGATGTGACAGTATGTATAATGTAGGATTGACTTGCAGGACTTTGATGTTCTTGGCAGATCGGCCCGGGAACAGATCCGGAAGACCTCGTTTGATTTAAATAGAACATCTTGGAGTGCACGTGATGGACTCAATCTCCACTTCTCGTTAAAACGATTTCAGAGATCATTGAATGAACAATCGAGACAATGAATCTTTTCATACGTCAATAAGATGTGTAGATGCATTGAGCGCCGGCTATCTTTGGTCTACCAACACTACTCTATATGTTTTATTGAAACCGCATGGTGTCGAAGTTGACTAGATCAACGACAAACCGGACATGGACAACTTTCTGTTTTAGCTTCATCTACGTCAATTATATACACGCACATGGGTGTGGATCATGAACATGCATAGCATGGATTACTGCAGTAATCAATATGTATGACTTCTTCAAAGTTCAAAAGCAAGTCGGCATTAGACCTGCATATCAGAACTCTACGAGAGTCTTAAGTCGATAGGGAATAGTCACAACCAGGATTCGGGTATCAAATCTGACAAGTCTGTGGGGTTGATTTATGCTTACATCTCCAGTTATATTCTAACTCACTGTTCGTTTCTTATCCGTTTACCACTTACTCCGCTGACATCCCTCACCTTTGATCTACATAGAGAACCTTCCCATTTGTTGACTCTTCTATTTCAGTCGACAATTGAAATCTGCAAGTCCTATATATATCTCTACTATATATTGATGACTTTCTCTAAATAACCCCGCCATTGGAAAATTGTCTTATTCATAGTCAACGAGGCGTTGTCGAAATTACACCATCCTAGAAGCTAAGGTCTGTATTCCTGGACTTGTATAGTTACCAAGTCCACCTTGTGAAGTATACACACTTCTATGATTGTGAAATCTAGCTTCAAGTGCTTCCATAGTGTCTTCGATCAGGTCTGGGTGGGTGGTACTTTCGTCAAATCGGATAAAGCTAATTTGGACCGGGCTAGCTATGTCTTGCTGTTTCAACTTTCTGAAGATCTAGAACAACCACTTTCTTTCTTTTATTGAATCAAATATTATTAGATGGTTTAAGAATAGAGCATGGAGATCGAGTTATAATCAGAGTGTGAAAACCGATTGGCCTTTCCACTCTTTTCCAACCAACGAAATCGTTCAAAGCCATACCTCCCGACACACACATACCCATATCTCCAGGTCATTTGGCTCGCTTAACATATCTATATGCATATTCTTCTGATATTCTATCCCCTCCATGGTACCTACCACCTTGCCATAGGGTTTCGATCTTACTCTCCGTTTGGCCCTCTCAAACAATTGAATTTCCTAAATCATTTGAAGCGGAAAGGGCGTCTTTTTAAATTTTGCTCTGATTCAATACTACCTGGTTATAGGGACATGTTTTTCGATTGTTCATAATCCTCTCAAACAATCATCATACATCGTCTGAATGATTTTTCAGATACGCATGAAAAACATGATAACTCCTATAAGCGTCAATTTCAATTCGTTGATACAACAGGAAAATGCCCGTTTGGTTTATTCATAATATGATACATTTCATGTTGGCTGAACTACTCATCTCTTCAAATTTGCATCTTTGTCCCGTCACACTCGGTCAACCGCTACGCTGCGAATATTCAAAAGCGTATAAGTTGTTTGATCTCGGCAGTACCGCCGTATGAGATATCGAGTTTTACTTGGACCCTTTCTTGCTATTTCGAAGGTTGACAGAAAAAGCGATGTAGAGTCTATGAGCCGAGCAGACGCAGTGTTTATTTAGCACTTCTTGTCCCATTTCAAAATACTCACTCACAGGTAACATAATTCCACGTTATGCATCTTTATGATACGCCTAGATGTCCTGTTTAACTTTTTCCAGCTCCGCCACTCCCTCTTTCTCGGGTTGGCCTATGGTATTCTATATCAATATTAGGGTGCCGAGATTTATGATATTTCTAGATTATCTATAGATATAGTCTCACAATGCTTTTCGAGTCTTGCATTCAGCTATCTCTATAAATCTTCCTACATATCACTTCAATATTCTTCTCGTCTGTTATCTACAAGTACCCCGTTGAAATAACTCCTCTTCGGAAAATCTCTCCAGCTTATCTGCTCATATTTTAGACAATCATAATAGCCATCCAGGCAAGAATCAAAAGTTCGAATTCCAAATCATCGAGCCAGAAATCAAAGTTATACGTCATTAGGATGTTACCGTAAAAAGGTACTGCTCATCTCGTGTTCCAAGGATGCAAATGAGGATATCGGACAGCTGAAAACACATATCTTCCAATTTCGAATGAAGATTTCTTGCAGATTTGTTTCATTAATGGGAATTCTGAATTTGGACTGCTCAAAATCCAGATGGGCTCAAAGAAAATCTCGATGTATAGCGGAAGTAACCACCTCGTCACGCATACGATCAGAGGCTGAGAGGACTGGAGATGAAGTCCACACACTATGCTTGGGACAACCTCAAAGTCTGGGGAATAGGGTAGGTAAAATACAGGAATCAGTGAGTCCTCAATCTTGCCCACATTGCGTTGCGTTCACGATGCTGTTATTTATGCCCGACACGCAGGTTCTTGAGGGTACCGAAGCTCCAGGGGAACTTTGAGAGTTTGGCCGGTTTTCACATGTACGGTGGGTAGGTAGGATGGCCCTTAGGGTTACCGTGTAAAATGTCTTGGTTTAATAAAAATGGGCAGTATCAGGACTGTAATTCGAAGTGGAGATGCTCTAGAATATATTGCTCTTAGTATTTTGCTCATTCGCGTAGACCCCCCCCCCTTTATTCTATGTCTATACCTGTTTTCATCATGTGAAAACCTTCCTCTTCCTTATATCACAAGCCAGTGGTGCTATAAATAGTTTGAAATTCCAGTCCAGAGCACTTATTACAGATAGGCAACGGATTATTAGCTATTGAAGATGTTATTATTCTCTATAATTTCACATAAATACACGTACATCAACTCCAAATCAGTATCAAACATGGATTCATGCCATTCTATTCTTTGAATTTACTCTTCCATATCTGCATCACACTCATCATCTTCACTCCCGGGCGTTTACTGCTAGAACCCAGTGGTGTCGATCTTGACGATACTTCCTGCTACGACTACGGTTCCGTTGATGGGTAATGCCAATCCTATTTACAATTAGTACCTCCAAGCTTGCAAACAAGAAAAAATCAGGGAAAGAAAGGGGATACCCACCACCACTAGTAGCCAGATATAAGATATTAGCATCTTTGGCTGTTCTTCCAAAATGACCAGAAGTGACACCGGCCAAAGTAGTTGAAATATTGCTTCCAGCGACTAGAGTAGCTTGAGTAGCTCCCACGGGAATGTAGCTCAATTCATCCATTTGGTTTTGCGCAACCCAGATGGTTCCGTCGCTCTTGAAAATAAAATCGTCTGCTTTGGGAACATTGCTTACGACGACGGAGCTGGAGCCAATTGGCGTTCCGTCGCTTGCAATCTTGATTTTGTTAAGAGTACCCACGGCGGTGTTGGTCCAGTAGAGATAGGAATTAGAGATTTTGATACCGTTGACGCCGAGATTGGTGGAGGCGCCAGCGGGAATCTTCATCTTGGGATCGTTGACGACGATGGAGTAGGCGCCGGTGGTGACGCAGACTTTGTAGACCCAGCCGTTGTAGATATCTCCTACAAGAACATTTTGATCGTCCAATGTGGTCATTCCGTTGAGGAAATCGGCACCGGGGATATCGACGATTTTGGTCACGGTGGCCGGAGAGGTGATGGTTCCGTTGCTTTGAGCAAAGGTGTTCATGTTGATTTTCCAGATGGAGTTTACGCCGCTGGTTTTGACGAAGGAGTCGTCGACTTGGGCGGAGGTGATGACGTAGAAGACATCTTTTGTGGTTTCGGAGATACCGAGGGCCCCTTTGTAAGTAGTGGCGTTGAAGGTGGTGACGGTGATAGGGTCGAATGCGTTTGTGGGGGAGACGAGGAGGACCTCAGGGGTATCAAGACGGGAGACGAGAAGGTTGCCGTTGGATCTGATGGCGAAGTTCTCGCACCAGGAGGGGAAGCCAAAGGTTTTCACAACACTGACTGTTAGGGGGAGGGATGGGGTAAGCTTGGAGATGGCTACTGAGCTGGGGCTTGCGATAGGAGTGCACGTGCTGAGGGAGGGGAGGAAGGTGAGGGCTGCAAGAGCCGTGCTCATTACTGAAGCCTTCATCCTGGCGAGAAACGGTACCTAGAGCGAACTGGAGAGCCGCAAATGAGATGGATTGATGAAAAGGGATGAGACGAGAGAAACAAAGTAGAAAACGAAATAAAGAAGATACTGAGACAACAAGCACTATCAACAAGGGAGGAAAGTAGACGGAAGTATATAGGTTCAACAAATCCCAACCTTTGACTTCTCCAACGCTTGAATCACGGATATTAAACTGCTACATTAGAATATCAATCAAAAGCGGAACTATTGAATGTACGCATCAGACCATTCGGATGGGAATTGGTATCGAATGGAAATAGGCCTTCGGTCCCGATTAACTCTATATGCGATTTACGAATATGAGCCAGGCAAGAAAGCGACGGAAAGGTACATCGATTGCACGAAGGAAAGGCTACAAAAATCCAATGTACCTTTCGACGTGCTGGTTCAATCTCCGTGTTGTGGCTGGGATGTCCGGAGTTTGCTGATATGCTAGGGTGTATGGGGGAGGTCGGTTGATTTCCGTCTGCAAGGACCAAGGGGTTGTCGAGTGGGGTGCTCTGGGTTTATCGGGGGCTTCGCCTATCTGGTATCAATACTGCTGTGCTAGAGGCTAGAGTGGGAGAATTACATGCAGAGTAGAATGCATACGCATACCCATTCATTTGAGCATTTTCTAGAATTCAAGGGCCCATTAGCTGGAAGAAAGAATCTCTGTAGATTGAATAATGAAAACTACAATTTATTACTAGCGCAGTATAGTTAGTACAGTAACATAGTGCAACCTATTCAACAATCAAAAAAACCGCCTCTTTCTCGTGCACTCGAGTACTCGTAGAGTACATACACACACAAGACAATACAGATCCGCACCCCCCATTCCGGCCCTCAAATTCCGAGCCCATCCCGATCCCACATTCAACATTGCACATCCACATCCAAATCCACAAATCATCTGTTCATATAACGGGCCCTACGCTGCGGGACGCACCCTAGTCTCGCACCCTGAAAGCTGGTGCGAAGAAGATTAAGCTTCAACGCTTTTGTACGATATAGTACAGAAAAGCTTGTTCATTCTCAAAGCTCAGCCATCCTTCATTGTAAATCAAACTCTACTCGCCATTCTGTCTTCTGCATTCATTACTGAATCAAGTTCACTATGTTCTAGAGATGTACAGTAGCACGCTCACAGAACCGAAAAGTCACACCATGGCAGTTATACTCTGTACATCGGAACCCTTATATTTTCAATTCTGTACAAGGTTAGCAATAGTTGATTGACCTTTCCCATTCAAAGAGAAAATACACCCACCCTACACAATACAATACACACATAAAACCCATGAACACAACCACTCAATCACAACCGCAAATTTCAAACCCAAAAAATAACCACAACTACTCTAATCCAATATCCAAAGACAAAAAAGAGCATACACCCAAATGAGCTGATCTTTCGAAATCCTAATTTTTTTTTTATATCTTGCTCTCTATAGGAGCAGCACCTCCCCGTGCTCCCTTCCCGTTACAAAAAACTAAGCCCACCCCAATATCCCCTCTCCATCCCAAAATCACACTCACAGTCACATTCACAATCTCCATCCCTCATCCCTCATCCTCCATCCCGCACCCAGAGCCTAGTCCAGCCCACGACCCATTAGCTACCGAGTCCCAACGAGACGGTCGAAGCCAATACAATACAGTACATTACAATACCAAGTACAAAGTGCATGTACAACAAGGCATGGGGTACGTACACAATTTTTCCTGTTCTCTGTTCTCCGTTTCCTTTCCGTAATGAGAATTTCCATTTTTTGTGACAATTTTTCAATTTTTTGCTTGCATCACTTGTGGGGATCTATATCAATATTGATGCCCGTTTGGCGTTGCAATTTCATTTCGATTTTTTTATCGATTTTTTTTATGAACGCTCAGGATTCAATAGTAAGTACGGTATATAAATTCACAATCAACGCGTTTGCCCACTAGTAAATGTTTAAACGAGAGATATCATAGGAAGAATAATGTAACAAATCTGATTTTAGAGGGTATTTACAAAAGAGATGATTTGCTAGAGTATAAGTTATCCATATCCACATCCATATTCATCCAAGATCCCATTTCCGTTCCAATACCTCGATTATTACCCAATAACATATAACCCAAACTCCACGATGAATGATTTTCACACCACGGAAACTTGACTCAGAACACTCATACTCCCTTTACTCGCCCTTTTCGGCACCAGGAACACATGGTTTCTCCCTCTTTCCCTCTCCGACTCTCCCCTTTCAAGATCCTCATCCGCCGTGTCCTCAACCCTCACACTATAACTAACCTCCTTCTTCACCACCCACGGCTCCAAAACTCTTTCCTTCTCTCCCTGTATCGGCAAGATATGATCTTCGCTTCTTTTATCATCTATTGCGATCCCATCCCGCGAATGCTTCATCCCCAAATCATCATCGCTTATCTCACTGAACATATGATTATTCTGTATTGATTTCCTCTTATTACTATATCCTGACAGCTCGAAAGTAGGAGCTGTAGAGCCATTGCGGGTGCTAAAATCGCCGGATTTAAGACGAATAAAGAGAGGACGAAGAAGTGGAACTGAAGAGGCGATCACGACGAGATTGGATTCGACTCTGTTTTTGAAAGATTAGGAAAGCGCTATTTGGGGAAGTGGGGGCGAAAACTTACTGTACCCAGACGAAGAATGGGACTGTGTTGTCTGCTATTGTCAGCGGGTTGTTATTTGATGGATATTATGGTACTTACAAGTATAATCTCCTCGGTCGGCAAGCACTCCAATATACACAATCTTCAAGATAACTCCCACAAAGGCGCTGCCAGAATATTAAATTAAAGAAAGTGGTGAAAAAGGCAAAAAGTAGAACTCACAGTAAACTAAGACTTAGCAAAAACACCAAACCGAATTTCGTACGACGATTCATTTGTAAACTCCACAACATTGTTGCCGGTAGACACGTCAAAAATAGATCCGTTAGACCATTCCAACTTGTATGTGCGTAGCCAATATACTAATGCGTCATTAGAAAATCGTTCAAGTGGGAATGATGTCTAGACTCACCGTTTGGTAAGACTCAGGCCAACATGAAGATATAATCGACGTGTCCCACAAAGATCGAATATCACTACATTGAACATACAATGTGACGACGACAATACAGTTTGGAATGAATTGTACCCAGAATAATGTCCATAGAGCTGCGTGTTTTAATTTAGAGGTTCCGAATAGCTGTATCATGAGGATAATAAAGGACATTCGGCCAAAAGTCGAGCCCATAACACCTGTCGCATATAAACGTCAGAGAGAGATCTTGCATAGAGACTCTTGCTGAAGTAGAATTACCAAAAGATTGCCCAATTGCATTGTACTTCATTGCCTCGATTCTATCAAATGGATCGAGATATGCGTAATGTCGTCCCCATCCATAGTGATATTGCACTGTGATCAAAGCTGCCATAGAAGAAATGGTACACTTCATCATTAGTTATGATTCATGGCTTATGAGGTAGAGAACATACCATCGATACAACGACCAAAGCGTCACTAAGCCCCAGTTGACGGATTATGAATCTTTGTGTCATGCATCTTGCGATAACAATGGTGATTGAGACAGCATTGAGAGCCCAGATCACAGCCAGACCTTTTCCGCCTATAAGCTGAGTTAGCGACAGCGAGCCATTGAAAATTTGAAGTAGCTCACCGTTATTGATATCAGGCCCCACAGCTGTCATGTTGGAAGGTCGATTTTTACTTACTCAAAAGTATATCTCGATCGACAACCGAAAGAGCGGGGTCTAAGCAGGTAAAAGTAAACATTGGAGATCCATATCGCCACTGCTGGCTTGCCGGGGCTCATAAAGATCCATCAATCATAGAAGCCACCAAGAAAGACCGGATGAACCGTTTTTTCCCTATCGGTTCGTGCCTTGCAGTTTCTGCTTAGGTAGCGACGCAATGTGATCGCGGTATAAACAAGCCATTATCATTCGTGAATACAGGTCTAAACAGGGACTGCAGGTAGCTACGAAGCCCCAAATGATTAAGCTTAACCACCAAAAACAGAAAGAGTAACCGCGTGGTATCGTATTTCGGTTTATATCGATCCATATTAAGACAAGGGACATAAATTTCGTCTCAAGGAAAAGTACCGTGCGTGCAGGTGGATAAGTCCACATATGGAAAGGAAACCGTGCGAACGAACCTCTCATCCGAGTTGTAAGCTTGTCCCACTCTACAATCTGACATACAAGCCCCAGGGGTATTAAAGTCTAGCTGCCCTACAAAGGAATCGTTCTCCGGATGCTTAAATCGTTCCGGTCTATGAAACACGGCTAAATACTTCACTCACAAATAATTGATCCCCACAAACACTTTGCAATATAAGATTGTTAAATGAGAATGCCCAGAGTATACCCATCCGCATGTAACTCTAAAGCTTACGACAGCTTGCATCTGGTGTGGTGGTTTAAGAGATTCAAATGAAATTTTTTCAAGACAATAGGTTCGGCAATCGTTGGTTCGGTTTTAGGCGATACTTGTTGGTACCTGCATCTGACTGACTGCTGTTAACGTATGAAGCCTTCATTATTTATGTGGATATAATTCAGATGAATGATTTCTGCGATGTGTAACCGGGAAAGCACCTTGCGCTATTTCTTTCCCTGTACGCCAAATTGGCCAATATCGTTTAATGTTAATAAATGGACATATAAAGAGAGGGTCCAGAGTTTTTCGACTCAAATCGCGATAAGCAAGCTTGAGAAGAACGGTCGACAAGGTGAGAAGAGTAATCGGCTTTAACCGAACACTGGCCCCCGTGGAGCCACTTGCTCAAAGGGGTCACCCTGATTTGTCTTCGGACAGAATCAAGTTCACGCAAGTGATCTCTGAATGTAATTAGAAGCTCTTTATTTCATATAACATGTGAATTATAGAGACATATAAGCGAATCCCTTGCTATATCAAATAATCTGCATTGAAAGCTCGGAGGGTCATGCCGCCACTCATCATCCACATTCTTATTCGAGTTGCATGCTGAGTCACAGAACGTAAGCAAATCCAGTACCTGCCATGATGAACAAAACATCAAAAGATACCCTACTTCCCAAATGGGTTGTCACAAGACTGAACTCCTGATCATGGAAGGACAAAAGTACCCCTAGGCGTTTGAAAATCATCTCGTGATTTCAGGCCTTGCAAAAAGAAAGAAAAAAAAGTGAATCCTCCGAAGTACAAGAAGCTCCGATGCATAGATTACTCCGATATATCTGGGTACCTTGGGGACATGCATTTAAATCATTGATCATATTCGGCCACGACTCCCTGAATCAGTGGTCCCTTTTGCTCAGATAGGAATGTGACTGTAATCGAGCCAGACCAGATTGCCCGAATTCGACTCTCTAGACGCAGAAGATGGTAGCATTTGCAAATTTGGGGTACAAATTCATTCGTGGTAACCCGTACATTTGGAAAGATTCGAATCATGGGTAAAACAGCAATGATACGCGCTGCTTCAAAGGTCAGCGACTTGCGCGGGAATGAAGGACTTTGAGGTTTCAAGTGTTGACGAAATCTAAAACAGGCAAGTGTATTTAAGCTAGTGTACAAACTTCAAGTGAGAGATGAAACTTAGGTGGGCACTCGCCGCCAGAATCATACCGCATTGCTAAGCTCATTGGGCTGAACAATAATCAAGCTGTTTTTTGAATCTCATATTTGGTTCGAATTCTATATGCTAATTATCCTTGATATTATATCAGTGTCTGTCGGTATTTCATCACTTTCTGATTACGGATCCGAGCCGTGGCAAAGTTGACGAATTGTATGGGTAGTATTATGGTAGACATAACAGGGAGCTGATTGCCTCGGAGCAGATGTTGATCACGCTCTGCTGACCGAATCTTGTTATCGGTTGATCTGTGAGGGAATGGACTCCGTGGAAGAATGTTCAATCGTCAGGTAATATGCTCTTGGGATCGAGTCCGATCTCTTCACCAAGTTTTCTAACGACAGTCTTCAATGCCGTGCAGGCTGGGCTATCAGGCCAAGCATCGAAAAAGCTCTCGCCATAGTCGCACGACATCCCAATTCGAGGATCTAGTGGTACGGCTCCCAGGAAAGGAATATTCATTTCTTTAGCCAAAGCTCTCGCACCTCCTGTTGTTGCTTGGAAGATTTGACTTTCGTGTGTGCATTTTGGGCAGACGAATCCTGACATGTTTTCGACGATCCCTAATACCTTGATCCCCGCCTTCCGACAGAAGTCAATTTCTTTTCTAACATCTAACAGTGAAACTTCCTGTGGTGTTGTAACTATTAAAGCCCCATCTACCCCACTCTCTTTGAGGAATGAATTCACACTCAAATGTTCATCGCTGGTTCCTGGAGGTGTGTCCACCAATAAGAAATCCATCTCTCCCCACTCTACATCCTTTAAAAACTGCTTGATCAATCCATTTTTCTTTGGCCCTCTCCATATCACGGCATCGTCTCGATTGGGTAGCATAAACTGCACACTCATCACACCTAAGTTCTCCATAACCCATACTGGACTCCAACCTGCACCACTAACATGTATCTGCTCCGTTTCTACTCCCATCATCTTGGGTATACTCGGTCCGCAGATATCGGTATCCATGATTCCTACTGTGTTGTCCTCATTTGTTGCGAAGGCATGTGCAAGTAAAGTTGTAAATGTGCTTTTTCCTACACCACCTTTCCCCGACAGAATTAAGACTTTATGTTTGATACCAGCAAGACGTGCAGTTATAGCTGGAATATCTGGATCGGGACCTTTGGGTGCGGATGCGCATATGGCTTGGTTTGGACAGCCCGCGCAAGAATCTGCCTTTCCCGCCGCTTCGGATTCTGGACCGGGACAATGTTCAGGTTCTGGGGCGACAAGTTTGGGAGCATTTTTGAGAGGATTTGAGAGGACGTCTTGCACAGCATCGGGCCTTTCCTCAAGAGATGGAGCCATGATTTACTGCGACCAACTCAGAATATTGTTTTTCAATTGTTTATTGAGTGTAAAATGGAAAATGTAAATTGTGGGATGATCGATGAGATAATAAAGTCGTAGGATGGATGTTTACAAAGCAACAATGGAATTTTGCTAAAGATAAGATTGGTTTATAATATCGTTGACTTAATTGGTAAGGCGGTGAGGTTGTGGTTGTTTCTCCGATTACCGGTTACCGGCGGGGTAGTATGAACCCTGTCACGTGCCTTTGAATTATCGCTCTCAGGATAGGTCCATCTCTATCAGTCTTTCTAAACTCTATGAAAACAACGGATGGATTGAAAAACGAATCCTTCTCTTTCTCACAACGAAGAATCTATCAGATTAGATGGTATATACTCTGTCTCCTCTATGTTTTGAACTGCTCATCTCATCATATGGGATGATGATCGCAAATCTACGGACAGAAGCACTGTGATATCGGCTGAGCAGTCGAAGGGGTTCTTTGAGAGATCAACGTCTGTCCGAGATTGAGCTAAGGTCTGGGAGAACATTGCCGTACAGTCCTTTACCATGTATCTAGCAGAATGCTGTACCTCTCTTCTATCACTCCCGTTTTATGATCGTTTTTCTGACTCGTTCGTTAGCTCTGAAGATTCTAACACTGTTACTTATTACCCGTTGGTTATAGCCTCAAACTTTCAACGAATACGAAGTTTCGATCGTGCGGGATCATACAATCAACTGACCTGCTTGATGTTTTCATCACCGCGGAGTTGACCTGACGACGAACGAGGACCTATACCTGGATGCACTCTACCAACCTTTTATCTGCTCCGGCAAGTAGATAAGGTCTCCGGTCAGACAGAGGTGGTCAAAGTATACTTTGAATCTTATCATGGATGGAACCCCCACGAGTAAGATTCTATTTGTGAAAATGGTAAGACGTTATTCTCGGGGAAACCTAGAACTGCCATGGTAGCTTTACAGTCGTTCTTATCGACCGGATATTCTCCGTCACTTTCAAGAAGGAAGGTCTCTTATTGGTTCCGCTCCTGATTACTGTCCGACACTCGATTGCAGAAATGCTACAGTAGTGTTCTGTGAGTAACACGACAGATCATAAAAACGTGGATGATGGGGGATAGCAAGGTGAGACGGGATCCTTCCGCCAACCCGAGCCCTGCACAGAGGGAGAGGATAGATGAATCTGATATAATAAACTTTATGATTTCAATGATCTCCATCTTTCCCCAGATATGTTTCTGGTCGGTTACAAAAAAGAATGGGGTTTTCACAAGCATCCTTGACCATGCATACGGATAGAATCGCATCATTGATCGGCCATTCGACTGGATCTTTCACATGTCAATTAATTGACACTTGATTCTATAGAATTCTATCTGAATTTTTTTGTTGAGAATCATCTCGTGCATAACTAGATTGATTACGGAAGGATATCGTGCGTGTGTGCTGGCAGCTTCCTAGAATGCCGGGGAAAACGAAGATGGAGAGTATTCAAAGAGAGAGAGAGATAGACAAGTGCAGTACGACTATGCCAGTATTGGGATTGTCAGAATTTGATTGATTGGATAGTGAAGAGGAAACGGCAATGGCAACGGGTAACAGAATCCCCCACGCGTTTCCCCAACTTTCATCGTCACATCGCATCAATCAACAAAAAAGAATATAAAACATGTCATACCTTCCTCAAAAAATCATGCATACATGCTCTCTGTACATACAGACTGCCGAGTAGCGACTAGCTACTTCTTCACCATTCTCGTGATTGATCAATATGACAAACAAAAATCCATATTCATATCTAAACTGGTCCCGGATATCCCATTTACCAGCAAGAATCCAATGTAAAACAGCCGTGTTCTTGGTGGTGAGCAATATCATTCGTCAGAATTACCTCCACTCTGATCGTTTCGGAGCGACGCGAGGTGCAACTTAATGAAGGAACCCCATTGAATTGAAATCCAACAACCTTGATCTCGCAGAAAAGGACAGCATCAGCAAACGGTTCAACCCACTTCTATAAATTCAACATTTAGACATATCTGTATGGTTAACATAAATACATGTTAACCTCCACTGCCCTTGCACTCTTTATCCCAACGTGTTGTTTCATTGGAAACGCCCAGAACTCCTCGATTGAACGATCCAAAGCCTCAACGACATTGTATTGCCGTTTTCAACACGGCAGAGTCCATTCGACATGAGCACTTCTTCGATGAAGTCCCAAGATTCGAATGGCTTACGGGAACGAATCAACAATGGTTCCGCCACAAATGACGATAACATGACAGCCCGTTGCGGTTCCGAGCCACCGTCCGAAGACTTTGAACTTGACAAAGACAAGAAGACCTTTGGCAGAACGCCCGACGGTACCAGTAAGTGAAGAATTTGTTTCGATGATTGCACATGCCAGTATCAGTTTAGGGACTCCAAGCTGACAGATCCACAGTATTTACAGTACCCCAGACTCATGATATGGTTTCTCAACTGCTCGATCCTCGACAACCCAAGAATCTCTCTGATTTAATCGTATTGGTCATACTTGCCCTTCATATATTCGCGCTCTACGCGCTGCCTAGCTCATTGAAGAGACCAGTATTCGCAGTTATCTTCCTTTTCTGGCGAGGATGCTACAATGTTGGCATTGGATATCTCCTTCACATCCAATCGCACCACAAAAGAATAGTAGCATGGGCAAAGAAATGGAACCTATTTGAAAATCCAGTTACTGGCAAAAATCCTCGACCATGGTTATACCAATTGATCAAGACTGAACTAGAGACTAAAATACCAGAAGATTACAAATTTGAGCAAGCTCCCATTGAGTATAATACATGGCTAGTCTTTCGAAGGGTGGTGGATCTCATTTTGATGTGTGATTTCACATCATACTGTCTCTTTGCGATTGCTTGTGGAGGCGCACCATCTGATGAAGGTCTAGTCATGTCAACACTCCGATGGGGTGCCGGAATCATACTCGTTCTGTTTAACTTATGGGTTAAGCTTGACGCGCACCGAGTCGTAAAAGATTATGCATGGTACTGGGGTGACTTCTTTTACCTAATCGATCAAGAATTGACATTTGATGGTGTTTTCGAAATGGCACCTCATCCAATGTATTCTGTTGGATATGCTGGTTATTATGGAATCTCAATGATGGCTGCAAGCTATAGCGTGCTAGCAATTTCGATCGTTGCACACATGGCTCAATTCGCATTTCTACTCGTTGTGGAGAATCCTCACATCGACAAAACATACAATCCGCCCCCTCCCAGAAAGCACCAAGATAATCCAACCCCAAGCGACATCGATCATGCAAATGCACTAGCATCAAGTAAAGAGGGTCTTGAATATAGTTTAGATTCATCACCCACTCAAACACCGCCACTAAATACTACTCAACCATTAGCGGTCCATAACCTCATGGGACTGGGCAACATTGATCTTTTCCGGATTACAGATGTTTCCATTCTCCTACTGCTAGGTTACGTCTTTCTCATTACTGCTCTCACTCCATCGACTCCCGTTTATCAGGCACTTTTTGTGATAAATGCTATGTTTTGGCGTTTGTGGTACTCGGTGGGCCTCGGAATAATTCTCGATAGACAATCGAGCAAAAAGATGTGGACACGACATTTCGTTAAGTATGGTGATAGCACAGAAGAAGCTTGGAGACAATGGAAAGGAATGTACCACTTAAGCATGACAATGTGCTACGCAAGTTTCATTGCCGCAACCTGGAAAATGTACTCCATCCCATCTGATTGGGCTTATGGGCTTGTTTTGTTGCGACACGTGCTGGGTGCTGGTTTAGTTTCACTCCAGCTCTGGACGGCTATCAGCATTTACGAGTCTTTGGGTGAATTTGGATGGTTCTTTGGAGACTTTTTCTTTGACCACGCTCCCAAACTCACGTACAGCGGTATTTATCGATACCTCAATAATCCAGAACGTATAATCGGGCTAGCTGGTATCTGGGGAGCAGTCTTCATCACAGGAAGCCGAGCTATCTTTTGCTTGGCGCTTCTCAGTCATACACTTACTCTTGCGTTCCTTCAATTTGTCGAAAAGCCTCACATGCAGAAGTTGTATGGACGAAATCTTCGATCAGAAGCTGGTCTATCAAAAAGCATCAAGAGATCTTTACCACCTCAAATCAAAAAATGGCACGGCAATGTTGATAGAGTTTTAGAAGAAACGGGTCATTTTGTCGAAGAATTTTTGGATGCCGCTCGACCAAAACTTGCGGCGGGTGTCTCAACCATCTTCAGAGACACCTCTGCACTCTTTAGTCAATATCCTGCTCGTCTGACATTGACAAGAATTGCACCAGATTTGGCCGGTTATGATCCCAGAGATTACTCTGTTACGATCGAGGGTACATCGTCTGACTCGGCCCTGCACAAGCGCACAACTTCTAAAGAAGGAATCACCGCCCGCATTCCACAAGAACGAATGGACGGGTTCAAACCGCTCGTTTTCGAATATGGTGCACCAATAAAAGTGAAATGGACAGCCCCAACAAAACACAGTAAAGCTGATTGGATAGGTATGTATATGGTAGCTGACAATGCATCACGAGAAGTAACTCGGATTCCTTCAGCGGGCCGCTGGGTTGCCACGGTTCCTAATGAGTACGAGTCCAGTCCAGCAGATCAAGGTATTCTCGTTTCAAATAGGTTCGTTTCGGGCTCAAAACGTATAGATGGCTCAACTCAAGATTACGTGGAAGGAGAAATGATTTTTGAGGGCGATAAACTCTTCTGGACCCAGGGAGTCTTCGAATTCCGCTACCACCACGATGGTAAACACAATGTTATGGCCATCTCTCTCCCGTTCGAAATCCGCATTCCCCGTTTCGACGACGAAAACTCAAACGTGAACATTACACTTGATTCTGACAACTCTCAATCCCAATCTCTCATCCGCAGTGCAGTCGAGCAAGCTTTACTACCTGTAGTTCGCAATTGCTTCGATCGAGACCCAGATATTGCACCTAATTCTGTAGATGAAAGTTTTGGGGTATTAGTAGCAAGAGATGGAAAATACCCTAGACGCGTAGTCCATGCTGTTCATTTTATGTTTGGTATTGAGTTTGCGCCTGAGGTGGTCAGAGCGGATGGAAATGTGAGGAATCTGGCCTGGAGAATTTGTAATGCGAAGCAGGTATTGGTATGCAGATTTTCTCAAACTCGTCCCAGGTCACTTTCTAGACCGGCTTCATTACGTCAGAATCCTTAACTTTCTTTTCGACTTTCCATTATTTTCATTTTCTTCGACACATCGACTTTCGAAAGGAGCCACTAGTTTTGGGATTTCCGTGCATTTTTATTTCCATCTTTATTTTCTGTATCATTATATCCTGGAGTTTAGACGGAGCGATCCGAAGCAATTCGACGGACAGCATTGGAGAAAGTATCAAATTTAGAGAGAATAGGCATTGACCAACACGTTCGCAGGCACCATATAGCATGTCGCATTCCAAGGGGACAAATACACCTGATGTTGACGGGGAAAAGGCTTAGGCGGTCAGTTGTAGAGTATGTGGAGGAGGTGGGTGGAAGGAAACATGCCAGTGGATGATTATATGAGAATGAGATTTACATGATAGATTTCTATGAAGATGGCACGATGAACGAGATGGGATGAAATGTGTGGGTAATGGTTATTGTAAAGATACCCTGTATTGGCTTGGTTGATTTGAAGTCACGAGCATTATGTTACAAAATCAAAAAGAATATGGTTTAAAGACGAGATTTAAAGGTTTTATTTTGCGCATTTTTATGGTTGGAGATTGATTGTGAATGAGTTCATTATTGATATTGTATTGGCCGTGGTTATTCATATGCTCACTTCTAGCCAACCTATCTATCTATCCATCTATGTAGCGAGGCTCAGCCCAGCAAATCTATCTAGGTAAGCAAATTTGAAAGCATAAAAGCTAGGCAAAATGAGTAAGTAGTGAGTAAGTAGGTAATAGGTAACTGTTTGCTTGATATGCGATATGCAATCTGCGATAGATATGCAAAACGCAAATTACACAATTCTGCAGCATTTTGTAGGTTTCTACCTGCTCTGGTTTGTGTATTTTCATTCTCTCCTGGCGGGCATACCTGGGTAACTCATGTGATTTGTTCGCCTCGTTTCTTCATTCCTTCGGTTCTCATTTACCCCGTCTCGACCAATTCACTGACATCCTCTTTCTTCCGACTGTAACGTCTGATTTGGTTCGTTCCATTTCACTCCATTCCCTTCCGTTCAATCCCATCCCATCCATCTCATTTTCCGAAAAAGAAGAAAAAGTACATCTCCCCCCTCTTCTCTCTCTTCCCTTTCCCCTAACACTAAGAAATAGAAAACATGGATGAAGTTTCTCCAAGATCCAAGATCCAAGATCAACCCGAATTCAAAAACAAATTCAGAACCCACCCCCCGCCAAACCAACCCCAAGCAGCGGTTGCGAGGGAAAAAACAATGAGGAACTGGAGGGAGAGAATTATGGTTTCGTGGCGTTCTTCCTCGTCTTCTTCGTCTTGGGTGTTTGGGGAGGAGGAGGAGGGGTTGGTGTTGGGGTAGTCGAGTTCCCAGATTTCGGAACCGGGGAGTTCGTGGAGTTCGGGGGTTTCCAATTGCGCTGTGGGAAGGGAAATGGGGCGTGCGTAGGAGGGAAGGATTTTTGGTTCCTCTGGGGAATGCTCGGTGTCGGGATCAGAGTCGCATTCGCATTCGGAATCCGAATCAGAGTTGTAGTCGAATTCCCAGATTTCTTTGCGGGAAATGTTTTTCTTCTTCGGGTTGGCTTTTGGGGTGGGAGGGGGTGTTGGGTAGAGGAGTTCGACGATGCTGAGGATGTCGGGGAGATCTGTTTGGATGGGCGGTGGCGAGGTTGGTGGGCTGGTGTTTGTGGCAATTTTGGGAGGTTTCGTGATCTCCTGTGTATCTTCTTCCGTTCTAATAGGTTCCTTGTTGGAGTTGGACTTAGGCATTATCTCTGCAGTCGTTTCTGGGATGTTTAGGATCTTCTCATCCGCTTCCTTAGCCTCTGATATCTTTCTGACATTCTTTGACATTATTTCCAGAAGATTCGGTGCTGCTTCTTCAGACGCAGGCAGTCTTTCGTCCTTGTCATCCAACCCCTCTTGATCATTGTTGGAAATCATCTCTGGGGTGATCCGAGCCTTTTCAAGTTCAGAAGAAGAAAGCATTGGAAACAGTCCTGTGATCGCAGATACAGGCAATTCTTCGAATTCCTCAAGTCTTTTAATTTGTTCAGACTCTTCGGACATTCGAGGATGTCTTCGTTCTTCCTCTCTGTCCGAAAATGTTCCTGTGGATCCATTCTCATCACCGGAATCGTCCTCACTACCAGAACCGTTGAATTCGAATTCGAGACCCAATCTTTCCCCAACAATTTGGGAACTCTTGGTACCAAAATCCATTTCCTCCCAAGGTACTCCCTCTTCTTCATC